>NW_006408748.1:4439030-4534712 GCF_000296735.1 Chrysochloris asiatica
AGAGTTGGGGGGTTGGGGGAGAAAGAGTCCTACTGAATAGTTTTCATCTTGTCTACATGGCTCTGGTGAAAAGAGATGGGGATATGATTCGTATGATTCAATAGTGAATACTAATTGCGAATGTCACAATTGTAAAGGTAGAAGTTTTGTAACAAAAACAGGGGAGTGGTTAATCTTACAGTCTAGAAACAGAGGACCCTAGGACCATCAAGGGAGGAGAAGAATGCAGACCTTATCCAGAGAAGCAGTCACGGAGGCAGAGATGGGATCATGGAGAGGAGGAGCAACTGAGGACTCTAGATTCATGAGAAGAGAGGGACTAAGAGCTGGTGGTCAGGAGGCTGACTTGCAGAATGTGCCCTTTGGAGGTATAAAGTATTATATATGTCTGAGTGGATGTTGTTTGTTTGTTTTTTAAAAAAGCTAACGTGAATAGAGAGACATACTGTTAACTGATGGTACATGGAGGGGATTATAATCATTGTAATGAAACAAAGCATATGATTTTGTTGAATGTAAAACTGATGATCTGCCCTGTTAACTTTTATAGATTCCTATAAACCATGACCTTGGAAATTGTCTTCTGTGGACACTTAGTTTCCTCATCTACACAATGAATGAGGGCAGCTGGATGAGCTCTGGATTTTAAATTCTAGGAGAGGCCAGGTTTTCCCCCTTAATAACATTATTAAAAAAAAAAACTGTACCTTAGAATCCATATAGTCAACTACAGATTGCCAGAAATTATGTATTTATAGAGTTTCTAATCAATTTAAAAGGCAAGATTTAGTGCCTAGTGTGGCTCTGTGGGTTAATGCGCTGGACTGCAAGGTTGGTTTGAACCACAAGGTCGGTGGTTCAAACTCACCAATTGCTCCTTGGAAACCCCATACAGGGTTGCTGTGATTCAGAACCGACTCCGTGATACTTAACTAAACAACAGTACAATGAAAAAGGAGCACAGTGGCTCAGTAGGATAAACACTGGACTGCTAACTACAAGGACAGCAGCTTGAGCCCACCAGCCACTCCACTGGAGAAAGCTGACACTTTCTGAGCTTTGGTGTAGTGCTGTAGGATAAGCACTGGACTGTTAACCATATGCTAACCAAAATGTTGTTGGTTCAAACTCACCAGTTGCTCCTTGGAAACTCTATCCAAAGCCACTATGAGTCAGAATTGACTCGACAGCATTTAACAAAAACAACAACACAACAGTCCACAAAGACAATGTTCTACATCTTACCAAAGTAAGTGAGTAGCAACTGGAATCTTAAAGCTCATGGGAGGTCATCCAAGTTGCAACTATTGATCTCTCCATGTGCGGAAGAAAGAAGAGTGATGAGAATTGGAGATACCTGGGCTCAACTAGTTCAATGGACCAATGAAACATGTGAACATCGGTCTCCAAACTCTGACATTAGAAGAACCAGATGGTACTTGGCTACCACTACCAACTGCTCTGAAAGGGATCACATTAGAAGGTTCCAGAAAGAGTGAGAGAAAATGTGGAACAAATCTCAAAATTATAAAAAGACCGGGCTTACGTCTCAGAAAGAGACTGGGGGAACCCAAGACTTCAGGTCTGGAATGGAACTGACCCCCATGGTTCAACTTTCAATCAAGTGGTATGTATATAGGGGGGACAACAATATTAGTTAGATATGATTGCCATTCAACATCAAAAGGGCAACATTTACCTAAGGACAAGGTTCAGAAGGGTGGGGAAGGCAGGTGTAATGGAAATTAGAACCACAGGGAGGAAGTGGGATAACTGTTGCTAAATGGAGGGGTTTTGCAATCATTGAGATGAAATAAAGTGTAAGATTTAATATAAAACTGATGAACTGCTCTGTAAACCTTCATTTACTTCACAATAAAAAGATTTTTTATTTTTTAAAGGATCTACAGCCTCAGAAAACCTCTGTGAGTCGCTATGAGTTGGTGTTCTCCTCCAACGCCATGTTGAAGGAGAATAATGAAAGTGCCAAGGGCTGCCAAAAGAACACGCAGATTTGTGTTGGAAGAAGTGCAGCCAGAGTGCTCCTTGGAGGCCAGGATGGCCAAATTCATCTCTCATACTTTGGACATATTGTCAGGAGGGACCAGCTGCTGGAGATGGGTATCATGTTTGGTAAGGTGGAGGGTCAGAGAAACAGAGGAAGAGCCCCAGCAAGATGGATAGCAAAATGGCAGCATTGATGGGCTCAAGCATGGCAACAAGTGTGAGGAGTAGTCATTATAACTGGAAAACCTGAACAGCATTGTTGCATAGGGTTGCTATGAGTTGGTACTGACTTGATGACACCTAACAACAACAACATGAGTTGGTGTAGTGCTGTAGGATAAACACTCAACCATAGGGTTGGTTTGAACCACAAGGTGGGTGATTCAAGCTCACCAGTTGCTCCCTGGAAACCCTATACAGGGTCACTAGTAGTCACAACCAACTTGATGACACAACAACAAGATACAAAATAAACAGGAATCCTGTTATGGCTCTGGAGGATAAGAACTGGACTGCTAACCACTTGGTTGATGGTTCAAACACACTTCCTTGACAGCACTTAACATAAATACAGTAAACAATTTTTGGAAATGTAGTTGGCAGAATTCTCAGATGGCACCAAACTTACTGCTAGTGTCCCACGTGCCCTTTGTACCTTTCTCCTAGGAGTACAGTTGAATATGGCAGAACCTATGAAGATTCTAGGCTTTCATTTCTATGATGGTATTGAGCCTGCACCAAGGGCTTCTGCAAATCAGTAGTATTTGCAGAATACTCATCCAATCTCATCCTTTTACACAGGACAAAAGTGAGGCTATACAACTTGCTTATGGTGACAGGGCTAGAAGAGAGCTAGAATTAGAATCCAGAATGCAAAACTGAGAGAAATAGACCAGGAAATGGGAAATGAATCAATGCCTTTACGTTTTCCACACTAATATTCTCCTCCGTTAGTACAGAAAATTAAACGTTAAAGATAAAATGACTTTGTAGTGACAGCAATATGCAAACACATTAAGAAGAAAATTTTCCATTTCACAAAGGCCTGGGGTTAGTTAGCATTTTATGGCTCATGCAAAAAATGACATGACATCAAATTGTCACTTGTTGCTTTTGTTGTTAAGTGCTGTCCCTGTGACTCATAGCAACTCTGCATAGGCTTTCTGAGAAGTGGCTGGTCCAAACGGAAGTTACGGCTGAATGCTTATCCTACAATGCCACACCAGGACTCCACTGTCACTAGGGTGGTTTATAGGAGAAGGAATGTGGATGAGCCCCAGCCCCACTCCCAACCACTCACCAGATCTGTATACTGCTGTGGCTGCTCCCTGTCAATGAGAAGGCCACCTGGCATGCTGCCTCTATTGAGTCTAACCACACGGACCCTTCACCCACCGCAGCACTTCCATTCTTGTTTTGGGCTGTGGTTTTCTTATATGAAGAGTTTACACAGTAAAGCTGAAGGTGCCTTATGTTATACTTCAATTTCACGTAATTTCCAACAACACCGATCTATAGTAACCACCCTCATCAAACATGGTAAACAGAGTAAGTAAATCAGGTGTTAGAGATTGCATTCCAGCTACTCTTTTCTTCAAACAATGCTGTTCAGGTTTTCCAGTTATAATGACTACTCCCCAGTCCCACTCCTCGCCCAAATTTGGAAAATACATTTATTCAATGACAAGGGAAGAAACAAAAAAAACATTTTCACTGCAAATGCATTTCTTTGGTGACAAAGCAGTTAACAGTCAACAACAATCCAAGAGATGCATATTGATAACTTCTGCTCACCATTAAAAACAAATCTTAAAAAAAAAAATCTTACCTGTTACTAGTTAAACTTAAACACATACAGGAGATTATTCCAGAAGAGAGAAAAGTAAGGTGCCCCACATCTCCCAAGACTGACATTCAATAACTCAAGCAAACGAACACACAGACTGGAGCAAATGTGTACTTGCCCAAGATACAGCCCTAGAGAAGCAATGCTCAAGTTCCAAAAGTCCTTTTGCTTGTTCAAAGGCAGCAGGATATAAGTGGAAACCATCCGCCTCTGGGATCAATAAGTGACAGGTATCTACCAGGTAGTTTGCAAATACATGGGCTTTGAGCCATCTGGGTCACAGACAGTCCTGGGTCATGCCTTTAGCCTGGACTGCGGCTTGAAGGAAGGGATGTACAGAAGCAGATAAATTGCATCTTTAGTATTGTAACAATCACATTTTGTTGTTAGCTGCCACCGAGCGGACCCTCAGCTCACGGCGACCTGACGTACAACAGAACGACATGCTGCTGAGTCCTGCACCAATGTCATGACTGGTTGTGGATGAGACTGTTGTGATCACATGGCTTTCATTGGCTGATGTGAGTTTCTCTTAGTCCGGAAGCGCCACAACACACATAGGTCTCCACTGACTGAAATCCATGAGTTACCTTGGCTGGGAATGGAATCTTGGTCTCCTGAAATGGATGGTGATAATTCTACGACTGAACCAGCACTGCTCCCTGTAAAGATAACAGATGCTAGCATAGCGATGACTGTCAGGTTGGAGCAGAACCGGGCAGTGTTTCGTTCTGTTGTGCATAGTGTCCCTGTGAGTCGGTACTGATGGCACCTCACAACAACAGCAGCATTTACTGAACACTTCTCAAGCACTATTCCGAGAACTTCGTGTACATGACTCATTTGATTCTCAAAACTTTCCACTCCATAGAACAGGAAAGTGAGACTCAGAGAGGGAAGTTCAGAGGTTTGCCTAAGAACATACCACTAATAAATGATAGCACTGAGATTCAAACTCAGGCAGCTATGCTCTTTACTTTTCACTCTCCCTTAGAGCTGATACTACAGCAAAGATGATTTAAAAGTCTTTCAGTATTCCATTGTGTGTATGTACCAAAGTTTGTTAATCCATTCTTCCACTGACGGGCACATAGGCTGTCTCCATCTTTTTGCTGTTGTGAATATTGCTGCTATGAACATTGGTGTGCATATATCTACTCGTGTTATGGCTCATATTTCTTGTGGATATTGCTTGAGGAATTGCTGGATCATACGGTATTTCTATTTCCAACTTTCTGAGGAAGCACCATACAGTTTTCCAGAGTGGTTGGACCAGTTTGCATTCCTACCAGCAATGTAAGAGGGTCCCAGTCTGTCCACATTTATTGTCCTCTGCACTTCTGAACTTTGCTGTTAATTACTGTCAATTCTATTTTTGAGATGGTCTTGAGTTAAGTTGGGATGTACTCAAGGCCACAGCTATTTTGTAAGACTTAGGCAGAAACCCGAATGGGAAAGGAAGGAGGTGATATATACAGACTTGATCATTTCAAAGTAATGTTGTGAAATCTGAATATAATTTTCCACCAGCATCTTACAGACCTGAAATATTAAAATATATTGCTTATCACTGAAGAAATGGGCTCACTTCAATCAAGGTCCATAGACTCCTATCGACCTGGAGATGAGAGAGAGAAGAGGAAGGGCTGGTTGCTCCAAAGTGTGGTGAGACCTGGGGATACCTAAGCCCATGGACAAAGACATAGATAGCTACATAGGGCTAGAGCTGAGAGTGAAGCATCCAACTGATATGAAGTGAGGGCAGATGCACAAGAACACCCAAACTTGCAGATAGTACCCATTTGACCTAGCCTCGAAGGTTTTATAATCAGAACTCAACTATGTTGTTGTTGTTGCTATGTGCCATGGAGTCGGTTCTGACTCATAGCGACCCTGTACAGGGTTTCCAAGACTGTAGATCCTTACAGGAGCAGAAAGCCTCATCTTTCTCCTGCGTAATAGCTGGCAGTTTCAAACTGCTGACCGTGAGGTTCACAGCCCGATTCGTAACCACTATGCTACCAGAGCTCCTTGAACTCGACTATAGGAAGATTAAAAAAAATTTTTTTAATAAAGGAAACAAGGGTAAATCACTACAATTTGATGAACTCGACTTATTCTCATGGAGGTTGTTGTTGTTATGTGCCGTGGAGTCGGTTCCGACTCACAGTGACCTTGTATAGGGTTTCCGAGGCTGCAAAACTTTATGGGCGCAGAAAGCCTCATCTCTCTTCCACGTAACAGCTGGTAGTTTTGAACTGCTGACCCTGAGGTTAGCAGCCTGATTCGTAACCACTATGCTACCAGAGCTCCTTATTCATGGAGGTAGTAGCTCTAAAGACCAACAGAGAGGGAAGGACTCTTCACATCAAGTATTAATACTAACCCCTCTATATACAGGGTAGATAGGGACAGGCAACTTAAAATTGGCTACCTAAAATGAGGGGGTGATAAAGGCACGAAGTGACTGGTGTACAAGTTTTCAAGACGGAATTTAGTTTAACAGTGTGTGGGGGAAGATAGAGTCTCCACTGAATAGTTTCATCTTGTCTAGACGGGTTTAGTAAAAAGAGTTGGGGATAAGATTCTTATGATTCAATAGTGAGTAATTGTTATCATGACTAACTACAACTGTCACAATTGCAAAGGTAGAAGTTTTGTAACAAAATGGGTGAGTAGTTAAATCTTACAGTCCAGAAACAGGATTCTAGGACCATCACGGGAGAAGAACACAAGCAGAATGTGGTACCCTACCCAGAGAAGCAGCAACACCAGAGATGGAGGCAGAGATGAGGACATGGAGAGAGGGAGCAGCTGAGGACTCTAGATTCATGAAAATAAAGAGACAGAGAGCTGGTGGCCAGGAGGCAGACTTGCAGAATCAAGTTTTGCCCTTTGGTGGTTTAAATTCTTATGTATGCCTGAGTGTTTAAAAAAAAAGGAAAGAGCTAAAATGAATAGAGAGAAATATTGTTAACTGATGGTACATGGAGGGGATAATAATCAAACAAAGTATACGATTTGTTGAATGCAAAATTGTTGATCTGCCCTGTAAAGTTTCACTCAATCCACAATAAAAACTTGAAAAAAAAAAATAAAACAAAAAAAACCAGTCAGAAATGTATCCTCCCACCCATGCCCTGGAGGAAAAATGAGTCATACATTTCTATAATTTAAATGTAAAATCTGATTGAAAATTAGCAAACAGTTCACAAAAATTATCATTCTCACCATTCCATGAGTGGTGATGGTTGTGTGCCGTGGAGTCGATTCCGACTCACAGCGGCCCTGTACAAGGTTTCCAAGGCTATAAGTCTTTATGGGAGCAGAAAGCCTCATTTTCCTCCCATGGAATGGCTGGTAATTTCAAATTGTTGACCGTGTGATTAGCAGCCAGACTTGTAATCAAAATCCAAAATAAAACATCTAAAGCTTTAAAAACATAGTACTGTGTCTTAGAAAGTCCAAGTTCCAAATGCAGAGTTCCGCTTACTATGGAATTTAGATGCCTGTATCATGAGATCTCTTGTTGAGGAAGGAAAACAGCAAATCTGTTACTTGGAACACTGCTGGTGAGTTCATCGTTAATGAAACAATCCAAAGAAAACCCTTGATCAGCAGCCATCTGGTTAATGTGCTGTGGGTGGACTGCTTCACAGATTCAGAGCTCAGTCTGCTGCTACCTAGGAGGCAAGCCAAGGCAGCCGAGCCAATTACCCGTGCAAAGGCTCATGGGATGTGGCTTAAGAGCAGACGGTTCCTCATGAATCCCAAGAAGCCTTTCACAGGGCCACGTGTGTTCATGAGTCCCGTAGGGGGCTGACCTCCTAGGAAGCTGGCCATCTCAGAATCTTTAGCACTGGTGTTGTCTCAGGAAATTTCATGTAACTAAGAAGCTCCGGTGGCACTAAGACAAAGCCTCCCACTGTCTCCACGGGAGGAAGACTTGAGGATCTGCTTCCGTAAAGATTATAGCCAAGAAAATCTTATGGAGCACGTCTTCTCTGTCACATGGGGTGGCTCTGAGTGACAATCACCTTGATGGCAACCAACAACAGCAATCACAAGCTAGAACTGGTTAACTTTCAGAGATCTTAATGAATGAAATTTATGAGAAAATGGAAGTCTAAGTTGATGAGGTAGAGTGAGTCTCTGGAGTTTTGAGAGAGGCTACAGAGCCACTGTCCAAATGAAATGACTCCACCAATAGGGCAGAGAAGATGGAGGGAGGAGGAGGGGAAGGGTCTGTTATAGGTGGAATGGTGTCCCCAAAAAGATATGCTGAAGTTCTAACCTCTGGTGTCTGTGAACATTGCTTGGAATTAGGGCTTTTGAAGACATTACTATTCTCATAAAAGAGAAAAAGACACCGAGAGATAGAGAAAAGAGGGCCATGTGAAGACAAAAACTCACAGACAAGGAACACCAGAAATGGAGAAAAGATCTCCATCTAAAGTCTCTGGAGAGACATTGGCCCCGACACCCTAAATTCTGGTCTGTTGTTGTTGTCAAGGCAGTTCTGACTCATAGTGACCCTGCATAGGGTTTCCAAGGAGCGGCTGGTAGGTTTGAACCACCGACCTTGTGGTAAAAGCAATTCCAGTGCTTATCTTACAGTGCCATACCAGGCTGGCAGTCTTCAAATTGTGAGGTATTAGATTTTGTTGTTGGATTCAGTTTGAAGCATTGTGTTACACCAGCCACAGGAAAGTCATATTGGGTCTGACCAGGAGAGAGCCAAGTGGCAAGGTGGGGTTACGTTGACACCCTCACTCAAGAGTGTTTTGCTCTGTGGAAAGACTTCAAGCCAGGAATGGTCAGTTCATTCAGTGCAAAGTGGTAGGAAGGTGTCCTTCTAGAGACACAGGCTCCTTAGACCCCACGAGGTATAGCAATGGCTAAAAAGCAGCAGAGAAGCAAAGAAAACCTGCTCAGAGGAAACAGGGAATGTGGTGCGCTGCTGTTTCTTTCATTATTAAAAAACAGTTTAAGTACAAACACACACATATCCAAGATTCATACTGAAAAGACAGTCTATGAAATTAATAATGAAAAAATTCGTCCCTCAGTTTGTTTGTTTGCTTTTAAACTATACCCTCTTAGGAAGGACCAATCCCTAGAGGAGGACATCATGCTTCGTAAAGTGGCGGGTCAGTGAAAAAGAAGATCCCCAATAAGAGGGACTAACATACTGACAGCAACACTAAGTTCAAGCATACTAACAACTGTGAAGATGGTGCAGGACTGGGCAGTGTTTCCTTCAGCTGGGCACAGGGACACAGCTGACTCCACGAGACTTAACAGCAACAACTCTTGGCGAATATAGTATTACTGCTGAGACCTTGATAGAGGGAAACAGCAATCCACAAACAGTTGTATATCACAGCCTTGTTTACAATAGTAGCGTTTCTTGAAACACGTTTCTTTTTTTAAAAAATTCTGTGTGGATAATTTTTCTAGAAAAATATTTGCACATATTCATGAGGCGTAGAAGACTGTTCACAGAAGACTGGTTTGCTAGAAGGAAAACAAGAAATAACCTAAAAACCTACACAAAACCCATTGCTGTCAAGTCAGTTTCGACTCACAGTGACCCTATAGGGTAGAGCAGAACTGTCCACAGGGTTTCCAAGACTCTGAATCGTTAAAGGGAGCAGATTTCCACATCTTCTGTGGACCAGCTCATGGTTTAAACCTCTGACCTTCTGGTTGTTAGCTGAGCGTGTAACCATTATCCCACCACAGCTCCTTCAAATGTCTCTAAAGGAATAGCAAAATAAATGGAATACAACTAGATCTCTACCACCCGCCTGTCCGTTTGCCATGCTGTGCTGACTTGCATGGTGCTGTGATGCTAGAAGTAATGGCACTGGGTCACCCATGGTACGCAGGTTTCAGAGGAGCTCTCACACTAAGACAGACTAGAAAGAAAGTCCAGTGATCTACTTCTGAGAATCACGCAATCGAAACCTTATGGTTCATGACAGGACACTGTCTGATGTAGCATTACGAGATGCTACAACAATGTACTCAAACACACCAGGCAGGACAGAGCAAAATTCACTCTGTGGACAGAAAGCTGTCATGAAGTGGAGCCAGCTTGACAGCGAGGTAAGAACGTATCTGCATCTAGGTTACCACACAGCAGTGTGACTGGGGTCTTTGCATTGCACTTTAAATCTGGAGCTTGACTTTCTGCACCCTTATTCTAGTTCCAGCTCCACTATGGACTGGGTAGAAACCTCTTCCAAGAAGATTTACTACTGTATACAGAGCTGTAACCAACATCTGTTCACAAATCATTGCTTCCCTACTTAAGGGTCTCACTATATGACTTTAGGAAGATTTTTGTAACTTTCTGGGCCTCAATTATCCAATATTGTAAAAGGCAGACTAATAACTATTCTCCTTATAGGGCTGATGTGAGGTTTATACGCATTTAATACATTGCTGGCAAGGAGTCATGGCTGTAGAAGCATGTGCCAGAAGTATGATTATCCCCAATACATGTCAAGTATGCATGTGTGTGTATAATCTCTGGGTGTATGCCCTACACATGTGCATATTCGGTGAAGCCACTGAAAGATTAGAGGTTTAAGTTTACCCAGTGGTGCCTCAAGAACAGGTCAGATGATCTACTTTCCCCAAATGAGCCATTGAAAACCCCATGGAGCACAGTCCTACTGACACACAAGGGGTCTCTATGAATCGGAATTGACTATAGACGACAGCAGCACCTGCTTTTGTTGTTTCTAATGTGTGCATGTGGCTATGTGCTTGTGTGTGTGTGGGGGGGTGTGGATAAAAAATACGCAGAGCATTATCCTATTCATATTAAATAAACCCACATATTTCTCTCTGATAAATGTTTAGGAGACTTTGTTGTTGTTGTTGTCATTGTTAGGTACCATAGAGCTGTTACTGACTCATCACGATCTTCTGCACAACAGAACGAAATACTGCCTGGTCCTGCACACATCTCACAATTGCTGCTACACTGCAGCCCACTGTTGCTGTCTCTGTGCCAATCCATCTCATTCAGGTCTTCCTCTTTTTTGCAGACCCTGTGCTTTATGAAGCATGATATCCTTTTCCAGGGACTGGTCTCTCCTGATAAAATGTCTGAAGTATGAGAGATGAAGTCTGGCCATCCTGGCTTCTATGGAGCACTCTGGCTGTACTTCTTCCAACACAGATATGTTTGTTCTTTTGGCAGCCCATGGTACTTTAAATATTCTCCTCCAACACCACAGCTCAAATGCATCAAATTCATCTATGGTCTTCCTTAGGAGGCTATATACTAAAATAGAAATGCTCTGCATCTCTAAGGAAGCTTGAAAGAAGATTTTGATTTTGAAATCTCTCCATCAGAGAAGCGTTATTTTTTGTTTGTTTTTTACAACCTCAAAAACATTTAAGGCTTTATCCCAAATACTTACTTTCCATTCACTCCTAACCCTAATCCGAACTGGATTCCATTAACATCATTTCGCCAAAATTGCTTTCCTCAAGCAATTAATGACCTCAAGATGGTAATTTTAAGATGTACATTTCAAATTTCATTTTTCTTTAGGAAAGCACACTGTCCTTGGGATTTCACCATCTCACTTGTTGAGGTGCTGGAGGATAAGGACTGCACTGCTAATGTTGGCAATTCAAACTCACCAGCTGCTCCCTGGAAACCCGATATGGGCTTGCTGTTACTGTTGTTAGGTGACATTGAGTCAGTACTGACTCACAGCAACCTTACGCACAACAGAACCAAACACTGCCTGGTCATGGGCCAACCTCCCAATTGTTGCCACGCTTGAGCCCATTGATGCTGTCACTTTGTCAATCCATCTCGCTGGGGGTCTTCCTCTTTTTCTCTGCCCCTCCACCTTACCAAACATGATATCTCTCCTCCAGTGACTGGTCCCTCCTGATAATATGTCTGAAGTATGGGAGACGAAGTTTGGCCATCCTGGCCTCCAACGAGTACTCTGGCTGTATGAAGCAAAACTGACTCAACCATAACAGCTGACCAGTTCTCAGTCTTCTCTGCTAACTCATCCCTTCCTGCTGGGTTTTCAATATTGAAGGTTGACTTCTGAGCCCTTTTTATTACTCACTTGCTTCAACTCCTAAGCAACTTCATCATTGCCAAGGGCTTTGATTGCTCCCTTGGCCAGGTTCCTCTCACGTCTACAGCCCTGATCTAGACCCTTCATCTACTGTCCACCTGACATCAACAAACTATGTCCAAGGTCAGATCTCACCTCTTCCATCTTATCCAGCCAATTATGCAAACCACATACTTAGGGCTGCTCCTGAAAAGTCTTCTTCATCACTCCTAAATCAATCCTACCATGGATGCCACCGGTATCTCTCTTATACTTGACTCCTTCATTCCATCTCTGCTGCTACCTTCCTCAGCCTAACACAATTTCTCAGCTGGGCTATTGTAATTAGTCTAAGTGACTTCAAGTTTTCTCTCTGCCTTCCTACTAGGGAATCTGAATCTGGGTTCCATACATAATCCCAAGGAGTCTCTGGATAGAATTCAGGGAAGTCCATGAGTTTGGATGTGGGAACATTTCATTTTTATTTGTATTACTCTCTAAATGAAACTTATCATTTTGCTCAATTATGAACATCAGCACCAAACTACCATAATATTAGTAGAGTCTGTAATTTTTCATCAGATATTCCCTTAGTACATGACAGTTGTTAACAAATACTGCTTACTCTCATTACTATTTTGAAATTATAACAGTTATTAAACCACTCACGCTATCTTATTATTCAATGTACTAAAGAAGCACATACGCTGTTACATGGCAGATGTGTGTTTAATATTTTGTTACACTTGGTCTTCTTTGTAGTCCTTGTGCTCTATTTCATATATTATAAAACATTACTCTTAGAAGGTGTCCATAAGTTTCCATCAGAGAGTCAAAGAGGTTCATAGCAGAAGAACTCCTGCTAGCTGAGTTTTCACATCAAAGTCATAGCCAGGTTTTCAGCACACAGAGTACTTCACTTTCAGTTGAGGTCCATGTTAATAAAGACTAAGTAGCCATAAATTTGGCTCTGCCAATGTCTCCAACTTCGCCTGCACCATTTTCCTTTGTTTTTCATTCAAGTGGTGTGAGCACATTGCTGCCTTATAGCCACTCAAGCTTGTCAGACCCCCACATGTACCAGGGTCTTTATTCATACTTGTCTCTGCCCAGAATGCACGTCCATACAACCCCAACTCCCACCTGTCGTCTTCCTCCAGGTCTCCTGCAAGCATCACCTCCTCAGGGGGGCCTTTCAGGACCTCAGGTCAGACTCTCTCTCTTAGTTCTACACTGCCAGAGCAACTGGAACTTTTCTCCTCTCCACTGATCTGGAAACTCCATGAAGCAAGAACCAGAGAGGCTTTCGAATCCAAGTGACTGCTGACACATGCTAGGAAGTAAGTTAATATTTATCAGATGACTGAATTGAAGAAGAAGGAGGAAATGAAAACAAACAACCAAATGTCCAACAATGGAACGAATTAAACTATGGTATTCCACGGAATAAACTTGTATTTGTTGACATGAAAATATATCCGTATATCTAACACTTAATATAACAAGTGAAAAGGGCAAGTTATCAAGTACTATGTTCAGCAAGTTTCTTTTTGCTATGAAGAAAAAAAATAGATATATAAATACATGGAGAAATAGAAATCACTCCATAGAGCAGAGTCTGAAAGGATATTCATTGAAAATATACATCTAACAGTTCTGACCTTTGGGAAGTAGTTATAGAAGATTTCTCATTGTACCTTTATGATTATCTAAGATGCCTAACCTCTTTTTCACTGAACATGCATGACTTTATGCAGTCAAATAATTTATAAGACTTCAAGCTCTCTAGTTAGTTTAAAAGGTCACTGGTTCGAACCCACAAGGTGCTCCTCAGAAACCCTGCACAGGGTTGCTAAGTGTCAGAACAACTCCATGGCACTTAACAACAGTAACAGTAACAGTTAAACAACAATGGGCTCACACATCACAGTTGTAAGGATGGTGCAGCACCAGACAGTGTTTCATTCTGTTGTGTTGTAAGTCAGAATCAACTCGATGGCATCCAAGAACAATAAGATGTTAGCTTAAAAATAATTTAACATATTATTTTTAAATAGCTAAACAACCCTAGGTGGTAAACTAAATGAAGTTGATTGAGTCAAATAGACCCATTTCTGTAGAATTAACTTAAAGGGAAAGGCAGAGCTTTCCAGGAGGTTACCTAAGACTTGAAGGGCCTAAGTGTGCTCCTAGTGGTAAGTGTGGGGCCAGTTGTGAGGTTATCTATAACACGACAGGTCATTTGGGGTTAGTATTGATTTCATTATCTTGTAAAATCCACTGTAGTATATTGAGTTTCGTGTTGAACCTATTGACTAATCCACAAACTGTAATAAAGAACAGAACAAAAATTAAGGCCATTTTATTCACTGGTGAAGGCAGATTTCTTACCAGATACACTGAAATTAAAGCAATATATATTTTTTCATTCTGTTGTAGTTTTACCACATTAAATTTCTAAGTATCAAAACAATACAAAGATAATGCCATGGAAGTAATTAATTTGAATTAAGATGAAGTTGGGTAAAAGGTAAACATCAGTAATTTCTGGAAAGTTGAGCAAAGTACTATTTCTAAAAACAAGTCACACTATGTGCAAACGGAACTGTCTTTGAGTCGATTCCAACTTATATATAGCGACTCTACAGGAGAGAGCAAAACTATCTCATAGGGTTTCCAAGTCGGTAAATCTTACAGAAGCAGACTTTCACATTTTTCTCCTGCTTAGATGCTGATGTGTTTGAACCAACAACCTTTTGGGTAGCAGCTGAGCACTGTAACCACTAAGCCACTAGTGTTTCTTGTGTGCACCACTGATAATGAGTCTAAGTCTTCAGCGCCAGTGTATATTTCATTATAGTAAAAGGTTCCTTTGCCTTGAACTACAGTAGCTTTCTGGAATCACCCAGTTTCACAGTCTCTTGAGAACTGACTTATTCTACTTCAGTAATCTAATCAGTCACCCCTGAGAAGAAATTAGTGACACATGTCCAACCATGTAAAGCTGTGGTAGAGTTAAAGTTTTCTATGAGGAAACAGAAGTTTTGTAGCAGCTTCTAATTCTGTCTGAAAGCTTTCAGGCACCATGGATCACAATGTCCAAACTTGAACACTTGGTCCACAACAGGGAAACAAAGACTTTTAATTAGAAACAACTCTTTTTAAGAATTCCAACAATTCAAAAGTGCTTATTTCCTCTATTTTAATTCCTCCTGACAACCTAATACAATGATATAGTTACTGGAAAAAAAAAAAAAAAATCTGGAAAAGCAAGATTCAACCAATGAGCTATTATTCCTAAGAGATTACCTACAACTTTTAGGAGTCCCTGAGCGGTGTAAACGGTTAACACACTTGACTGTTCACTGGAAGGTTGTGAGTTCCAGTTCACCTAGAGGTGCTTCAGAAGAAAAGCCTGGTGATCTGCTCCCCCAAAATCAGCCATTGAAAACACTATAATGCACAGTTCTACTCTGACATACAAGGGAGATTCAGAAAGTTCATGGAATGAAAAGGTAATGGAGTATTTCTACCAACTTTTTGAAGCCACCTTGGACACAAGATCACTATGAGTTGAAATCAACTTGAAGACAGTGGATTCACAACCTTGCGCTCCATTTTCAGCTCATGTACTACCAGCACCCTTCACAGGCTTCCAAATCAGTTCCTCCTTCGAAGCAAGCTGCTTTACGTGCAGCCTAAACAGAACCAGATTTTGTGCTGGAGAATGAAGCAACCTCTCCCCTGTACATTTGGCAGGATAGCATGTTGTTAAAACTCTGCATGCAAATGGAATCAATGCCTTCTTGTCCTAATGAACTGAGGACTAGGCAGCTAGGAAAAGCCCTGTTCTCCAAAGAAAGCAAGGTGAAGTCTCACCATCCTTGCTTCTAAGAACATCCTGGCCCTTCCTCCTGCTTTGTTCATTCTTCTAGAGTCCACTAAAGAGACAAGATCTAGAAATAGAACACCTGGACCACAGACCTTCCACATCAAAACATCACCAATTATTGATAGCAATCAGCTATCTAATAGCAAAATCCCTCATACAATTCTTTCAAAAACAAACATACATAAGATCTTGCTTCAAACTGTTGCTAAACATGGGAAGGAGGGTGATGAAGGAGTTTTGTCATGGAAATTATCAAAAGTTATAAAGACAGATTTAAGAGACAAAAATTCTTTCCAAGGTTCTTCATATTCAATACTATAAAATAATGCAGCAGGAGAAATTGATTTCCTAAAAGGCTATTAAAAAGAGTACTGCTATCAGAAACTCCCTCCCCTTTCTTAGTATAATCAATCATTTAAAGCAAACACAAAAATTACACCAGCCAAAATAGCCAAGAAAATTTTTTTCTTTTGTACACTGCAGAATAAATTATTACTCTTAAGGCAATTATTAAATAAAACTTTAACTGTACCACAGCTTGCCATTTTACTTACCAGAAAAGGTTAAAGAAAAGGAAATCTAAAAGTTAAGCAATATATCAAGTATGCATATCAAACTAATATCAAACATTTCCATTTTATTATTCATATTTGATTTCCTGTCTAAGGTTGAAAGGCTGATTTATAACTTGACAGACACAAAACATACTTTAGGATTTGGCAATACAATTGCACAAAGTTCTTTTTTCCCTCAGTTCAGCAAATTTCTTTATCTACAGTCACAACATAATCAGCTCGATTATAAATGATACTGGCCAAGTTCTTTCTTTTAATGTACCTTGTTCTTTCAAGGTATTGATTTGTGCTCTAAGGGATAATACAGCCTATTTAATATTTCATAGGATCTTCTTTTTTTTCTTTTGATTTTGCATTTCAATCCAATGACTGACTCTTTGAAATGTGTTTAAAATTAGATAGCTTATTCTGCAAACTCAATGATTCAACATGAACTCTGCAAGTTTAATTCTCCAGTGGTAGTGGTGTTGTGTATCACTGAGTCAGTTCCAACTCATAGTGACCCTGCATGGGGTTTCCAACACTGTAAATCTTTACGAGAGCTAAAAGTCTCACTACTGTTCTTCCTCGGAGAACCTGGTAGACTCAAACTGCTGACCTTGTGATTAGCAGCCCAACGCATAACCACTATTCTATCAAGGCTCCTTTAACTCTCCTAAGGCATGAGAATCCTCATGATGCCTCTGGTTGGTGACTACAATGCCCATTAAATGGAAAAAGTTGAAGAAGAGCTCAACTCTTAAGGAGACACATATACCCCTCTGCCCCCATTCTCATGGCTTTGCAGTTCTCAAACTCTTTCAGCTGTGAGCCATCAGGCAGCTCTTCAAGAACCTAGTGGATTCATCCTGAGTCTGTGCTATTATGACCAGCTCTCAAGGTGTCTGACAAGGAAAAAGGTTGTTGCTAATTGTTGTTGAGTCGGCTCCAACTTCTGTACCTTATATGTCCCAGAACATTGTCGGGCCTGCACCATCCTCATGACTGTTGGTGTGTTTGAGCTCACTGCTGCAACTTGCGGAAGGTTACCTTTATTTTCACTGACCTTCTACGGTACCAAATATTGTGTTTTTTTTCTAGTAATTGATCTTTCCTGATGGTGTGTCGAAAGTAAGCAAGATGATGTCCCACTGTCCTTGCTTCTAAAGAATGTTCTGGCTGTCCTTCCTCCTGATTTAGTAATTCTTCAGGAGACCACAGTATATTTAATATTCTTCACCAAAATCGCTTTGGAAAAAATCCAAGATCCCTTCATATTCAGAGTCTGTGATCTTCCATTTTATTAAAATGAGACTTTATACACAAACATTAACATTCATCAGAAAATAAAATCTCGCCAAGCCTCAGTTTCCAGGTCTGAAAATGGGAATAATTATATCCAATGTTGCCGTGAGAACTAAATGAGAGAGCAGATGTGAACGAACTATTTACACAGGAGGTAAGAAACAAATTGTCATCATGACTAAGTGACTATGCCTCCAAGATGACTAAAGTCATTTCTAACAAGAATTTCTACACCACACACACATACAAAATCTCAACAGCTACAGAGCCAGACTCGACTCAAAATGAGTTATTCCCACTGCACTTGTGCTAACTGCCCTTACTTTGAGACACAAATGCCAAGGAATTAAAGCCTAGTTCTTTTCAACAACCCCACAGTTTGTTTTAAAATGCCAGCAGCTAGCACGTGGTCAGAATGCAATCAACGTTGCTGTAACGAACGGTGAATGAAGGAAAATGTTTTCTTCATTACTGGCCAATGGCTTTTTCAATGCAGTAGAGAAGGGAGTCTTGGAATGGTGTTGTATGATGGGCACTGGACTGCTAATCACAAAGTTTGTGGTTCAAACCCACTAGCCATTCCTCAGAAACACTACACAGGGTTGCTATTAGTTGGAACCAACTCAACGGCACTTAGCAATAACAACAACAACAGAGAAACGAAGAGAAGTGGGGAACGCATCCTCGTTTTTACCTCATTCCCTGATGCCTGCTATGAACAGTGCCATGGTCGCCATTACTAATTTAACTCTGAAAGGAGGAAGCTCTCCTGTGATGCTGTTTCTGCACTTTCCAGGGGTCTAGTGGCACTGCGAGTTAAGCGTTGGGCTGTTAACCACATGGTCAGTGGTTCATATCCATGAGACACTTTGGGAGAGAAAAATGAGGCCGTCTGCTCTGAAAAAGATTTACAATCTCTATTGGGTTACTCGGAGTAGAACCAACCCCATGGCAGTGTGTTTGGTTTGAAGCAGAAGGTAAGTCCAAAGTAGTTGAGCAAGGGTTCTCTCTCCTTCGACTGTTTGTGTGGCTCACCAGAGTGGACATGAAAAATGCCTTTCAGAGGTGGATGAAAGGGCTCATTTTCCTGGAAGGAAAGGCCAAATCTCTGCTTTCAAAAATGATGGCCTTCCTGTCACCACTAGCTTTTATATAAAAAAAAATAATAATGAGCTGAGGAACTTAATGGAGATCAATGAAACCTAAAGCCAGGTTTTAATTTCCCTCAAGTATTACACGAAGTGTACTTTTTCTCCAAAGTCATCCTAAATGTCTGACAATGTCCGTTTTACCAACTAGTTACATATTGACTTTAACTGTCCGTTGTATATTTCCTCTTTATTGGAGCCCAGTAAGCAATATATGGTGACTTACAGGGATGCATGCATTACACAAACCATGCTAAAACCTCCTATGGAGCCTTGCTGTTGTTAAGTCCCTCAAGTTGGTTCCTCCTCACAGTGACCCTATATAGGGTTTCTGAGGAGTGACTGGTGGGTTTGACTCGTCAACCTTGCAGTGAGCAGTCCAGTGCTTACTGTAGAGTGCCACTGCAGGGCTCCTTGATCTATGCCATTATTATGCTGAGCTTCAGAGTGTCCACCGTGACACTACAGTTTGTACCATGATGGAAATGTATCTGCTCTAGGGGATGGTGACACACACAGACACCACATTGATGGATTAAATATCACCCAACCAGACTTTTTAATCCAATTGCAATACAGATAAAAATCATTGGGTATTCAGGAAGAGCAAACCCTGGCCTCAGAGTTTCTCAGTGGACTGTCTGTTCAGTTGGATAAAAGGAGAAAATGAAAGAACACATACAAAATGCTAAAACTATGTCACTAAAGAAGGGGCCTGAGAACCTCATTTTGTGCTTTGGAAACTGACCACGCCCCACTATTGTTGCACCTTTATACATCTGATTTCCATTCGTATTTTCAAGGAATCCAGTAATAAAGGTAAGGGTGGCCTGGCCTGGAAGCGGGGGAGACATACTCAGTGTGAATCCCAATCATTCTGGCCTCTTCACTAGGTAATTTTAGCCCCATTCTTTGAATAGTTTCCTGAGGTTTAGCAACCTTTTCTCTTTTAAAAACAAAACAATAATATCTACCTTGTAGGTGTGCAGCAAGGATGAAATTCCATCATGTTTATTTTATAAAAAGCCTGCCAGAGTAAAACCAATCAGCTGCTGTGGAGTTGATTCCAATTTACAGTGACCCCACATATTGCCGACAACAAAGTTTCATATGTTTTTTATGGATGGGGCTTTCAAAACATATAGCCAGGCTTTGCTTACGAGGCCCCTCTGGATAGGTTCAAATAGAGCTTTGATTAGCAGCCGAGAGTGTTAATTGTTTGCACCACCCAGGGACTCCCCCTCAACACTGAGCAGGCATTCAAAAATTGGTGGCAATTGTAATTAGTCCAGTAATGAGAATATTGCCAACAACATTTTGCAAATCAAGAAAGTAAAATACTGCAAGGTTGTTGTTGTTACGTGCCGTCAAGTTGATTCCAACCCATAGCGAACCTGTATATGGTTTCCAAACAGCAGCTGGTGAGCTTGAACCTCCGACCACGCAGTTCAAACAGCTTTGCAGTGTGACGCATGAACCCACAGCACCACACTGAAATGATTAACCAGCTGCTTGACAGAGACATCTAAAGAGCATTAGAGAATACTGACACCTTTTTAAAAACATTGCTCCCATCAGAAACTAGTCAAATCAGAATCTACGGTAGGAAAACTGCAGCACAGATAAACCTTCAACACTCTCTAGGAGAATATAAGGTACAGTGAGGGTTAAAAACCACCAGCTAAATCTATTCCCAGAACCAGCACACATTTCTTTTTATGATCTATCATCTTAGGTCTTTAGCCTACCTGCTACACCAACAGCCCTTAACTTATCTATTTAGAATTTCTATTTTTGTATATTGTATACCTGCACATAATATAATGTTGTTTTTGCATGCCATCATGTTGATTCCAACCCTCAGCAAACCTTTGTAAACAGAAGAAACACTGCCTAGTCCTATTTTGTCCCCACAATCATTGCTATGTTTGAGCATCATTTGTAGAAACATCTCAGTTGGTATTCCAATGCCTGAAACTTTGTTTTTCCTCATACCCTTCAGTGCAACTTGAACTTCTTCCTTCAACGCCATCAGTTCTTAAACACATACTACCTTGTGAGAAGGTTGAATGTTGACCATTTCATAATATATAAAACAAACAATAATATAACAGCTATGTTGTTGTTGTTAAGTGCCATCCAGTCGGGTCCGACCCATAGCGACCCTGTACAGCTATAAACATACATTAATTATCAGGACATGGAATGTATGAAGTATGAATCTAAGAAAATTGGAAATTGTAAAAAATTAAATGGAACACATAAAAATCAATACCCTAGGCATTAGTGAGCTGAAATGGACTGGTATTGGCTATTTTGAATCTGACAATCACATGGTTTATTATGGCGGGAATGACAAATTGAAGTGAAATGGTGTTGCATTCTTCATCAGAAAGAACATATCAAGATCTGTCATGAGATACAACGCGGTCTGTGACCGGATAATATCCATGCGCCTACAGGGAAGCCCAGTTAATACCACTATTATTCAAATTTATGCACCAATTACTAAAGCCAGTGAGTATGAAATTGAAGAATTCTACCAACTTCTTCAGTCTGAAATTGACCACACATGCAATCAAGATGTATTGATAATCACTGGCAATTGGAATAAAAAAATAAAAAAAAATGGTTGGAAACAAAGAGGAAGGATCAGTAGTTGGAAAATATGGCCTTGATAGGATGTGGAAATCATCAGACAATATCTTTGATATCCCACGTGAGTAAAATTTTACTAAAGGTAATACAGAAATGGCTGCAAGCATACATTAACAGAATTTCCAGAGGTTCAAGCTGGATTCAGAAGAGGATGTGGAACAAGAGATATCACTATTGATGTCAGAAGGATCTTGGCTGAAAGCAGAGAATACCAGAAAGATGTTTACCTGTGCTTTATTGATTACGCACGGGCTTTTGATTGCGTGGATCATGACAAGCTATGGACAACACTGTGAAATATGAGTATCCTGACCCTCAATTGTGCTCATGAGGAACCTGTACCTAGACCAAGAGGCAGTTGTTTGAACATAACAAGGGAACACAGAACGGTTTAAAATTAGGAAAGGTGTGTGACAGGGTTGTATTCTTTCACCATACGTACTCAACCTGTATGCTGAGCAAATAATATGAGAAGCTGGGTTCTATGAAGAAAAACATGGCATCAGGATTATAGGATGATTCACTAGCAATCTGCAATATGCAGATGATACAACCTTGCTTGCTGAAAGTGAAGAAGACTTAAAATATTTCCTGATGAAGATCAAAGAGCACAGCCTTTGATATGAATTGCATCTTAATGTAAAGAAAACAAAAATCCACACCACTGGATCAATAAACAACATTCTTATCAACGGAGAAAAGACTGAAGCTGTCAAGGACTTCATTCTTCTTGGATCAACTATCAACACTCATGGAAGTAGCAGTCAAGAAATCCAATGATGTATTGCATTAGGCAAATCTGTTGCATAAGACCTTTTTAAAGTGTTGAAAAGCAAAGGTGTCAATTTGAGGACTGAGGTGCGTCTGACACAAGCCATAGTATTTTCAGTAACCTCATATGCATGCCAAAGTTGGACAGTGACTAAGTTAGACCTACAAGAATTGATGCATTTGATTTATAATGTTGAAGGAGAATACTGAAAGTACTATGGACTGCCAAAAGAACAAATGGATGTATGTTGGATTAAGTACAACCAGAATGCTCCTTGGAAGCCAGGATGGCCAGACTTCATCTCTCATACTTCAGACATATTGTTAGGAGGGACCAGCCACTGGAGAGAGATATCATGTTTGGTAAGGTGGAGGGTCAGAGATAAAGAGGAAGATTTTGTCTTCCTCTTTGGACAGGCAAAGTGGCAGCATCAATGGATTCAAACATAGCAACGATTGTGATGTTGGCCCAGGATAGGGCAGTGTTTCATTCAGTTGTACATAGGGTCTCTATGAGTCAGTACTGACTTAATGGCACCTAACAACAACAACAAAACAATAATGTATTTGTTGTTGTTGGATGCCATTGAGTTGGTTCAGACTCATAGCAACCATATGTACAAGAGAACAAAACACTGTCTTTTCCTGGGTCATCCTCCCAATTGTTGCTATGCCTGAGCGCATTGTTGTAGTCACTGTGTCAATTCAAGTCATTGAAGGTCTTCATGTTGTTTGCTGACCATCTACTTTATGACGCATGATGCCCTTCTCCAAGAACTGGTCCTTCCTGAAGTCCAAAGTCTTGCTTCAAAGGATCATTCTGGTTGTACTTCTTCAAAAACAGGTTTGTTCTTTGGGTAGTCTATGGCACACTTAACATTCTTCACTAACACCTTAATTCAAAGGCATCAGTTCTTCTTTATTCATTTTTCTTTACTCATCAGTTCTTCCTTACTCATTGTGTAGCTTTCATGTGCACAAAGAGACTGAAAATAGCCTGGCTTGGGTCAGGTGCACCTTAGTCCTCAAAGCGACACCTTTGCTCTTTAACATTTGAAAGAGGTGCTTTGCAGCAGATTTACTCAATATAATGTGTCATTGTTCGATTTCTTGACTACTGCTTCCACGAGCGCTGTGAATCCAAGTTAAATGAAATTCTTGACAACATCAATCTTTTCTCCATTTATCAGGATTTTGCTTATTATTCCAGTCATGAGGATTATTATGTTCCTTATGTTCAGGTATAATCCAGAGTGAAGGCTGTATTCTTTGATCCTCATCAGAAAGTGTTTCAAGTCTTCTTCATTTTCAGCAGGCAAGGTTGTGTCAAGTGTGTATCCCCTCCTGGTGGACAATTGAATGAAAAGCACAAAGGAGTACCATTGCAAGCACATTCCAGGTAAAGAGAACATGTAGAAGGAATGGTGGTGACAAGGTATAGCAAAATGGCTAATAAAATGTTTCAGGGCACTTTCCAGGTGATGTTTGCCCCAATGTACATGGATAGGTCAAGTTTACCTTTTTGTAACAGAGAGAAGCTTGAGCAATGAAATAGATCTGCCAGTAGAGACTATGCTACACGCCTCCAGAACCAGAGGGAGGATTTAGGGTTGAAACTTTTATAACAGACTCTGCTTAGTTGTTGCACAGCATCGTGGGAACATTCAAGTTGCATCCATTGTCTAACCCGAGTAGAAGTGTTCATTTTACACAAGTGCCAAAAAGAAGTGGTATGATGTGCCGAGTTTTATCATGAAAGGCACGTGTGCCATATCCACTTTTTAAATAAACAAACTAAAAAAGAATTCCGCTAAAGGCTGAGGATTTCAAAAGTCTATCGTTCCAGCCCTCTCAGATTTCCAGAAGGTTCTTAATGAAAGTATGGCAAGCACAAGGGGGGAAATGATTCACCCGGATGGAATCCAGACCAAATATCCCATCAGCTAGGAAATGGCTGGCAGGTCCAAGTGTGACCATATGGGCAAGAGACATAGATTAAACAGCAATGTATTTCATACCAAACGGCATCCGTCAGTTTTAGACCATGTTTCATCATGTTACTCCAAACTGCATATGGCATCTTCAATTATTCTTTCTGCCAAGCAAAGTGGAAACTCTAGAATTGAGTTCATGGAGGTACTTGATAGGACAAAGGAAAACTATGCCCCCTTAGGGGTTCCAAGGCTGTAACTATATATATTTTAACTTTTTATTGTGCATTGAGTGAAGGTTTATAGATAAGGTCATTATTTTACATTCAACAAATAATACACATTGTTTCATCTCAGTGATTGCAATCCCTTCTGTGGAACAACAGTCATCCCATTTCCTTCCTGTGGTTCCCATTTCCTGTCACCCACCTTCCCATCCCTTCTCACCTTTGCCCTTAGGTACACGATGCCCCTTTGATTTTGAATGCTTGATCTTTCCAAATCGTGAGCACACCTTACTAGTGGTGTCGTTCCCCCTATATACCTATCTACTGCTTGACTGAAAGTTCTTCCCCTATATTCTTATCTAAATGCTTGGCTGAAAGTTGGCTATTAATATTTACAGAAATAGACCGCCAAATTTTTCTCCCCTCATGGAGCAGCTGGTGGGTTCAACTTGCCTACTTTCTGGTTAACAGCAGAATGCTTTAACCTTGGCACCACATGGGCTTACACAGAAGTATACACTGGATCCATCCGGAGTCCATGAGTGGTATGAATGGCTAACTCACTTAGCTGCTAACAGAAAGCTGGGAAGACACCCAGAGGAGCCTCAGATTACAGGCCTGGCTACCTACTTCCAAAAATCAGCCAGTGAAACGGTGCACAGTTCAACTCTGATACACATGGGATCGCCCCGAGTCTGAGTGAATTCACGGAGGGAATGGAAGAGAGAGGGTTCAGGAAAAAGTCTGAGCAGTCAGGGGGCGTTGGGCCATTCAGTCAGCTAAGCACAAAGAATTCTGGTCATTTTGGATTAGGCTTTGACTTTTAAATTTCTCGTTTGCTTCCTGGTATTGATAAAAAGTTCCCTGGAGCATGTCAGACATTGTGAAACTCTGACGAAAGTTCAAGTTACATTAACACCTATTCCGTCCTTAAGATGATAATTAAAAAAAAATACTTTAGAAGAAATTATAGTGACACAGAATAATATATATAAGCAATCCTGTTTTATGTTTTTTAATATCTGCAAAGAGCACAGTAAACAAATGTACATAGAACTCCAACGGGAGTAGTTTCCTTCAACCTTTTAGTCCTTGAGTTTGAAGTCGGGCAATTTTGTTTGTTGTGTTTGTTACATATGCAGAGAATAAAAGGCAAAAAAAGTATAGCTAAGGTCTTAGCTTTTAACCCCTTACTTCTAAAACGAACAGACCCTTATTTTTCTGTTGTTGTTCTTCAGTGCTGTTGAGACGGGTTTCCGAGGAGCAGCTTGTGGGTTTGAACTGCCATCCTTGCAGTTAGCAGTCCAATGCTGATCACAGCACCGCACCAGAACTCCACTTTTTCATTTACAGCCCTGAAAACTTAACTGGATCCTTCTCCTTTGCTAATTCAGCTATCCTTCAATTTTCTAGGCTTCATTTTGAATCTACAGAACACCCTTCAAAGGGTTGTTGTTGTTGCTATTGTTCTTAAGTGCCATCGAGTCGGTTCCAACCCATAGCGACCCTGTATAGGGTTTCTGAGGAGCAGCTGGTGAGCTTGAACCACCGACCTTGCAGTTCAAACGGCATTGCAGTCTGGCGCATTAACCCACAGCGCCACACCAGGACTCCTTCAAAGGGTTGGTTGGTTCCCCTTAAAACCTTCTATGGGAACATTCAGAATGATCTGAAACTAGAAATTACTGAAATTGGTGTGGTGCTTTAGGATAAGCGCTTTACTGCTAACCACAACAAGGTTGGCGATTCAAATCCACCAGCCACTCCTCAGAAACCCAACACAGGGTCCCTATGAGTCAAAACTGACTTCACAGCTAATCATTCCAAAGACAGGCTGGCATCTCTGCACTGGACACACAGACCAACTCTCTGAAAATGAAAACATCAACAGCTCTGCTGACTTATTGACACAGCTTTCTTTTCAATTCATTTTAGCAGATGTACTTCTCTTTCCTGATAAAGTTATACAGCATTTGAAATATCTCCTGCACAGTATTCTTGAATATCTCACAATACACCATGAAGAAGAGAGCAAATCGACTCTTGGAATATTGTTCAACAAAGACGTGTGGGACGACTGTGTAGAAAGGTTTTCTGCAAACAACTCCGGCATGAAGCTGGTGAGTGGGAGTGCCAAGAACAGAATTCAGGCCTCCGAAATAACAGTCAGACCCAGAACTACCCTCAGGCCCCACTTTTCTCCCACCTGCTCTTCCCATCCTCTTAATGGAGGCTAGCCTTCATGGGCAATGTCAGACACACTAACTCAGCTCTCCGGGACTCAATGGAAACCAGGTCAGCCTTGAACACCTGCCTTCCAATTGCAAGGTTCCTACCAAGAATAGTCTCCTTGTCCTCGGTTTCTAGTCTGCCTCGCTGTTTATCTGAAGCTATTTTTCTTTTTAGGAATACAATCATAGTTTCTCTTCTACTCTCTGCTTCCTTTTAGGGAAACAGTTCATTTTTCCATGGAAGAATACTTATAAACTCAAATTTTTGCTGAGTTCTTACCTCACATCAAGTGCTGTGCCAAGTGTTCCACATGTCTTCTTATTTAATCATCACAACACCCTGCAAGGCAGGTATTACTGAATCCCCTTCTACCGAGGAAGAAGAACTGCCTGATGTTAGTAACCACCTAGTTAGTAATGACAGAGCTGGGATTTTAAGTATTCAGTCTCTGTGTTGTATTAAAGCATATGTTACAGATTCCATTTTAAGATCAAGAGGTTCCTAGTGGTTTAACTTCCAGAGCAAATAAGCAATTACAAACCCTTTTCCTTGCTACCATAAAACAAAACAAAAAACTATTTAAAAAACAAATATGAGTGTTTTGCACATGTTTTTCATTACAATTGTAATTCTTGTTAAATTTCGGCCAGACCAGTATTCTAATCAGAAGGAATGCATGTGAAAACCTAGATTCAGCAGATTCTGTGTTGTAATTGGGAGACGGGGGACTGTGTAGGGTAAGCACTGGACTGTGAACTACAAGGTCAGAGGTTTGAGCCCACCAGCCCCTCGCAGTAGAAAGATGAAGCTTTCTGCTCCTGTGAAGATTTCCAGCTTCAGAAACCCTATAGAGGGTCGCTGTAAGTTAGAACCAATTCATCAGCACTAACAATACCATGTCACAATTAGAGCTGTAGTTCTCAGACTTCATGTGTGTGTGAGGGAGGTAGTTACAATGCAGGTTCCTGCAACCCACCCCCACAGTCTCATCCATAAGACTCAGGTGGGGTCCAGGTACCTGCATTTTAAGATACATATAGCAGATTCTCTTGTAGACCAGAGGTCAACCTTGGAGGAAATAGTGACTTAATAGTTGCAATGAGTACTGGTGTAGTGCTGCGGGTTAATGCACTGGACTGCAAGGTCAGTTTGAACTGCAAAGCAGGCAGTTCAAACTCATCAGTTGCTCCTTGGAACCCTATACAGGGTCTCTACGAGTCAGAACCAAATTGACGGCACTTAACAAAAACAACAAAAAGACTGGTAAGTGGAAGTTGCTTTTTGAGTTGAAGTACAAGGGGGCTCAAAGTTCGTGGAAATATGTAATGGAACTTTCCCACTAATTTTTTGAAGCTCCTTTGTACAAGTTTGCTCAATGCTCAGTCAAGAAATGTGTTAAGACGGAGATCAGATGCCTCCCGGAGACAATATGAATTATATTTAATAGAAAATATGATTACATTTTAAGAAAAATTGTGTCCATCAGAAACCTAAGAAGCTTAGCATAAAGCTGATGATAAACTCAAGTGTCAAAGAAGGAGGAATCTTAATTAATGTAGGTTTTAAGGCTTCCAGGTCCCTGGTAACATGATTCCAAGCAGAGGGAGAACAGGGCTCATCAGATGATCACAGTGTGATGATATGTAAACATCAGATTCATCTGACTCTCCTTGAAGTGAGAACACATTCCCCAAGGAACATTCTACTGAGCTTGGGTTTAACATATGTCATGTCTAAAGGGAGAGATGCCGAGTCATGCAGTTGGTGACAAACCAGGCTCTGTGCTAATTATTTCTGGTTATGAAATAATACATAGGTACTGAGATATAGAATACATAGGCAGTGACCTGGGAGAGTGATCATTCTCATCACAAATGAATAATTTTGGCATTAGTGTATCAGTCTCATGAATAGGATTTATGGGTCCATCTCCGAGAGGTTGCCCCAACTCCTGATAACCTTGAACCTTTATAATCCATAGTGTTTTCAATGGTTGAGGTTTGAAAGCAGATCAACAAGCCTTTCTTTCTGGTCCATTTGAGTCTGGAAGCTCTGCTGAAAGCTGTTTTGCATCATAACTATATACACACTCCAGTGACAATGGGTGGGGGCTGCATAGGAGGAGGTATGTTGACCAGGAATCAAACCTGCTGCACAGAAGGTGGAAATTGTAGTGCTGAACCAGCACTGCCCCCACTGCAACATAAACAAGTAAAATTGAGAGAAATGGAATGTATCATCGCCAGGTGTGACAACTCAATTATTTCGGAACGACACATTCTGAGAAACAGAACGTTAAGTGACTTGGATGCTGTATGAAAACTATACTCAAACTTTATGAGAGTCCTTCTTGTCGCTGCTACTACCACCGCTATTGTTCACGGTGCTGTAGAAAGCGGGAGGAATGGGTGGCGGCTGAGAGGGTGCTGGTGGGAGTGGAATGAGAGCAACTGAACAGGGGGGATCTGAGCACATAGAGCCTCGTTCTATGTTCTGCTCACCTGGGTCCCATGGCACCTACTGCTGCCACCTGCCCTCCCACCATGCAAAATCCTAGAGTGTGTGTCCAGAGCCACGTCCTCTGCCTATCTGCCTACAACTCACCTATGGTTCAGAGCTTCAAGAGTCTGGGTTTGCAGTTTTTTAAAAAAGTTGTTGTTACTAAGTGCCATGGAGTCAGTTCCAACTCATATAACAAGGTTTCCAAAGAGCAGCTGATGGATTTGAACTGCTGAGCTTGCAGTTAGCAGTCCAGTACTTATCCTACAGTGCCACACCAGGAGTCCTTAAAACCACTGTTTGATTGCTAAGTGCCATGGTGTCTTTCTCATAGCGAATCTGTATTGGATTTCCAAGCAGCAGCTGACGGATTTGAACCACCGACCTTATGGTTCGCAGTCCAGTCCTTATGACCACTGTTGTTATGCGCCGTAGAGTAGGTTCCAACTCATAGCGACCCTGTATGGGGTTTCCAAGCAGCAACTGGTGGGTTTGAACCATCAACCTTGCAGTTCAAACTGACCTTGTGGTCTAGTACACTATCCTGCAATGCCACACCAATATTTCTTAAAACCATTAGAGGAGAAATAATAAACACAAGGAGAGCTGTTTATCTCTACAAAATAAAAATTTTATGGGTCCAAGGGTTATAGGGAAAAAGAACAGACTGATTCAAACTATCAAACCATGACTCTTTACTTAGCAGCATGGTTAGGTTCCAAAGAGTGGGTCATTATCCAAACCTGGTGCTATAGGAGAGTTGGGGTTCATGCCCTGTCTTGATGCCAGTGCATCCCACCTCCCTTCACTGACCACCCACTGAGAGCTACTAGTTCAGATCAGGATGCACAGGGTGAGGCAGGCCTTCCCCCAGCTCCACACACCTTCCCCATCACCATGGAGTCCGTGGGGGTTGGGGAGAGGTGGTAGTGGTTGAGTCTTGCCCACCACCCATCACCCCCTGCATCCTCCACAGCCTGATGCCTATGTTATGGGTATACACTAGGTGCTCCACAGACAGCTGGTTACCATCCCCTCATGTGGTCTGGTTGTCACCAGTGCCTCTGGTATATTGTTCAGGGTGGCGCACAGAGGGTAAACTGGGCCCAGCCATTGCATGGCCCATATGGGGTACAAGTCATTGGAAGTACTGTTTAGGGAATTTTTTCAAAGTCGGTGTAAATGGGCAATGTCAGATACTGACATAATCAGTAAGTGAAGAGTTAGTGTATTATCTTGTTATTTTGGCAGCCTTCTAAGACTAACGAAATCTGATTAAGTTGCCCATGACCCTACACCATCCTTAATCTATCTCTCTTCTAAATCTTGTTGTTGTTATTAAGTGCCATCAAGTGAGTTCTGACTTACAACAACCCTGAATAGCATTTCTGAGGAACAGCTGGTAGATTTGAATCACCGACCTTGTGATTAGCAGTACAGTGCCTATCCTATAGCGCCACATCAGGATTTCTAAATCTGAGTCTGGCTAAAACAATGAAATACACCAAAAAGAACATATAAAAGTCCTAGACATCATAAAAGAATTTGGTGTCCGGGTGACAAAAGTCAGAATCTAAGGACCAAAACTCTTAACTATAGGATAAGCTATTTCCACATCACCTCCAGCTCACACATCTAAAATAAAACATATCACCTCTCCCCAAAGACTAGTTCCTCCTCCTCCTCCTAACTTCACTATTTCGGGGGGGGAGGGGAGAGGAACGACACAAAACACAGCACTTTTTAAGTCTTCAAATGAAAATTCTGACATTTTTGGTTTTCCCCTCTCCCAACCAGCAAGTCAATCACTCAACCCTAGAGCTGTGTCCTTTGCTCCACTTCCATTCTAGTTTTAAAACTACTAGTCACGTCCACTCGTCCTCTCAAATCCATTATCCTGAGATTCCACAATTGCTGCTCTCCTGTGCCCTCTAACGTATCTAGCCATCAATGTCAAATGTACCCTCTTCACACCCCTTCTTGCAAACGGTCCTTCCTTCTCAGAGTTTTCCACTAACAGAAGAAATTCACTATTGAATAGCAGCACTCCAATCAGGCCTCCACCTGCCTATTTGATCTTTTCTCTCACATGACCCATTACAGACTATCCATCTAAACTGCTGGAAGCACTGACCCTCATGTCTACAACAGTGGTTCACAACAGGGACTTCAGGGAGCCTTTGAGGTCAATCAATTCCCATCACTGTTACTGTTGTTGAGTTCATTACGACTCACGTGCTCCACAGGAGTTCCCAGGCTGTGACCTTCTGGAAACAGATGGCCAGGTCTGCCCTCTGAGGTGCCGTTCGATGGATTGAACCTTTCAGTTAATGGTCTAGCACTCAACCATTTGTGCCACCAGGGGCTCCTATTTTCATACTACAAGGACTTTTGAAGCCCCCTTATACTAACTAATAACAGGCGTTTTCACTATGTTGACATTAATTGAAGGTTCACAACAGCAACAATAAAAATCAAAATGGTGGCTAAAACTGCTGATCTATTTGTACAATTCCAGACAATGACAGCTGTTGAATCCCCAATGCTCATAGCGCCAGTACAAACAATGCCAGTTTCACTTTAAAAACGAAGTGGCAAAGACTATCAATTTGATTAAATCTCAACCATGAATTGTATGCCTTTGGAATGTACACACACACAGAATGCACTCGTGCTGCATATTGAAGGACGATGGCTGTTTGGACTGAAACCATGGGTGTGGCTAAGGTGAAAGTTGAACTAGCTGCTCAGTTCATGGAACACCCTTGTTACTTAGTAAGAGTGACTAGTAAATAAACCCTTAACTATTCAAATTCAGGTTCTGGATAGATGTTTAGTCAGAAATGAACAAAGAAAGCCTGCAACTTCAAGGAAAACAAGTGACAGTATTTGTTGCCAAGCATAAACGCGAGCTTTCAAGCACAAATTAGAATTTTGGGAAACATCTACCCACCACTGTGAACCTGACAGCTTCCCAATAATTAAAGGCTTTTCTGATGAGATGAGTGGTGATACTGATGAATGCAATGTTTTGATACTGTATAATGAAATGTATCAACATTTGGAAAAATCTTCATAATTCACTAAACCAATATTTTCCAAACCACCAATGCATCAATGCTACAAGATTATGTACGGGTAAAATATCTTCACAGACTACATGATACACCAATGCATTTTAATATCCTAGAATGCAAAAAGTTCATTGCTAGGGTTTCAGATTTTACTTGGTAACTAACTTGAAGAGACAACTAAGTATTGAGTTTTGGGCTAATTATCTGCAAAGGCTATTATGACATTCCTCCCTTTTCTACCTACTTAGAAAAGGAGACTGGCAGAAGCAGATGTGAGAACCTATCTGCTTTCAATTAAGCCACATAGTAACAAGAGGTTCAAATACAATTACCACCCTTGTTGGTTTTGAGGCAAATAAAGTTGTTTTTCATTGAAAAATGAGCTATTTTATTAACTGTGATTGGGTTCTCATTGCTATGTTTGAAATATACATGTGTTTTAAATGTCTGCTTTAATTTCTATTACAGTAAATATTGATAGATAAAACGCATGCTTTGGGGTCCCTAGCAGTTTTTGAGACTGTAAAAGTGTCTCACAGAACACTCCTCTAGAGCAATCTCTTCTTTTGCCTTCTTCCCGTTTCTTTTTCCTATGCGCACGCCACTCCTTAATGTCTCTAAATCCTCTCGATCTTTCTATTCTAGAGATAATCTCGTGTTGCTATGAAACCTCCCAATCACCAGAACGTCATGACCAAACCGTTCTATGCACTTGGCACTTGATAAAAATCTATCTGGTCTCACCACTTACATTCTGGGGCAAATTTATTTGAATATCAGGCACGTCCCAGGCACTGTGTATTCTAGGTGCTGAGAATTGCATGTTCTAAGTGCAGACATGGATCCTGCACCTTCCTGTCGAGCTGTTAAAAAGGCAACAGAGCACCTGAAGGTATGTATCAGCATCGACTGAGAGCTTGTTAAAAATGCAGACTCTTACAGTCCAGTCTGGACTGACAGAATAAGAATCTGCTTTTTAACAAAATCCCAGGTAAACCTTTCCCATCTTACAGCCTGAGAAATAGAGGGTGTGTTCATCTCCCTAATTATTGGTGATGAAGATCAAAGACCAGAGCCTTTGGTATGGGTTGCACATCAATGTAAAGAAAACAAAAATCGTCATCACTGGACCAATTAATAACATTAATATAAACGGAGAAAAGATTGAAGTTGTCAGTGACTTCATTTTGCAAGGATCAACCTTCAACACTCATGGAAGCTAGCAGTCAGGAAATCAAATGACGTATTGCATTAGGCAAATCTGCTGCACAAAACTTCTTTAAAGAGTTGAAGAGCTAAGATGTCAGTTTGAGAACTAAGATACTCCTGACACAACCCATGGTATTTTTAATAACCTCATATGCATGCGAAAGTTGGAGAGTGAATAAGGAAACCGTAGAATTCATGCATTTGAATTATGATGTTGGAGGAGAATACTGAAAGTACCATGGACTGCCAAAAGAACAAATAGAACCGTGTTGGAAGAAGTACAGTCAGAGTGCGCCTGGGAAGCCAAAACAGCCAGAGTTTATCTGTCATCATATTGTCAGGAGGGACCAGTCGCTGGAGAAGGAAATCATGTTTGGTATGGTGGAGGGTCAGAGAAAAAGGGGAAGACCCCCAGTGAGATGGATTGGCACAGTGGCAGCATCAATGGGCTCAAGCACAACAGCGATTGTGAGGTTGGCTCAGGATCAGGCAGCGTTTCGTTCTATTGTGCATAGGGTCGCTATGAGTCAGTACCAACTCAATGGCGCCTAACAACAAACAATTATTGTTCATTTCTTGGATAGAAATTAATAGCTCTCATTTGTTGTACGGCTACTATAAATACTAAAGTCTGTTTGTTGTGCTAATCCCATGATTACTCACTGTATGAGCTCATATCTGAAGTTAAAAAAAAAGATAAAATGGTCAATATTCCGAAGAAACTTCCCATCTTACAGTGGAGACGAGACAAAAATGAGAATGAGAGCTAACTTTTTTAAAAAAAAATTCTGTGTGCCAGATATTGTGCTGAAAGTTTTATGTAACTAACCACTGTATCAGGTACGTACTGTTCTAAGTCCCAAGGAACCTTTGGTACAGTGGTTAAGAGGTCAATGGCTAACCAAAAGTTCAGAGAAAACCCACCAGCCACTCTGGGCGAGGTGTCAGTCTGCTTCTGGAAACAAACCCTCTGTCTTACAGAGTCGCTAAGGGTTAGAATCAAGTTGAGAGCAATGGATTTTCTTCTTATTCCTATTTCAGAGATAAGAAGTCTGAAATTCAGAGGTCTAGAAAGTGATATAACTTGGATTTCAACTCAGGATATCTGACTCCAAAACCCAGTAAGTATTAAATGTTGTAAGAGATTTAAAAGACTCTGAAGAAGTAATTTCTGAAATCCTTGAAGGCAACAATGTCTCAATCTTGGAAAACTCAGAGTACTAAACTCAGTCCCTTGTACACATAAGGATATGTGTCCCTTGTACACTCAATAGTCATTCCACGATTTAAAGTATTAGTTGTTGTTAATTAAGTGCTGTCGAGTCAGTTCATAGCCCTGTATAGATAGGGCTTCCGAGGAGTGGCTGGTGAGTTTGAACTGCCAACCTTGTGGTTCAAACAGAGCTTAAGGTCCAGTGCTTATCCTGAAGCGCCACAGCAGGGCTTCAAAGTGTGAGAAGACAAAGGTGAATCTTCTAACAAATTTACTGAAAGCATCCTAAAAATAAATAAGTCTAGATTGTTACCAATCTAATAATCCTTTCATTCATTAAAGATGTAACAGACTAGAGGTGAAAATGCATCTCTCTTGTGAGTCCTGGTGTGGTGCTGTAGGACGCACATTAGACTGTTAACCATAAGGTCAGCGGTTCAAATCCACCAGCCGTTCCTTGAAAACCCCATACATATAGGGTCAGTTATGAGTCAAAATTGACTTGATGGCACTTAACAACAACTCATGTGTGTGCTACACATGAAGTCCAATCTCTGAACTCAGAGTTCTTGCCCCACAGTAAATGGAAGAAACATAATAAGGAGTAAAGGAGAGCACTTCATCTAAACAGGACCAACTAATGTTGACCCTAATAGTGTAGTGGTTACAAATCGGCTGCGAACCTTAAGGTCAGCAGTTCAAAACTACCATCCGCTCCGCGGGAGAAAGATGAGGCTTTCTACTCCCGTAAAGATTTACACCCTCGGAAACCCTGTACAGGGTCGCTATGGGTCGGAACCGACTCGACGGCACTTAACAACAACAACAAAATGACACGATGAAAGAATTTTTATTAGATCGGCAACTTTGAAAGAAGTTGAGTGCTTGTTCTGGGGAAAGACAAAGACCATGAGATATGTCTCTTATTCACAACGAGCACGGGATGGATGGAAATATTGGTCACATACTCCCAACTAGACACACTCCTGGAGCACGTGCAGAAAAACAAAGTAGGAAGTTGAGCGTTAGCCCATTACTGAGACGTGTCTGTAGAGGCTTCCATCAGCAGGCACCTCACCACCTCTACCCTTGCACTTCCTTTGCTACACTTCCCATCAGCCTCATCTCATTGGAGTTGCAGCTATCTATGTTCTCTTGCATTCTGACAATTCCAATGACATTTTCTTATTGTTGCTAAGTGCTGTTGAGTCAGGATCCGACTCATAGCCACCCTGTACAAAGAGTCCCTGTACAGACAGGGCTTCCGAGGAGCAGCTGATGAGTTGGAACTGCCGGCCTTAACAGGCCAAACCAACTTTGCAGTTTACCACATTAAACTGCAGCGCCACACCAGAAGTCCACATATTCTTCTGACACATTCTTATCCAGGTTCTCTGAACACCACTCCACACATCCAATAGGGATTAGAGAGGTTTTCATGGGCCAGTCATCTTGTATACCTAATCATTACAGGTTCTGGTAACTAACAAGTAATAGACCAAAATATGAGCTTTCCAAAATAGGCACTTCAAGAATGGAGATCTACCTTGATAATATCCCAGATGTACAATTCAGTGCATTTGTATGTGAAGATGTCTTCAAATGATACCGAGAGAGAAAATCATCAACTAAAAATGCCCTTAATGATACTTGTGAGGATCAAGTGTCCTCATATTCCTCAAGTACAACAAAAAGAAAAAGGAAAAGTCACACACAGTAAATATCAGACTCCATCCTACAAACCAATGCTAGCTAACTGTTTGGAGTTGTGGTCACTCTGCTCTCTCATCTTTTGGTCACTTCATATGGAATACTGACTAACCACTTACAATTTTCTCATAGTCAAATAATTAAATTTTTGCAGTTAGCATAGTGGTTACTAAACGGGCTGCTAATCTCATGGTCAGCAGTTCGAAACTACCAGATGCTCCGTGGAAGAAAGATGAGACTTTCTGCTCTCGTAAAGATTTATAGCCTCGGACACCCTGTACATGGTCGCTATGAGTTGGAACAGACTCCACGGCACATAACAACAACAACAACAATGGTTTTGAAGCATGTATTTCCCTACTTGGCAATGAAGGGTTCTATGTTGTTGTGTGATGTCAAGGTGGTTCTGACTCATAGTGACCCTGTATAGTGTTTCTGAGGCTGTAAATCTTTATGGGAGCAGGAAGCCTCTCCTCCCATAGAGTGGCTGTTGGTTTCTAACTGTGACCACAAAGCATTACACCACCAGGGTTCTAGAGAGACACCATTAAATAAAATTAAAAGTAAGGGTAATATGTAACTACCCTTTATTTATCAAAGTGATCTGGGTATATTAACTGAGTCAGACTTGAGATACATCATAGCTGTTCACAAGCAAATGTTTTCCCTCCTCTAACCAAATTAACAACAGATGGGAAACTCTGAGAAGTCATCTAAAGATGTCTCTGGAAATCTCAGTCGTGTTTTGCTTAATATGTCATGTCACACTTTATGATTCTACCAGAAGCCAAGAGACTGCGAGGCGGGTGACTATGGGTGACTACGGTTAGCAGAAGTCTGTAGATTCCCTATCCAAGGACATCACCACTACGATGTTAAACTTGTAAGAAGCTCTAACAGTCAAGACTAACATGAGTCCAGCTCTTTTTATCTTAATAGACTCATGTGGACACAGTATCTGTGTGCACTGATGCTTGGAGCAGGGGTCCACAAACTCAACGCCCTGAGCTGGAGAAGACAGGACCCATCTAAAGGGGGGGAGGGCCGCACAGGTGAGCACCAGACGACTGCTGCCTTGTTGCAATTAAGACCAATCTTTTGAAACTCCTGAAATTATAAGAGAAATGAAAGACTCGTGTTTTTATGTAAAATAGCTCAATTTCTAAGCATTGGCATCTAAACACATTTGTGGGCACAGGCTACTCAGCACTGCCTGTTCGAAAGCTCTGAAGCTTCTGTGACATTATCTTCTTACCCTGGCATTTCTTTAAATGGTAAGCTCCCCAAGGTTGAGATCTTATTTTCTATTTTATATTCAGCAATAGTTCCTAAGAAAGTTCTCTGTATTCAGAAAGCTATAAATGTATCTTAAACAAAGGAAACGGGTCCTTGTGTGGTACAAATAGTTACGTGGTCAACTACTAACCAAAAGTCTGGCGGTTCAAACCCACCCACAGACACCTTGGAAGAAAAGCCCATCCACCTGCTTCCAAAAGGTAACAGTCTTGAAAATGTTATGGAGTGCAGTTCTGCTGCAAAAAATGTGGGGGTGCCACCAGTAGGCAAGTGTTTTTTTAAAAAAAACAAATGAAAGAAAAACATAGTTATTATTGATATTCCAGTCTATGTGCGCTTAAGTTTTGATTGAAAGAAAGAACCTGTTTTTATGTGCCGAATTCCTTGATTTATCCCACTATTTAGGGCTGCTACAGTGGCTGTAACCATGGGCCCAAACATAGCTACTATTGTAAGCATGGCGCAGGATGGAGCAATGTGTGGTTCTGTAATGCACAGGGCTGTTATAAATTGGAACCCACTCGACAGTACGCAAAAACAACAACACAGCTAACTGTTAAGCTTTATTGTGTTTTTGGAGTCCTGGTGTGGCGCTGTAGGATAAGCATTCAACTGCAAGGCTGGTTTGAACAGTAAGGTTGGTGGTTCAAATTCACCAGTCACTTCTTGGAAACCCTGCACAGGGTCACTATGAGTTGGAATCGACTCAATGGTACTTAACAACAAATGGTTTGTTTGTTTGTTTTTTTTATCATATTCTCTGCCTTTTCCACACTTATCCTCAACCTCAATTAGGATTAGGAGTTCAGGCTTACCTGAACATCTCAACTCCCTTATCTCTATATTGAAGGATCTGAACTAAATGTTTTCTGGAGTTTCTAGCAACATATCTGACTTGCTATCAAGTCTTATAACACCTGCAATTGAGGGTTTTTCTTCTGATTCTCAGAATCTGAATATGATAGCCTTTCTAAGTATCTTCTCACATCTCCTGAGTGTTGCAAACATTAAGGAATTACTGATGAAGACATATCAACGTGTCACAGAGAGGTTCTAATGCAGGTCTCTGTCTTGGGTGCCTAGCACAGCACACAGAGTACTGTGAGTATTTTTAAATGACTGGTGTATATGTACATGCGAATTACCAAGTGAAGGAATGACTGAATAAACCAAGGAACAGACAAGGAAAGGATGAACACAGTTACAAACTCTTCAATTGTTGCTAATTCACAACAGAGAAACTGATGGCTTCACTATTCAGAGAGAATCACTGAATGTTATGGATCTATTTTGGTCTCCCAGGGCGGCAGTATCTGCATAATTATACTGTTGGTGTTAGGTGCCTCCCAGTCAGTTCCGACTCACAGCACCCTGTAAAGAGTTTCCGAAGCTGTACATTTTTATGGGTCCAGAAACACTCATCTTTTCCCTGAAGAGTGGCTGGTGGGCTTAAACCACTGATGTTGTGGTTCTCAGTTCAATGTTTATTGTATGGAAGTCAGTGCTTCTTCTATAAAACCATTGTATGTACAAAATTATACTGCTGTTGTTGTTAAGTGCCGTGGAGTCAGTTCTGACCCATAGCGACCCTATGTAGGGTTTCCAAGGAGTGGCTGGTGAACTTGAATCACAGACCTTGCGGTTCAAACTGACTTTGCAGTCCAGTGCATGGCTTGCAGTACAGGGCCATACCAGGGCTATTTGTTGTTGTTGTTAAGTGCTGTCGAGTCAATTCCAACACATAGCAACCCACTATAGGGTTTCCGAGGAGCAGCTAGTGAGCTTGAACTGCCGACCTTGAAGTTCAAATGGCTTTGCAGTCTGGTGCATTAACCCACAGCACCACACCAGGATGCCACCAGGACTATAAGTGGCTTCAAAAAGTTCATGAAAAAACTGCAGTTTCATTTCATTCTATTTTTCCATTAACATTTGGAAGTCCCTTATACTTTGCATTTGAAAACCAAAAATCTCTCTATAGACACATATATATTAATGTAAGATTCCTTGGTAAAGATAAATGAGTCTGAACAAGCAGTTCATGAGGGAATTTGACAGAAAATTTTCAGGAATTGGCTAGTGGCATTTCTGTTTCTAGGATCCCACAGAGTCCTGCTCAGAGCCCTGAAGACTACCTCCTAGCAGTTAGCTGCCCTCCTCCATGGCAGAGCGGGAAGGGAGGGCGAAGAGTGGCAATTCTGGGAGCACCTCATGCACAACTTACAAGAGGATGTTGAGACTTTGTCTCACATACTTTAGACATGTTGTCAGGAGGGGCGAGTCTCTGGAGAAAGACATCACGCTTGATAAAATACCGGGTCAACAAAAAAAAAGAGATGAAAATTCCCTCCCCCGCCAACAACTAGATGGACTGACACATTGGAAGCAACAATGGGCTCAAACAGAACAGCAATTGTGAGCATGGGAGCACACTGGGGCACTATGAGCCAGACCCAACTCAACAGCCCCTAACAACAACAATGAGGGACTCAAATTATGTTCCCTTTAAATATCCTCTGACTTCTGGGAACAAAAATAAAACTGAAGGGGCAAGATTAGGCCTGTAGGGTATATGTGATAAGGCTTCCCAATGAGATTCTCAGAGGAAAGCCCTTGCTACCCTCAGAGAAGGAGCAGGTACATTGTCATTACTGAAAAAAATCCCTTGGTGCAACATTCCCATCTTTTTTCTTACCAATGCAGTTTTCCATTTTCTTAAAACTTCTTCCTAAGAAGCTCTGGGGATCATCCTGTGTCCTTCAAGAAAATGGAAGGGCTGTGAAATCACCAAATACAGCTGCCATACCTTCCAAGTTGGCCTCTCTCCCATGAATTTAACAGTGACTATTTCCTAGGAAGTAACGGTTTTGATTGGACCTATTAGTTTTGATTGGACCTATTAGTTATGAGTCAGGCTGCTAAACTCAAGGTCAGCAGTTAGAAACAAAGATTTATAGCCATGGAAACCCTATACAGGGTTGCTCTGAGTTAGAACCGACTCCACAGCACATATCCACTATTGCCACCAGGTGGTGTGGTGCTGTGGGTCAATGCAGTGGACTGCAAAGTCTGTTCGAATGCAACGTTGATAATTCAAGCTTACCACCTGCTCCTCGGAAACCCTACACAGGGTTGCGTGTCAGAATCGACTCGATGGCACATAACAACAGTAACAACAGCGTGGTGATGCAAGATAATGAGCTAGACCACATGTGCAGTTTGAACTGCAAGGTCAGTGATTCAAACCTACTAGTGCTCCTTGGAAACCCTACACAGTGTAGTTATGGGTCTGAACCGACTTGACAACACTTAACAACAACAGCAGCAAGTAATAGGAATGCTGGTGTGGCACTATAGGATAGGCACCAGAACGTTAACTGCAAGGTTGGTGGTTCAAACCCACCAGCTGCTCCTTGGAAACCATACACAGGAGACTTAACAACTATCTATGAAAGAAGGAGTTGGCAATCTACTGCTGAAAAGATCGCAGCCAAGAAAACAAGAAGCAGTCTGTAACACAGGGGTCACCATGAGTAAGAATCAACTCTAGGGCAGTGGGTTTGGTTTTTGGTCTGTGTGGACTTGCAGTCTAGTAGACTTCTGTTGCTACTCATCTCTTTGCAATCATCTTTTTGTTCCCTGAAGTATGTAGCATAATACTTTAAAACTGGAAGGCAAGACAAAACTATCTAGAACATTCCATTGAATATAATATACATATACAATTTTTTTTTTTGTCTAGATTTTTCCGAAAATCTAGCAAATGAGCAAAATCATTTTCTACCTTAAGCTCAAGGAGTGAGACATGAAATATTTTTGTACATCTTACCCCTGAGGTACTAAAATCTAATTTAGAATGTAAACCAGCTATCCCAGAACACACTGTGCTTGAGCTATTTTGGAAATTTCTCACATCTGTCTTCCTGAACTTCTCCTGTCACATCATGGAACTCTCCACTGCAAAGACAGGGAAAGAAGGCCCCTGAACCACTAACGGGGTGCCTGAAGTCTGAAAATTCATTCAGCACGCCAAATTCCTTTTTCCTGGAATAAGAAAAAGAAAGTCGAGATAAAAGCTTTTAAGCAATTTAGGACTGAATTTCTTTTTTTTTTTTAAGTTGAGATAAAATGAAGAGCTCACATACTTAAAAGACGTTTCTAAGAGTGCTAATAACACAAATGTATCTACAATTCTGACACTCTTAAATAAGGCTACCAGTTGTGTTGACATAGCATGGTTTGTGCACTGGCGTTCATGCTTATCCACTACCTGTTGTTGTTGTTGTTGTTAGGGGCTGTCCAGTCAATTCCAATTCATAGCGACCTTCTGCACAACAGGACAAAACACAGCACAATCCAGCACCAATCTCACAGCCCTTGTTATGCTCGACCCCTTGCTGCTGGAATGGTGCCGTTCATCTCCTTGGGTGTCTTCCTCTTTTCCCATGACTCTCCATATCACCAAGCATGGTGCGCTTCTACAGAACTGCTGCTTTTTGATAAAATGTCTGAAACATGAGAGACAAAGTCTAGCCATCCTGGTTTCCACTGATCATTCTGTCTGTAACCCTTCAAACACAGAATTGTTTCTTCATCTGGAAGTCCATGGTTCTTTCAATATTCTTTTTCTGCTTTAACAACTGCCTCTTGGACTATATGCAGGTTTCTCATGAGTACAATTAAGTGTTCTGGAATACTCATTCTCCACAGTGTTGTCCATAGCTTGTCATGATCCACACAGTCGAAAGCCTTTGCGTAGTCAATAAGCACAGCTAAACATCTTTCTGGTATTCTCTGCTTTCAGTCAGGATCCACGGGACATCAGTTAACGATATGCACTATTCCATGTCTCGTCTGAATCCGGCTTGAACCTCTGGCAGTTGCCTACCAATGTACTGCTGCAGCTGTTTTTGAATTATCTTTAGCAAAACTTTACTTGCATGTGATATTGTTGTCATGTTGTCTGATGATTTCTGCATTCCGTTAGGCCACCCTTTCTTTGGAATGGGCACAAATAATGGATCGATTCTAATCGATTAGTTGTCTTTCAATTTTCTTGGTATAAGTGAGTGAGTGCCTCAAGTGCGTTCACAGTTTGTTAAGAAATTTCAATGTGTATTCCATCCAAACCCAGAGCCTTATTCTTTGCAAATGCTTTCAGTGCACCTTGGACTTCTTCCTTCAGTGCCACTGGCTCTAGATGCTACTTTTAAAAATGGGTGAGCACTGACCATTTCTTTTTGGTACTGTAACTCTGTATTCCTTTTATTTTTTTAAGGTTTTATTGTGAATGGAGTGATAGTTTACATGGGAGAATATCAGTTTTACACTCATTGTTTCATTGCAATGATGACAATCTCCTACATTCATCATCATTCAACAGTATTTGCTTCTATTCCCTCTGGTTTTTTGTTTTGTTTTTGGATGGACACAAAAACACTCAGGAATAGATCATCATTTAAACAACCACAAGCACAGTCTTTCTCTTTCCATGAGTTTATAGAGTCCTCGGCTACTCAGCTATTTCTCCAGGTCTTCATCTCTGCCTCCATCTCTGGTGTTGCTGATTCTCTGGATATGGTCCCACTTTCTGCTCATGCTCTTCTACACTGATGGTCCTAGGGTCCTCTATTCCTGGACTGTAAGATTAACTACTCCTCCCTCCCTTTCTGTTACAACACTTCTACAACGACTGTTGTGACAGTCACAATTAGTCATGATAACAGTTACTCACTACTGAGTCATAAGAATCTTATCCCCATCTCTTTTCACCAGACCTGTCTAGATAAGATGAAAACTATTCCAGTGGAGATGATACCTTCCCCCCACCCCCACTCTGAAATTAAACTCCCTCTAGAAAAATTCTAAGCCAGTCTCTTCATGTCTTTTTCACCATTTTAGGTAGCCAATGTCTAAGTTGCTCATCCCTATCAACCTTGTATACAGAGGGAACAGGATTGATACTTGATATAAGACTCCTTCCCTCACAGTTGGTATTTTGAGCTACTACATCCATAAGTATAGGTTAAGTTCATCAAACTGTAGCAATTTACACTTCTTTCTTTTATCAAAAACTTTTTTTTCCCCCCTAATCTTCCTCTAGTCGAGTTCTGATCATCAAGCTAGGTCAAATGGGTATTATGTACAAGTTTGGACATTCTTGTGCTTCTCCCCTCAGTTCATATCAGCTGGACGCTTCACTTTCATCTCTAGCCCTCTGTGGCTATGTTTTTGTCCATGGGCTCAGGAATCCCCAGGTCTCACACCACACTTCTGACCAACCAGCCCTTTCTCTTCTCGCTCTCATCTCCAGGTTGACAGTAGTCTATGGAGCGTGGTTGAACTCAGCCCATTTCTTCATTGCTGCCTTTCCCCCTCTTCCATTCACCAGCAGACCAATGTGGTCACCAGCCAGCTTAACATGCCTGCTCATGTGTTCCCTTTGAGTTTCAGTCTTGGAGGGGAGTTTGTACTGAAGGGACTTGATTACTAGCCTTGATGGCTCCCCAGCAAACAACTTGCTTGTTCCTGTAGTAGCCAATCAGACTGCCATTTTGGACTTTGGGATTTTTCCTGCTGGTCTTCCTTTCAAATATTGTCTGTTTCTTTAACCCTAACCCTCCCATCTTCTTTTCATGCTTTCTGCATCATTCAATATTTTATTCATAGAATCCTTCATTATTTCAAGTTGAGCCTTGAATTTTTTCTTCAGTTCTCTCCACTTGAGAAATGTTAAGCATTTCTAACTTTTTGGTTTTCTAACTCCAAGTCTTTGCACATTTCATTATAATATCTGACTTTGCCTTCTCAAGTTGCCCTTTGACAATTTCTGTTCAGTTCTTTTACTTTAGTATCTTCATTTCTTCCTTTTGGTTTAGCATCTCTATACATGACAGCATGTTTCAGTCTCTTCTGATATTTGTTTTAGTCTTTTCCTTCTTTCTTATCTTCTTAATGGCCTTTTGCTTTCTTCCTGGATGATATTCTTGATGCTATCCACAACTTTTCTGGTTTTCAGTCACTGGTGCCTAATGTATCAAGTCTTTTCTTGAGAAAAACCTTTAAATTCTGATGGGATATGTTCAAGGTGAAATTTTAGCTCTCATGACTTATTGTAATCTTCTTCAGCTTCAGCCTGAACTGAAGCAAGTGACTGTCTGTTCTATAGTCTACCTCCAGCCTTGCTTGGGCTGATGATACGGAGATTTTCCACTGTTTTTTTTTCCCCCCACAGATGTATTCAATTTGATTTCTGTGTGTGCTACCTTGCTAAGTCCCACTGTACAGTCATCCTTTATTGCTGTTTTAAAAAGGTATTTGCAATGAAGAAATTATTGGCCTTGCAAAATTCTATCATGTGATACCCAGTATCATTTCTATCATCAAGGCCGTATTTTCCAACTACTGATCCTTCCTTTGTTTCCAACCTTTCTATTCCATTGCATTGATTATCAATATATCTTGATTGCATGTTTGATGGTTTTCAGACCGAAGAAGTTAATAGAATTCTTCAATTTCACCATCATGGCTTTACTGGTTGGTGCGTAAATTTGACTAACAGTTATATTAACTTGTCTTCCTTGTTGTTGTTGTTATGTGCCGTGGTGTCAGTTCCGACTCATAGCGACCCTATACAGGGTTTCTGAGGCTTTAAATCTTTACAGGAGCAGAAAGCCTCATCATTCTCCCGCAGAACAGCTGGTAATTTCGAACTGTTGGCCATGAGATTAGCAGCCTGATTCGTAACCACTACGCTACCATGTCTTCCTTGTAGGCATATGGATATTATCCTAATAGATCTTGAAATGTTCTTTTTGAGGATGAATGAGATGCCATACTGCTTCAATTTGGCATTCCTGGGATAATAAACCATGTGATTATCAGATTCAAAATGGTCAATACCAGTCCATTTCAGCTCACTAATGCCTATGATGTTAATGCAGTAGACTGCAAAGTTGATTTGAACTACAAGGTCCATGGTTCAAGCTCACCAGCCACTCCTTGGAAAACCCTACACACGGTCTCTATGGGTCGGAACCAACTCAACAGCACTTAACAACAAGAATGCCTAAGATACTGGTCTTTAACCATTCCATTTAATTTCTGACAACTTCTAATTTTCCTAGATTCATACCATGTATAGTCCATGTTCTGATTATTAATGATTGTTTGCAGCTGTTTCTCCTCATTTCTACCTAGCTAACAAAAATTTTCAGTTAGAAAAATTTTTTCAGTTAGTAAGATTAAAAACAATTTAATACATCAAAGAATTCCAACTCTTATTGTGATATGTATCTATCTGCTCAGCAAGGCACATGGAAAGGCAACTAAAACCCAAATGCCCCATGTCCTTGACTCGTAGACCTACACATGCAAACACAAAGGATGTAGCAGGAAGCTCAATTAGTTGCTCCAATTCTTTATTCCTCCCATCTGCTGTTTGGTTGCCATTGAGTTGGTCCCAACTCACAGCCACACTGCATAGGGTTTCCGAGGCTGTGTCTTTGTAGGAACAGAAAGCCTTATCTTTCTCCCACAGTGGCTGGTAGACTCAAACCGCCTTTTGGTTTGTAGTTCAATGTTTATCCTATAGAGTTACCATGCTCACCCATCCCTCCCCAGTTATTTGATACAAACTGTGCTTACTTTTTCAGTTTTTATGTGGCTGTTGTTAGGTGCCATGAAGTTAGTTACAACTCAAGAGACTCTAGGCACAACTGAACAAAATGCCGCCTGCTCCTGTCTCCATCTCCCAGTGGGTGTTATGTCTAAGACCACTGTTGCTACCACTTTGTCAATCCATCTTTTGAAGGGTATTCCTATTTTTTTTGCTGACCCACCACTTTTCCAAGCATATTGTCCTCCTCCAGGGAGGGACTGGTCCCTCCTAATAATATGCCCAAAGTATGAAAGACAAAGACTCACCACCCTAGCTTATAAGGAGCCTTCTGGCTGTACTTCTTCCAACACAAATTTGCTGGTTCTTCTGGAAGTCCATGGTACTTTGAATATTCTTCTCCAACATTAAATTCAAATGTTCTTCCTTATTTATTATTCAATTTTCACATATATGAGGTGATTTTTAAAATACCATGGCTTGGGTAAGGTGCTCCTTAGTCTTCAAAGTGACATCTTTGCTCCTTAACGCTTTACACAGGTGTTTTTCAGCAGCTTTGCCTAATGCAATGTGTCATTTGATTTACATAGGATGTCAAAACAAACAGACAAACCCACTGCCTTCTGGTCCCTTCCAACTTAGAGCAACTGTATGAGGGAAGAACTGCCCTATAAGGGTTTCCAAGGCTGGAATCTGTACAGACGCATACTGCCATTAGCTTTCTCCCCCAGAGGTGCTGGTTTGAACCACCAACCATTTGGTTGTTGTTGTTAAGTGCCCTTGAGTCCATTCTGCTCATCATGACATGGTACAGGGTTTCTGAGACTGTAAATTTTTGCAGGAGCAGCAAGCCTCATCTTTCTCCCGCACAGTGGCAGGTAGACTTGAACTTCTGACATTGTGCTTCATAGTCCATTACTTACTACGTAGCCACAGTGATCCTTATTAATCTTTTGGTCAGCTGTTGTAATAGTTAAGGTTTTGTGTCATCTTGGCTGGGCTAGGATTCTCATTAGTGATTTAGCAGTTACAAACATGGTAACTCCCCAGGGTGATACCTCCTCAGGAGTGGGGCCTGCTCACAGTATACATGAGGCTTGTTTTCTACTGGATCTGGACCCTGCATTGTCATCTGACCACCAGTTCTTTAAACTTGAGCCAGCAGCCTGCCAGATCACCTGCTGATTTTGGGAGTTGTCAGTAGCCTGTCATCTTAACCTGCTGACTAACCTGCCAATCGATCTTAGTTTTATCACCCCTATAGAATCGACTCGACGGCACTTAACAGCAACAACAGCTACACGAGTCAGGAAAGTCATCAGCCTAACATGTGACCCACAGACTTGGAAATTTCTGCCTCTATAACTGTTTCAGTCATCTTTTTCATATTAACCTCTGTGCATGTATGTATATATGTACATATGTTTCACTTAACCACTGTGCCACCGGCCTGTTTATAAAGTAGAATTGTCCTTCAGGGTTTCTACGGTGGCTAATAGGTTAGAACTGCCTGACTTTTGTTAGCGGTTGAGCACTTTAACCACTGTGCAACCAGGACTCCTCATATACTTAAATCTTACATGATGTTGTAAGACAAAAGATTTGATGGCAGGGTGAGTTAAACATTGGGCTGCAACCCAAAAGACCAGCAGTTCAAACCCATCAGCTACTCCAAAGGAGAAGGCTGAAGCCCTGTGTTTTGTGACGTTTACAGCCTTGGAAACCCTATGCATGGCGCAGTTCTGCCCTGTCCTACAAGGGCTTCTATGAGCTCGAATTTGGGCATGCTACAACATGATGGTGATCAAGTTCCACCCATCCAACCAGCATCCAGTAGCATTTAAGGAGTCTCTTATAATGTAAGGAGGTTCACATATGTGCAATGAAGAGCTAGTTTCTGCTTTCAGGGAGGCTTAGTGTCTAAGTGGAAAGTTGTAAGTAAGGCTACAAACCATGATAACAGAGATTTAAAAACAGAAACAAAACCTTCCACAGTTAAGTGGGTCTAGAAAGGTTTCAGAAGAGAGACTATTTATGCTAAATATGGAAAGATCCTAGAAAATATAATTTTCCATTTTTCAGAAGATCAAGATAACTTACGAGTTGAACTGGATGGAATCTGATCTATTCTGCCTGTGGGGCCAAATGCCTGCCTTTCAACACTGTGGTACAGAGGGAAGACACTGGACACTGGGTCAGAAGAGAGCCAGAAAGTATCACGGGCAGTATCTGACCGACAGCAGTCTTGAAGAATTTCATTGTGCCTTCCCCCAGTGACTGTAATTATATGTTGTTGTTCTAAGTACATTCCAGTCAGTTCCGACTCAGAGCAACCCTGTATAGGGTTTCCAAGGAGCGACTGGTGACTTTGAACTGCCAAATGTGAGGTTCAAACCGACCTTGAGGTTAAGTGCTTAACCTATGGTGCCATTCCGGTCCTGGCTTAATTATATAGTCTTAGTTACTATGAGGCAACATCATCAATAAAACTCATATTTAGTACCCAAACCAGATACTGAAAAATACATAGCAGCAAATGGCCTGCTTAAAACATCAACGTCATTTGGGAGACACGAAAAGGGCCTCCATTTTCATTCCTTTAATTAATCCTCAGTTACTAAGCTCACTTGCTATATTCCAGGCACTGAGACTATAGAGATGAAGACAAACTATTTCCTGTTCTTAGGGTCCAGGAAGTCTGAACCAAAATTAGAGTCCAAACAATATGTAATTCCATAATTAAGACACATTTAAACTTTTATATGGCAAGCTACACTGACAAGGATGATCAATATCAAAGTAGTTACTAATATTTATTAAGCTCTTGATGTACGCCAGGCACTGCTATAGGGCTTTTATGAAGATGTTCTAGCTTACTCCTCACAATACATTGATAGAACAGACAGTATTACCACTTTGATTTTACAGAGGAGAGGCCAAATGAACTTACCAGAGGTAGTAAAGTTGGGAGTTGAATCTTCGAGCCTGTACTCGGAATGGTAAGTCTCAGAGAAGCATCTAGCCAACTGTTGCACCATCCAGATGTGGTTTCCTCTGTGTATAATTTTTTTTTTTTTAATTGTCAAAGATTTTATTTTGCTTGAATCCACCATCAACATTCATGAAGCAGCAGTCAAAAAAAATCAAATGATGGACTGCATTAGGCAAATCTGCTGCATGAGATCGCTTTAAAGTATTCAAGAGCAAGCATAGCTTGAGGATTAAAGTACAGCTGATCCAAACCATATTATGTCCTTTTTAAATTTTTATTGTAAATTGAGTGATAGTTTACATGGGAGAACATCGGTTTTACACTCATTGTTTTATTGCAATGATTATAATCTCCTCATTCAACTGTATTTGCTTCTATTCCCTCTGTGTTTTTCTCAGGATGTACACAAAAAACTCAGGAATACATCATCATTTAAGCAACCAATGGGCATATTCTGGAAGCCTGCCTGATGGTCTCTGTGTATCATCTTGCTTTTATACAATTCACCAATGAACTCAATGTCACAGAAATTACTAGGAGACACGAGATCTACCTAGTTTCATGCTCTGTGTCTTCAATTTTACTAAATCACAAATTAAGCTATATTACATGTTGGTACCATTGAAAACCATACCCAAGCAGGAGTCCTGGTGTGGCGCTGTGGGATAATGTGCCAGACTGCAAAGCTGTTTGAACTGCAAGGTCGGCGGTTAAAACTCACCAGCTGTTCCACAGAAACCCTATTAAGGGTCGCTGAGGGTCAGGATCGACTCGATGGCACTAACAACAACAACTATTGAAAACCATAACCAAGCAGTTTGTTACATAACATAGTCTCTCTCAAGACTTTTCAAGAAGAAAACATAAAACACCCAATGATTAACATCATCTAAAAGGAGCTCTGGTAGCGTAGTGGTTACGAATCAGGCTGCGAACCTCAATGTCAGCAGTTCGAAACTACCAGCTGTTCTGCAGGAGAAAGATGAAGCTTTCTTCTCCCATAAAGATTTACAGCCTCAGAAACCCTGTACAGGTTCACTATGAGTTGGAACCAACTCCACGGCACATAACAACAACAACAACACACCATCTGAAAGAGTCTTGGTGGTGTATATAGCCTGTGGCTTGGCTTAGATGTTGGACTGCTAACTGAACTGCGAGGCCAGTAGTTCAAGTCCAAAGGCCACTCTGAAGGAGAAGATGAGTCTGCATTGGCAGTGGCTCTGGGTCCACCCCATCTGATCAATACATATTTCTCTGAGCCTACCTGAGGCCACTGAGGGAACCATGTCTTGGACAAACTCTAACTAGATTAAAAACTCTCACTTTCAAGAACTAAAACGATGCAACCCTTTCTTTTAGAATTGGGGTCAAGGCACTCTTTTTAACTTTTCTAAACTCTGAGGAAAACCCAGTCATTTCACAGATGCTTTTGTTTTTCCTAATAGCCTACAAGGTTTCTCAAAGGACAAACTACACAGGAGGAAAAGAGCAGCAACATATTGTATACATGACTGATGGTGCAAAAACAGTTATGAAAAAGCTGGAGGGGGCAATTCAGAAAGAAAGGGAAATAGAAGGTAGTCAATCTCTGGTTAGGCAGTGCATTTTATTTTACAAATAACATTCTAATGTGAAAAGGATGCCCCTAAGGTAGAAGGAGCCCATTCCACTTTTCTAGGTCCCCCAAAGTGCTGTCTACAATCCAAAAATAGTTGTGTCATGATTTAGTCATAAAACATACACCGCTGTGATGAGTAAACATTCAACACACAGCAAATACGACATATACTTCATGCATAGGTACTATCGCACTGCACACCAAAATCTTACAAAATATCCTTTTTCTTCTCTTTCAACAGTTAACATGCTAGTGCACGTGTGTGTATATGTGTGTGTGTGTGTGTGCATGTGCGCTATTGCTGTTAGTGCCATCGAGGTGTATGCGATTCATAACTACCTTGTTTAGGGTTTCCGAAGAGTGTTTGATAGATTTGAACCACCGACCTTGCAATCCAGTGCTTATCCTCACATTTAGTATAACAAATATGAAATGATTAACCATGTCAGATGCTTCTGTTTCCAGCTTAGATTTATGTAGTAACTAGACATGTAACAGCATTGATTATTTGAAAGGTTTTGTCCGTTTGTGATATTACATTATTTAGCAAAATTTGTTCTGTAAATAATCATGAGTAAATTACTGTCTCCATTGCTTTCTTAGCTACTATGTGTAGTTATCTTTCCATAAATTTTAATCTGGTAGTGTAGTGCTTAAGAATTGGACTGTGAACCGCAAGGTCAGCAGTTCGAAACTACCAGCTGTTCTGCGGGAGAAAGATGAGGCGTTCTGCTCCCGTAAAGATTTACAGCCTCGGAAACCCTGTACAGGGTCGCTATGATTCGGAACCGACTCCACGGCACACAACAACAACAACAATATATACAGAAGTTTGTTGTTGTTGTTGTTGCTGAGTGCCATCAAGTCGGTTCTGACCCTTAGCGACCCTGAAGAGGGTTTCCGAGGCTGTAAATCTTTACGGGAGCAGAAAGCCTCATCTTTCTCCCGCGGAGCACCTGGTACTTTTGAACTGCTGACCTTACAGTTCGCAGCCCGATTTGTAACCATTATGCTACCAGAGCTCCTTATACAAAGTTTAGGTGTTAAAAATAAAGATTGTTTTAGGACAGATTGTAAGAAAATGTGAGCATATCAAATGTCCTTCGTAAGAATTTTTTTAAGGGTATACCAGTTCTAGGGAGTCTCAAATGAAGAGTGTGGTTGGTTTGAACTGCAAGGTCTGTTTGACCTCCATATATATGGAGTGCTTACGTGGTTGCATATGCATGCTACAGTATAATGCACTGGACCATAAGGCCAGTTTAAACTGCACAGAGTTTGAATTGCAGAGGGTTTCTGAGGTTGTACATCTTTGCGGGAACAGAAAGCCTCATCTTTCTCCCACGAAGCAGTTTGTAGGCTTGAACTGCCAACTTGCTGTTAGCAGTTCAGTGCTTTTTCTACAAAACCACGGTGCTCCATATATACATAAGTTGTTACGTGCCGTTGAGTCAGTTTACACAGATACACACACACACACACACACACACACACACACACACACACATGTATACATGGAGTCCCGGTGGTGTGCTGTAGGATCAGCACTGGACTGCTAACCACAAGGTTTGTGGTTCCAACATACCAGTCAACCCTTGGAAGCCCTATACAGGTTTGTTCTGAGTCAGAATTGATTCAAAGACACTGAACAACAGCATAAACGTACATATACACACAAATATATGTTGCTGTTGTTAGTTGCTGTGGACTATTCAAGCATAAACAATCCTTGTTGGAATAAGTACAGCCAAAATGCTCCCTGGTAGCCAAGATGGCCAGACTTCGTCTCTCATACTTTGGACATAGTATCAGGAGAGATCAGCCCCTGGTAGAGGATATCATGCTTGGTAAAGTGGAGGGTCAGAGAAAAAGAGGAAGACCTTCAACAAGATGGATTGTCACAGTGGCAGCATCAGTGGGCTTAAGCGTAACGATTGTGAGGTTGGCTTAGAATCGGCCAGTGTTTCGTTCTATTGTGCATAGGGTTGCTATGAGTTGGTACAAATTCAATGGCACCTAACAACAAAAATTATTGTTAATTTCTTGGAAAGAAATCAATAGCTCTCATTAGTTGTACAGCTACTATAAATACTAAAGTTTGTCTGTTGTGCTAATCCCATATGAGTACTCACTGTATGAGCTCATTTTCTGGGGTTAAAAAAAGATGGTAGCTAACAACAACATACATACATAATATACAAAACATATATAATGAACATGAATTTCACCATTACAAATGAAACACAATATTCAGTTTAATCAGACTGATCATTTAAAATGATCTAGCTAGCAGTATGTTTCAATGAAAATATGAAATTAAGAGAAATACCAATGGTGAATAATCACCTAATTTATTTCACTCACAAATGTATGCAGTGTTTGCTACCTGAAACTCTTAAGTATGCTCATGAAGTAAAAACATTTCTTTTTAGTAGGAATTCACAACAGGTTCTGAGATAATTCCAAAAAAGAGTTCCCAAAATTATTAGTATTTTGGGAGATTGTAGACAAAATAGCACAGTTCTTTCCAAAGTAACCATGTTGCAGGATATCACAGGTTTAACTTCGCAAATGTGTTTTAAAAACTCAAACTAATTGCTTTAGTTATAACTAACACATTCTAATGAGTATTATGTGCCAAAATACCCATCCTTTAGTGATTCACTAAGAAAACCAGTTGCCATCAAGTTGATTCCACCTTGGTAGCCCTGTGTATGTCACAGTAGAGTTATACTCCATAAGGCTTTCAATACCAAATGTTCCAAAAGCAGACTGCCAGGTTTTTCTTCTGAGGCACCCCTGGTAGACCTTTAGGTTAGTAGTTCAGCACATTAACCATCTGCATTACCCAGGGACTCCAAATCTGAAGCCATGGTGATGGCTTCAGAAATAGCCAGCAGCATACAGTCATCCTTACTTTAAAGTTCACAAGTCATCAAAATCAACTCTGAAGGTAAAAACTGAGTGTATCTTCCCAGCAGTTCAGCAAACTCTCACCCCACAGTCCAGCACTAAAATGGGTCTGCGGAGAAACCGAACACAAATCAGCAGCAGGATACCGAGTGAACCAGTGGTGAGCGAAATAGCAGAGAGGAGTGCAAAAGGCTTCTAGAGAGGGAAGCCCAGTAGATGGAACAGCAAGCACACGCTCGCTCAGCCTAGACTTGGCGCTCTGCACAGATCCTTTCTATCTGAAACCAGCACTCATAAGTGAAGAGGTTGTGACTAGGAGCAATCCAAGTCCTCATCAGAGAGTCACTCCATAACCTTTACCGCAGTGGAATAGCAGCATGATACAAAGAAAACCGTGAGAGCCGGAACGCAATGGGACTGTCATTTTTCAAGGTCCTGAAAAGTTTCTGTGTAGTCTAACCACTTTTCTATTGTCTTTTTTTTTTGGTATGGAAAATATTTGAGTTTTCCTTCTCTGTCACGTTGCCACCTTATGTTCCATCTTGTGCAGGTTTCACCATATGAGGGGGTTTCAAAAGTTTGTGGAAAACAGAACTGAAAGATAATGGGATTTTATCACAAACTTTTTGAAAGTCCTCATATTTAAAACATGGGTAGAAAAGCTGTATGTATGTGCTGATCTGGTCTAATCTACAAAACATCAGTAGATTCTAAGTGGTAAAAGCAAACCATTCATAAAACAATCTAATCTGAGTAGTGTTTTTGTTTGTTTCTTTCAACCATTTTAAAAAATATATTAAATTTCAAAGAGAAAACAAGCTAAGGAACCCTCATGTACCCAAGCCCCAGTGCTCACAATTATTGCTGTTGCTGTTAAGTGCAATCGAGTCAGTTCCAACTCATAGCAACCCTGTATGAGGTTTCCAAGGAAGCAGCTGGTTGAGTTTGAACCACCAACCATGTGGCTCAAATTGACCTTGTAGTTCAGTGCTTTATACCACAGTGCCACACCAAGACTTCCGTTTCATTTTTTATTCCCTTCACAATAATTCTGAAGAAAATCACAAACTGTTACTTAGGTATACATCTGTAAAAAAAATTTTTTTTAAGTTGTGAAAGACTCAATATTGACTCATGATGACCCCATATGTGTCAGAGTAGAATTGCACTCCTCACGGTTTTCAATGGTTGCTTTGGAGGAACGAGATTGCCAGGACTTTCTTCTGAGGTGCCTCTGGGTAAACTCAAACCTCTAACCTTTTGGTTAGCAGTCAAATGCATTAAGCATTTGCACCACTCAGGGACCCCCTCTAGAGAGTAAGGACTCTTTAATATATATATCATTACTATATAACTTGGGTAAATTTTAAAAATGTTGATTGGTTGTTGTTAAGTGCCATCGAGTCAGTTTCGACTCATGGCAATACTATATAGGATTTCCAAGGCTGTAAATTTTTATGGGCGCAGAAAGCCTCATTTTACTCTCACAGAGTATCTGGTAGATTAGAATTGCTGACCATGTGGTTTGCAGTCCAACTCATAACCCACTCGACTACCAGGGCAAGGGTGTACACTTCACTTAATAGCTTTCAGTAAATTAGAAATTTAACTGCAACAGAACATGCTGTGCCTGCAAGAGTAGAAGAAAAGCTGCCAAGACCAGAGGAAGACACTGAGGCCTCAGTGGACCACAGAGAAACCAGGAGGTGGAGCTTAGCTGTGAGATACTCTAGGAAACTTTGATGCAGAGTCACACAGTACTAGGTGACAATGTCTGTCAACTACAGGATAGGAATTCACTAAGTGGGTCCAAAGTAATATAGGATTATGAATTCAGGGATGTTACTAAACACAATTATGAGTCCAATAATGTACAGGTTTAGACATTTCTGAGTTGAAACAGACTCAACTCAACAACAGAGGGCTGATGAGAGAGGTTATTTAAATGACTGGGATTTTAAAGAGCATCTCAAAACTGTTCTGTTTTTGTACATCTTAGTGTCTTCCTATTCTTTCCCTTATTCAAGCTCGTTGCGATTTTTACACCTTATAGATTTACAGCTATAGAATAAACACTGGACTGCTAACAACAAAGTCAGCATTTCAAACCTACTAGTCGCTCCATAGGAGAAAATAAAGTTTTCTATTCCCATCAAGACTTATAGCCTCAGAAGCCCTATAAAGGGCCACTATGGAGTCCTGGTGTGGCACTATGAGTTAATGCGCCAGACAGCAAAGCCGTTTGAACTGCAAGGTCAGTGGTTCAAACTCACCAGCAACTCCTTCGAAACTCTATACAGGGTTGCTATGGGTCGGGATCGACTCAGTGGCACTAACAACAACAACAACATGGCTCAAATTAACCAGATGGCAGTAGGTTTGGTTTGTTGTTTTTTGGGGGGGTGGGATTTTTCTTTTCTTGTTTGGTGCTTCTCTCTGTTCTTTTTGCTCTATATGAATCACATTACCATAGCCTTGGGACCCACTAGGGTAATTGCTGGGGATACTTTAAGTAAGTATTCTTAGGGACTGCTTGTTTATATTGAATTTGCATATAAAATTTTTCTTCATATTTTAAAATCTTATTAGGGCTTAGCAGGGCTATCCAAAGATGAGGTTAAAAGTTTCTGTCAAAACCCTGACACTTCTGACATAGCCAAAGATTTCACAAATGTAGATGAAAGTAAAACAGACTAACAAATAAAAAGACTGGTCTTAAATATACTAATTAAAAACCTAAACTTCTGAACCTATTGCTTTTACATATAAGGCACCGTGTAAATAACATACACATATAACATGCTTAGTGCTCATAGGAACCTAAGGCCAAGGGGATTGGGTGACACACAAAAACCATATAATGCTATACATTATCTGCATACAAATACTGTATGTGTTTTAAATACCTTTTACTTAACTTCGAACTACTTGAACAACACTAAATAGAACACTCCCCAGAAAGGCCAAAAGGAAAACATCTTTAAAAACAAACTTTAAACTTTACATCAGCTTAGGCATAAATATGTTCTTTTGAGGCTTTTAAGAGTTGCTTCTCTTAAGCTCAACCCCCATAACTCTATTTAATTATTTTGCTTAACAAAACGCAGCATTTCTAATAATACAGAAATACTCCCAATCACTTAGAAGTATACCTTCTAAACAGATGATGGCTTACTGTACTTAATCTCAAAGGCATATTTATTTCTATGATAAAACTGCTTACCAGAATAGACAGCAGCTTATGTGTGACCCAAAAAAAAACTCACCCAAAACTATGGTCGGCAGAAAAATCTAACAATATTTTCCACACAAATCACCTAATTTTACCCCAAGAGGCTCTGATTCTTCTCAGTCTGGAAATCTACTTTTTCAGTCTGGAAATTTACTTCCTGATAATGACAACAACCATCACACAGTGCCATCATAAGCTAGCCTTTTGCCAAGGATACCTGTTTCATCCGGCGAGCTGGGGGAGGCGCTGTCTTGAGACAATGTTGTCCAGCTAGACTCCTCGTCGCTCGGTGCCAGGTTCTGGATCCGGTGGAGAGCACAGTCAGTTTTAGCCCCTGTTTTAGGATGATCCTTCTTGGTCTCTGGACTGGATGACACTGTGGCGACTTGGCCATCTTCAGGGCTGGACTGGGGCTTGTTTGGTTTCTGCAGCAGCAAATCCCCGTTCCCAAGGATGGTGGCAGCCTGACCCTGGCCTGGCTGAGATTTCTCTTCCACAACCCCATGGCAGTTGCCCAGGGTCTGTTCTAGTTCCCTGGCTGAGGTTTCCAGGTCTGCATAGTAATTGAGGAAGCTCTTGGTTCTCCTGGGCTGGGAGGGTAAAATTTCACCACCAGAGGAATCCTGTGGATGGGGCTCTTTACCCTCTAATTTCTCAGAAGTGATGTTTATGACTGCAGCAGGGTTGATGTTTTTGTTGGGGTCCTGCTGCTGCTGCCCTTGATCTGCAGCTTTCCGGAGCTGGTTCTCCCCATTTTTCACCAGTTTGATGTTGGCAGAGCTGTTCCCCAGCAGGGGTTGTGTGGCTGGATCAGAGAGGCCCATGGCCGCCTGGATGTTAGTCAGTGCATATTTTTTCCTGCATTTAGGGGGTGTGCTGTTCTTGGTTTCTGTGTGTTTTATTTCAGCATTCAACAGTTCATTGTGGGAGGAACGGAGATTAAGGGTATTTGGTGGAGTGGCTGGGCTGTTTCGATTCGCGACATCTGTGGTTCCGCTGCTGGCCATAAACACTGCCAAGGAGTCTACACCTGAGTCAGCTGGAAAAAAAAGAAGATGGGCATTAGATGTCCGCCGTAATTATATTGCTTAACATACAGAGAGAGCCAACATCTTTCTATGGAAAACCAAAAGAATGAATACTAACTGACCCGTTCCACTCTCTAGTTCACCATCTGCTCACATATTAAATTGTTATTGTTGTTGTTGTTAAATGTCATCAAGTTGGTTCCGATTCATAGTGACCCTGTTTCTGCAGAGTTGAGTTTCGGCTGGTGAGTTTGAACCACTGACCTTGCAGTTCAAACCAACCCATGGACTTGTGGTCCATCGCTTATCCTACAGCACCACATATTAAACAAAAGCCACTAAAGGGCTTAATGTGGATATACAAAAGCCAGTTTATATATAAGATTAAGAGGTTTGAAGATCCAAATTTAACTTAGAATTAAAAAAAAAAAATCTCTTTGGAATTTAAATAAAAGCATTTTCTTATAGCAGCTGGTTTTTATTAACCACAATTTTGAAAGTCATCCCCCTTCTAAACATCTATACCACATTTTTATCCTGTAGTCCTTCAGGCAATAAGAAAAAAAGAATTACTAAGAATTTCTTTGGGCTCTGGCTTTCTTAATTAACCTGAGAGGCCATTGTTTGATGATGCCCCATTAGTTTGAGGTCATTTTTTTCAGCCATGTTTAGAAATTGTGTTCTAAATGTTTGGAAAAAACCAAACCACCATTAGAGTTTGCTAATGCCTTCGTGAACTTTTTTTTTTTTTTTTTTAACCCTTGCTGTAGTACTTGCATGAAACAGAGATTGTGAGGGAATGGCTTAATTTCTCTAGAACACAGACTATTACTAATAATTCAACACTAGGAGCCTTTGGCTACAGACAACATGTCGAAGTCCCCAAAGAAGTTTGAATATATTTCTCTGAATTAAAAGACAGACTCAGCTGTTCGCAGTCATTCATGTGCCCTTACAGAACTCCTGGCAAACGTTCTGACAGCTGCATTTATCACTGGTATTGTTCACACCATCAGAGTTTTATTCCATGTGTCTCTGGCTAGGAAGACGGGAAGGTTTCTCAGATTAGAAGGGCATCAAATCCATCAGCAAAAATTCCTAAGGCTTCAGATTTCTCAGTGTGTGAGGAATGACTGATCCCTTGTCTTCCATGGAACCCTCTTGAGTTCTACATCAGCAACAGAGTAACCAAGAAGCAGCTCCTGACATTCCTGAAATTGTACTCTGACAACTCCCTCTTTCTCCTCTAGGCAAGTTAGGGACTTCAACAGGAGACAACAAAAATGTTCCCCTATTGGGGAGCTTTTATCTCTCTCTCTCTCTCCTCAAATTCCCTGGCTGGGCGAGTTTTCAAGAGTTACTCATTCCTTCTAGAATCCATGAACTTTCAGGAAGCTAGGTAATGCCTACAGTCTCTAGGCAATGGGAACGTTTCGTGGAGTGACAGTGTGGTCTACAGAGATAGTATGTAGGAGCCATATCCCAACGTGGTTAGAATGTGGGCCTCACTCTTTAAAAATGTTATTTATCAGGATCCCGGTCTACTCATTTGTCTATCTCAGCTCTTGGGTCTCTTTTTATAGAAATAGAGACTCTGTTTAGTATGTTTCTCTCTTTTAAACAATATGCTGCCAAGTGAATTTTCTTTTCATTGTTTTGTCTTCTCTTTTGGTTCCTAATAACCAATTGGATGGAAAACATCTGTTTCGATTTAAAATCCAGCCTTACTTAGCAGTAACATTTGATCAGAGAAGGGTCCAAAATTAAGTTTCCCCTGAGATACATGTCCACAGCACAGAAAGACAAAAGGAACTATTTAGACATGGGTGGTTAAGGAGCCATGGTGACATAATGGCTGAAGTACTCGGCTGCTAACCAAGCGGTCAGAGGTTTGAACCCACCATCTGCTCTGCAGGAAGATTTGGCAGTCTACTTGTGAAAGACTTCTGCGTTGGAAGCCCCTATGAGTCAGAATTGACCCAATGGTGGGGTTTTGTTGTTGTTGCTCTCTATTGTACATGGTGCTGGTAGTGGTTGTGTGCCCTGGAGTCAGTTCCAACACATACTGACCCTGTAGAGGGTTTCCAAGGCTATAAATCTTTTTACAGGAGCAGAAAGTCTCATCTTCCTCCCAGTTTAGGTACTTACAGTGGCCTTAATATAAGAAGGCTCGAAATCTGCTGGCTTCTTAAAAGGTATGCCAAAAGATGTCTAAGAGTCAGTTTCATGATGTTCTAAGCAATGTTATTAGGGAGAATGAATGTGGCATTGCAGGATAAGCACTGGACTGCTAAGCACAAAGTTGGTGGTTAAAACCCACCAGCTGCTCCTCAGAAACCTATACAGGGTCACTATGAGTCAAAGTGATTCGAAAACACTTTAGCAAGAAAACATACTCAGAAAGACGATGCCAGAATTTTAGGTGATTTAGTATTTGAGCAGTTTCATATCCTGGAGGTGACAGAAAAAAATCATTTACCCATTTTCTCATCTGCCTTTGGAATGCCTCTCCTTCCCTGCGCCCCTTTTAATTCTCCTGTTTCGAGGGGGACGGGCAGGGGATGAGTGGGATTGTCACACCAATAGTACCATCCAATATAAACTGTTTTGTAGCTGCTGTTTATATTTATCAAGACCTGAAAACAACTTGAGTATGTCTTAAATACAAGGGAGCTTCAAAAATTCATGGAAAACTGGGATCAAAAGACAACGGAATTTTTTCCACAAACTTCTTGAAGCCACCTTATATTAAATAATGATACCATATAAAGGCAAAATAAAAAGTTTAGTCCTAGAACTAAGTCAGATAAGCTAACTCTATGAAGTACACATTGCCTTCAGGACCTCTATAATGTATTAACTGGGAAGTCATCTGGACTCAGAAAGTTAATGAAACAGGCACTAAAACCACTGCGATCGAGTTGACCCTGATTTATAGCAACCCTATATAGGGTTTCAGAGAATGCAAATCTTTAGGGGAGCAGTCAGCCTCATCTTTCTCCCAGAGTGGACAGTGGATTAGTAGCCCAAAGCCTAACCCATGTGGTTAGTAGCCCAAAGCCTAACCCACTGCACCACCAGGGCTCCTGATGAAGTAGTTAACACACTGTTACTGAGTCAATTCCACCTCACAGGGACCCTGCATAGGGTTTCTGATTTTCTGTTGATTTTGAGCCGCAGACCCTGTGGTTGGCACTCCAGTGCTTATCTTACAGAGCCACATTAGGACTCTAGAGACTAGAAAGATCATGGTTTTAGGAAGTAAGGCCCAAAAGTGGGAAGAGCTGCCCATGAGGGTCAAGAGTAAGAACTCAAGGTCAAAGTGACTAGGGCTCAGCCCTGTCCTTATCTGGGAAACAGGGACAATAACAGTACCTGAAGGTGTGAGGATGAAAATGAGAACCAAAATCAGTGTGAGCCCCTCAACCATCTTTCCCGTAAGTCACAGAGCATGGGGGGCCTGCCAAAGTCCTCACGCTAAGCACTGGGTTATGTGGGCCAAGTGACAGAGAGAGTCTGATTGCAGAAAGACACACAGGGTGCAGACTACCAAAAAAGACAAAGGAATTGGTTCTAGGAGGGATTAATTATGAGGAAACAAATCTATACCTCAGGCTTAAGGAGGAAGAGGTTTGTGTTTCCTTTAGTAAGGAAAGGAAATCTTATAATGTCTCTTGAAATCTGTTTTCATTGGAACAAAAAAGGTTATTTCCAAACTCCTTAATGTGATAGACAGGAACTTTAACTCCCCATGTCTTTGTCTATAAAATGGGGATAATGATAGTATCCATGACTTCTTGAGCTGTAGACAGAGAGAGAAAACTGACAAGTATTTTGACAGCCTGACATAAGAGCTCAGTAAATGTCATTGTTACTTGCCATTAAACTGTCTCCAATGCATGCCAAGTGTATGTGTAACCAAACAAAATACTGCCGACCCTGGGCTACCTTCATGGTCATGGATGGTGTGAGTGAATACATTCGGTGACTGGTATCCACAGCTTCCTCCCTTCCCTGTATATTTCTGTCACTGACCACCATCCTTTAATTGGGCACTTTCTTCTTGTCAGGCACTGTGCCGGGGATGCAGAAACAAAGACACACAAGTTCAGTCTCTGAACTCTAAATGCTTTCAGCCTCATGGAAGAGAAACACATGGACAATAAATAACATCAATGTTAATGGTGCAGCAACAGAGTTAGTCAGGGTGGAAGGGAGAGGACAAAAACAATGAAGTGATCTTCTTACTTCAGGATGGGGAAGATCTGAAAGTGAGAGAAGGTGGGTTTGCCTGAGCAAACCAAGACATGAATATAGAAGTGGTAGAGTCAGGCGTGCTCCAAGAGCATGGACTTGACCCTGAGGTGGAGAAGAACAAGCAGTTCAGCAGCGCCATGCAGGGAGACTTGCAGGCTGAGGGTGGTGGTGGTGGTGGTGGTGGGTGAGTGGGTCACATATGTGCATATACTGGGAAGCACAGCTTGTCCGCAGTACAAGAAGATAAGTATGAAGGTAAGGTATTAGAGAAACAATATGAACCAATTAAAACCATCATTGTTACCAGAGAAACCAGTAGAATGAAGTAGAACAGGGATCTCTCCTTCACCAGCTGGTTCTGCCTCACAGCCCCCTGTATAGGGTATCTGAGGAGTGGCTGATGGGCTTGAACCACCAACCTTATAGTTAGTAGTCCAGTGCTTGATACTACAGCACCACAGCATGAATCCCTAAATTCAATACTTTGTGCCCTGGTGGGATGTGAACCCACAAACTCTGGGTTAGGAGACAAATGCCTTATCCATTAGGCCCATAGAGAATTATGTCAGGATTAAGCAAGAATTTCCTTAAGTTTGATATCAAGATCCAAAAATAAGTTGATTTTGACTTTACCTTGAAGGAGATTGTATTTGAAACCTTTCTTAGAAGCTACAGTGGGAGCTAATCTCTATCAGTGGTGGTGGTGGTAAGTGTGGTCGAGTTTATTCCAACTCATGGCGACCCTGTACTGGGTTTCCAAGGAACAGCTGCGGACTGTGAAGTGGTGATCTTGTGGTCAGCAATCCAGTGCTTATCCTACAGTACCACACCAGGACTCCCAAATTCCTTCATGTTGTTGTCGTTATCAGTGCTTCAGTGCAAGATGGTACATCAACAGAGGTGTCTCTCTCTCTCTCTCCTAGACAGCAAGCTCCTTGAAGACAACAACTATTTCATTCACTTTTTTTTTTTTTAATGTTTTATTGTGAATTATGTGATCGTTTCCATGGGAGAACATAAGCTTTACATTCATCCTATCGTTTATCTTCTCATTGCCATGGTTACAATCCCCTCCATGCATCATCAGACAACCAAAAGTTATACCCTGCAAGTCTGCCCGCCTTGTCATCAGCACACAGTCCCTCTCCCTCTCTGGGTCTAGAGTCTCTAGCCGCTCCATCTCTCCACATCATTGTCTCTGCCTCCATCTCTGGTATCACTGCCTCTCTGGGTAGGGTCTCGCACTCCGCTCTACTCCCTTGATGGTCCCAGAGACCTCCGCTCCTGAACTGCATAGTCAATCACTCCCTTCATTTTGCTACAAAATGTCCACTTTCCCAGTCAGTCCTGACAGCAATCATTCACCATTGTACCACAAGGGACCTATCCCCATCTCCTTTCATCAGCCCCACCCAGGCAGACTGGATACTACTCAGCGGAGATTTTACCTTCCTCCGTGCCCTCTGTATCTAGGCTTCCTCTTGAAAACTTGTAAGCCAGTCACTTCTTGCCTTGGTAGGTTCTCCCCCCGACCCCCATATTGGGTAGCCATGTCCAAGTTGCCCATCCCTGTCTACTCTGCGTATGGAGGGGGAGGCAATGATCCTCACTATAAAGATTTGATCCCTCTTTTGAGCTACTGCATCCATAGGTGTAGGTCAAGTTCATCAAACTGTATCAGGTTACTTTTTTTTTCCTCTTCTTTCTTCTTTCAGTTGAGCTCTGGTCATCCAGTCATTGCAGCCAGGTTAAATGGGTATTATCTGCAAGTGTGGGTGTTCTTATGCATGTGCCCTCTCTTCTTATCAGCTGGATGCTTCACTCTCCACTCTAGTCCTCTGTGGCTATGTCACTGACTCTGAGCCCAAGAGTCCCCATGTCTTGCCACACTGCTAGCCAATCAGGTCTCCACCCAGGTTCACAGGAATCTATTGAACATTGTAGACCTTAGCTTGCAGCTTCATTCCAGTTTTTCCCTCACTTCCCCTTATTAGTGAGGAATGTGGTCACCAATCATAGTGCATGTCTGCTCCTGTATTCCCACTGAGTCTTAGTCTTGGAAGGGAGTTTCCCCTGAGGGGATCCAACCACTTGCCTTGATGTCTCCTGGGCAAGCAACTTGCTTGTTCTTGTAGCAATCAGTCGGACTGCCATTATTGTTTTGTATTTTTCCTGTCGGTCTTTCATTAAAAAAGTATCTTCTGTTTTTCTGGCTGCTCCAGGCTGGTTTGCTTGTACTTTCAAGTAGAAATTTCCCATCTCAGAAGCTTCTGGATGCGGTTCAGGATTTCACCTATAGTCTTATGTAATATAGAGGCTATGCAGGAAGCCTCCTTCACTGGGCAGCTTATGGCCCCACTTTAGCTATTCCAATCAGTTATATGCAGAACACGGACTTACAAGCTTACTAGGGTGATATTTCTTGCTATTCCTTTTTCTCCCCCTGAGGTATCTGTTTTATAATGGTATGAGACAGAGAAACCAAGATTCAAAAGACAGCCAAGCATCTTAACATTATTTCCCCCCTTTTCCCCATTCCACCCATGTCTCAATCCCTGTATCCCAGAGCCCTGCTGTTCCAAGTTTGTACATCCATCATTATTTACCTCTGTCCCACTTAGCCCATGCAAACCTGCCTAATTGTTTTCCCATCCACCTTGTTCTTCCTTTCCCCTCCCCTTTCTTGTGTATTACCCCACCCCCCACCAAAGGTCCTGTGTCTATTCCCTACCTTGTGCTCCACCTTCCCCTCCCTCCCCTAACCCCACCGTAACCAGTAAAGAATCCCCCTCCCACCTTTAGTATGGGTTCTCTTTCTTAGTCTTTTACAGTAGTGGTCCTATGCAGTATTCTCCTTTTACGAATGACTCAACATAATGTCCTCAAGGTTCATCCATGTTATGTGATAACTTACAGCTTCCTTGTTGTTCTTCAAGGTAGCATAGTATTCCATTGTGTGTATGTATCGGTTTGTTTATCCATTCTTCCGTTGATGGCCACTTAGGCTGTCCCCATCTTTTTGCTATTTGTAAATAGTGCTGCTATAAACACTGGTGTGCATATATCTACTCGTGTTACGGCTCGTATTTCTTGTGGGTAAATACCAAGTAGAGGAATTGCTGGATCATAAGGTATTTCTATTTTCAACCTTCAGAGGAAATGTCATATTGCTTTCCATTTTGCAATCCCACCAGCAATGCATGAGCGTCCCCGTCTCTGCATATCCTTGCCAGTATTTATTGTCTTCTATTTCTTTGATCTTTGCTGTTATTGCTGGTGTGAGATGATATTTCATTGTTGGTTTGATTGGCATCTCTCTAATGGCCAACATTGGGCTCATGAGGAATCTGTACCTGGACCAAGAGGCAGTTGTTTGAACAGAACATGGGAATGCCGAGTGTGTTAAAATTAAGAAAGGTGTGCGACAAGGTTGTATTCTTTTACCGTATTTATTCAACCTGTATGCTGAGCAAATAATACGAGAAGTTGGGTTACATGAAGAAAAACATGGCATCAGGATTGGAGGAAGACTCTTTAACAACCTGAGATATGCAAATGATACAACCTTGCTTGCTGAAAGTGAAGAGGACTTAAAACATTTACTGATGAAGCTCAAAGAGCCCAGCCTTCGGTATGGATTACATCTCAATGTAAAGAAAACAAAAATCCTCACCACTGGACCAATAAACAACATTCATATCAATGGAGAAAAGATTGAAGTTGTCAAGGACTTCATTCTTCTTGGATCAACACTCATGGAAGCAGCAGTCAAGAGATCAAACAACACATTGCATTAGGCAAATCAGCTGCACAAGACATTTTTAAAGTGTTGAAGAGCAAGGATGTCATCTTGAGGACTAAGGTGAGCCTAACCCAAGCCATGGTATTTTCAGTAACTTCATATGCATGTGAAAGTTGGACAGTGAGTAAGGAAGACCATAGAAGAAGTAATGCTTTTGAGTCATGGTGTTGGAGGAAATATTGAAAGTGCCACGGGCTGCCAAAAGACCCAATAGATCTGTTTCGGAAGAAGTGCATCCAGAGTGCTCCTTAGAGGCTAAGATGGCCAAACTTCATCTCACATACTTTGGATATACTGTCAGGAGGGGCCAGTCACTGGAGAAGGATATCATGTTTGGTACAGTGGAGGGTCAGAGAAAAAGAGGAAAATCCCCAATGAGATGGATTAGCCAAGTGGTAGCATCAATGGACTCAAGCATGGCAACAGTAGTGAGGTTGGGCCAGGATCGGGCAGTGTTTCGTTCTGCTGTGCATAAGATTGCTATGGGTTGGTACCAACTTGATGGCACCTAACAACAATAACAACAATGGCTAGTGATTGTAAACATTTCTTCTTATGTGTGTTCATGTCCCGTACCCATTTTTTAATTGGGTTAATTATCTTTTTCTTGTAGAGGTGTTATAGTTTCCTATATATTTAAAAATGAGTCTCTTGTCTGATAAGTCGTTGCAAAAGATTTTTTCCTATTCTGTGGGTTCCCTTTTTATTCTTCGGGTGAAGTCTTTTGATGCACATAAGTTTTTAATTTTTGGTATGTCCCAATCATCTATTTTGTTTACTTTTGTTTATGTCGTTTTTGAAATGTTTACTAGTCTGTGTACTCCCTGAATTAGTGCCCTCACATTTGTCCCTATTTTTTTCACTGATGGCCTTCATAATTCTGGGATTCACATTTAGGTCTTTAATCCATGCTGAGTTGGTTTTTGTATAAGGTGTGAGGTAAAGGTCTTGTTTCTATCATTTGCATGTCACTTTCCAGTTCTGCCACCACCATCTGTTGAAGACACTATCTCCTCCCCATGAGATATATTTAGGTACTTTGTCAAAACTCAGTTGGTTGTATGTGGATGGGTTAATTTCTGGATTCTTGATTCTGTTCCATTGATCAATGTTATCTTTCACTGTACCAGTACCAAGCTGTTTTGACTACTGTAGCCATATAATACATTTTGAAGTTGGAGAGTGAGAGGTTTCCAACCTTATTCTTCTTCTTAAGCAGTGCTTTGCTTTTCCTGGGTCTCTTTCCTTTCCATATAAAGTTTCTAAAGTTTGGAATCTGGATTGGGATTGCATTATATGTGTAAATTGCTTTGGGCAGTATTGACATTTTCACCATGTTAAGTCTTCCTATCCAGGAGCATGATGCATTCTTCCATTTTTGTAAGTCTCTTTTGGTTGCTTGTAGTAGTGTTTTGTAGTTTTCTTTGTATAGGTCTTTGTCTGATTCATTTTTGTATAACAGCTTTGTTGCTGTTCAGTGCCACTGATTTGGTTCCAACTCATAGTGAACCTGTGCAGGGTTTTTCAAGGAGTGACTGGTGGGTTTGAATGGCCAACCTTGCGGTTAGCAGTCCAGTGTTTATCCTACAGCACCACACCAGGGTGAGAGCTTTATAGAGAGCTAATTCACATACCATAAAGTTCAACCTAAGACACATCTGAGTTACAGTGAACTGAACCTACAATCATCTGTTTTGTTCTTTACATCTTATCATTAATAATGTACACTATATACAAAGTCACAGTGTGTAATTTGCTGATGTTACAATCCTCAGAGGTTCAACCACAGACGTTCAATGCTATGATTTACTGTTCAAAATACTGCTGTATGATTTTAGTTTTTCAAACTCAATCAAGGGCTTCAGTGGTTTGAAAACACAGGCCCAAATCTCTTTACTAAAGTCAATCAGCAGATTTGGGAAGCAGAGAGTTACTATGAAATACGTGAAGGAAAAAAGGAAAGAACCAGACAAACCATTCTCTCTAATATCTGACTAGAAATGCCATACCCATTCCCCAAAATATTCCAGAGGATCCAGAACCTTCCACAAGTTATTGCTGCAACCAATAGAAAGTTAACATCAAACTCTTCTTCATTTTCAGAGTTAAGTTTATGATTTCTTTTTAATATATGTATGTAAGTATTAAAACATCAGTAACTTAATATGTAATGTTTCCAACTCCCCCACCCTCAAAACAAAGACTGGATTTATAAAAAGATATTGACAATAAAGAATAAAAGGAACTAATAATGGGGGTGGGGGAGGCATTTGGCTTATGTAAGAACCAACTTACAACAGAGTCATCGGAATGGGACCCTGTTATAATTGGAGATGGAGGGTCAGAGAAAAAGAGGAAGACCTCCAGCGAGATAGACTGGCCAAGTGGCAGCATCAATGGAATCAAGTGTGGAAACAATAGTGAGGTTGACCCAGAATCGGGCAGTGTTTCGTTCTGTTGTGCATAAGGTCACTATGGGTTGGTACCGACTCGATGGCACCTAACAACAACAACAACAACAACATCTGTATATCTGGAGTCCTGGTGTGGCTCTGCAGGTTAATGTGAACTGTAAAATCAGCTTGAACCATAAATTGGAAGTTCAAGCTCACCAGCTGCTCCTTAGAAACTCTGTATAGGGTTGTCATGGGTTGGAAGTGACTCGATGGCACTCAACAACAACATCTGAATATTTAGAATCCTGATGTGGCACCACAGGATAAGCACTTGACCTCAAGGTTGGTTTGAACCACAAGGTCAGCTGTTCAAACTCACCAGCTGCTCCTTGGAAACCCTATACCAGGTCGCTATGAGTCAGAACTGACCGGATGGCACTTAACCTGTATATTCACAGAGTTATTTACCTATTGCTACAATCTAATTCCAGAACATTTTCATCACCTCCAAAAAGAAACCCCATCTCCATTATCAGTCCCTTCTCATTCCTTCCTCTCCTGAGGCTCAAGCAACCACCGACCTGCTTTTAGTCTTAATCATTCTAGATATTTAATATAAATGGAATCATAAGTATGCGGTCACTTGTGACTAGCTTCTTTCATCTGGTACAATGTTTTCAAGATCTCCATGTTGGACTACCTATTAGCACTTCATTCCTTTTCCTGGCCAAATAATATTCCACTGTAAGTTTATACCACATTTTGTATATCCATTCATCAGCTGGGTGGACACTGGAGTTATTTTCCCTTTTTAGTTATTGCTAACAATGCTATTATGAACAATCATGTAAAGTACTTGTGTGGAGATGTTTTCATTTATTTTGTATATCTACCCAAGGATGAAATGGCTGAGCCATATGATAACTCCACATTTATGAGGGAGTGCCAGATTGTTTTACAAAGTAGCTGTCTCATTTTACATTCCCCTCATCAACATATGAGAGCCCTGGTAGATAGTGGATTATGCATTGGGCTGCTAATCACAAGGTCAGCAGTTCAAGTCTACCAGGTGTTTCTCAGAATAAAGGTGATACTTCCTGCTCCCGTAAAGATTTAGTCTCAGAAACCCTACACAGGGTCACTCTGAGTTGGAACCGACTCAAAGACACACCACCAGCAGCAGCAGCAGCAAGCAGTCTATGAGAGGTTCAATTTCTCCACATCTTTGCCAACACTTCTTCCTGTTTCAGTCCTTCTCTTTTTAAATGATAGCCATCCAAGTGGAGCAGCATTTCACAGTGGCTCCGATTTGTGTTTCCTGATCATTTTTCTATTCCTAAAATTTCCTTTCACAAAACCTAGCACATAAGAGGCATTCAATAAATGTTTCATTCATTCATTCACTCACCATTAAACAAATATTTATCAAGCACCTATTATGAGTCAGACACTCTTCTCAATGCTCGTAACACAACTGTGCACAAAACAAGCACAGCAATTGAAGAACAAACAAAATGCCACTAAGTGAGGGCCAGCTTCACAAAGGGATGACTCTACCCCTGGATTTCTAGGGGGGTAGGGGTGGGGCTGGGGCTTATGATTGTGCCATTACCTCCACATCTATTAACTTGCTTTTTTGGAGTACGATTTATGAATGGAGTACAATGCCCATTCAAAAGGATCAATTTTGATCCCAAGGCTAGGTTCAGGTTTTGCCAAGAGCTAATACCGCTGCCAGCTAGGTTTTCATAGATGCATGATGGAAAAATATCTGTTATAGCCTGTAATTCCCCTTTCTGGTAAGACTGAAAACCCATGGCTGTCCAGTTGATTCCAACTCATAAGGACCTTATATGAGAGGGTAGAAGTCTCCATAGTGTTTCCTAGGCTGCAATTTTTCCCGAAGCAGACAGCCACATCTTTCACCTTCAGAGCAGCTGGTGGGCTCGAACCAGTGACCTTTCGGTTAGTAGCCAAGATGTTAACTGCTGCACCACAAGGGTTCTTTCCTTTCTGTTAACAGACAGTTAACCCCACCTCCAATTTTCCTTGGAGAATTAACCTTCCCCTCATTTCATTCATTCACTCAACAGATATTTTTTGAGCACCTGCTACATGCCACATAATGTTCTAAGTGCTACGGATACAACAATGAACAAACGTGACAAATTAAAAATAGCTATGCTCATATGGAGTCCTGCTGTGGCGCTGTGGGTTAATGAGCCAGATTGCAAAGTCATTTGAACTACAAGGTCAGTGGTTCAAGCTCACCAGCTGCTCCTTGGAAACCCTATACAGGGTCACTATGGGTCAGAACCGACTCGACAGCACTTAACAACAAACAATAAATGCTCATAGAGTTGGAGTCCTGGTATGGTGGTCTGCACTGGACCTCAAGGTCGGTTTGAACTGCAAAGTTGGCAGTTCAAATTCAACAGCCACTCCTTGGAAATTCTACATAAGGTCGCTATGAGTCAGAACCGACTCAATGGCACTTAACAACAACAACAATGCTCAGAGAGTTAGCATTCTAGGGGTTCAGTCTATGTGTTCAGGGAGAGATGGTTCCACTACTTACTTTCTGGGCCACGTGACCCGGTCCAGCCAATCAGAACAGCAAATCCTTATAGTTTCAGTGCTTGGTTCAAAGAAAGGCATGTAAACCACACAGAGTCAATCCTGACTACAGCTAGAAGACCCAGAGAAGAGGTGCTCTTTTTTCGTTTTCTTGAACTACAGGATATAGGTCCAGACTTTCAAGAGGTCACGATACAGAGAGACCGTGACTAACCATGAACTGAACCTAGGGGAAAGCAGAGCCCAGTGATGGAAAGAAAGTGACCTAGCCATAAAGACATTGTTGCTTCTCTGAAAGAAACTAAACCTGAGAAATTATATGTCTAGACTTTTTGGGTTTCAAGACAATAACTGCATTTGTTGGTTTGCTTTTGTTTAAGTCACTCTGGACTGGGTTTTCTCTGTATTTAAAAAAATAATAATAATAATGAAGCTTAACAAAATGTGGCAAGTCGGGCTCATTTTAATTTCACGATAACCACAGCTCTTCTCAAAGTCATAGTCACAGGGGACCGAGCGGTGATATGAAGCCGGGCAGATCCATCCATAACTCAGGTTACATCCTAATACAATCCTGTGTATTACTGTAGTAAAACCAGTCTCCTCACCCTGCTCCCTTTCTTGTTCCTAAGACCCCTAGCCACTGTCAGAGAAAAAGTTTGTCAGTAATGCCATGAGACGCCTCTCTTCAGTTACCTGCTATTCTCCCTCGGCTCCCATGATAAGCTTATGAAATTGGAAACTGAGAAATGGACCTTGAGGTTGACAGATGGGTCAGGAAGTCCAATGCTCACCTTGGTCTTAAAAAAGACTACACATTTTCTTCATTTTAATTTTACTAGTACACAATTTTATTTCCACTGAGTTTTATCAATGCTGAGAAATGTTGCCTTTTGAACTAGACCTCAAAGTATTAAGGAAATGAAATAAACTCATATTTTTCTTTCCCTTTCAGGAAGGAGAGGCAACATGAAGCCAATTTCCTGAGATTATTCACGAAAACAAATTCTCAACGTGACAAAACTGATAAGAAAGACTCTGAACAAAAGAGGAAAAAGGTTATTAAGAGGTAGCTGGGTTCATTGGACCAGGGAGATTATAGGTTGAAAATCTAAGAAGTTTCTCAAGTTTTACAGGTGGAGGAAGAGGACAGTTTCACACTGCTGATTCACAAAGCAATTTCCCAGTTTCTAAGACAAAGGGGTCATATCTCCAGCTAGATCTTACCTACCTGAAAATTTCCCAGACCCCACTCTACTCAATTGCATGAGGGCTGCCAGTTCAACAGTTGTTCCAAACGGAACTGAGGAGATTTAAGACAGACTTGCCCCATACTTTTCTTTAGGAAGCTCAAAGTCAGACTAGGTAGTGGGAAGGAAAGGTTACCAAACAAACTGACAAGAGGTGAAATATGCAGGGGATCTTGTACCAAGGATAAGGAGAGAGGATCAGAGAGAAGGTCCAGCTGAGCTGGGTCTTAGGGAGTAGACAGGAGTCCACAGGGAACAAGGAAAAGAAAAACACATTAAACAAGTGAGAAGAGATGGGTAAGATAAATGTCAAATATATGCACCAGGAAACAGAAGCTGCAGAGCAAGGACCTTTCCCCATAGCTGACAAGGAGCGAAAGCTTGCCCTACACCAGTGCTCTGAATTCAGGCTTCCAGCCTCCTAAACTGGGAGAAAATAAATTTCTATTTATTAAAACCCCCAACTTGTGGCATCTCTATTACATAGCAATGCTAGAAAACTAAGACAGCCATTTTGAAGCTGCTTTCTTTCGAAATTCTTTATTCTTTTTAGGAATTTAAATTCTTTAAAAAAGATGAATTCATTTTTAAAAACAGCTTTAGACTTTCATAGCCAAGTCAGACATTGATGGTCAACAATCAAGGTTGGAAATACTGTTTTAGGTCCAAAAGGTAGGTGAGTTACTGTTATAAGGTACTGAGACAGGCTTCTTTGAGTGATGAGCTAAACCAGATGCAAAAGAGACAAAACAAAATAAAATAATGGAAGAAACATTGGGATAGGGAGACTACTTGACTAATTTATGGGCTAACAGTGACTTGGAAGGGATGCCTGAGCTGAATCTAGAAGGGTGAACTGTAATTTTCCAGGGAGATGACAATATAAACTCAGCATGCTTGTTTATAAAGAGGCTCTCACAACTCCTGTGAGTAGGAAAACAGGAGGCTCTCCCTCATGGGTTGTCACTTGAATTTTCCAATGGAAATTGGCTACAACATGATACTTCTCCTTAAACAGTTTCTTTGTACAGTGTGTAAAGTATAATAGCAGTTGTTGTTGTTGTTGTTGTTTAGTGCCGTAGAGTCGATTCCAACTTATAGCTACCCTGTCTGTATAGGTTTCTGAGGAGCAGCTGGTCAGTTTCAACTGCTGACCTTGTGGTTTGCAGTCCAGTGCTGATCCATAGAGGCACACCAGACAGCAGTAGTAGTAGTTAAGTGCTGTTGAGTTGGTTCCAACTCATAAAGACCTTGTATAGGGTTTCCGAGGAATAGTTGGTGGGTTTGAACCATTGACCTAGAGGTTAAGAATCCAGTGCTTATCCTGCAGCACCACACCAGAGCTCATGACAGTATTGTTGTTAAGTACCATCAAGTTGGTTCCTAGGTCAAAATGACCTAGGAGCTAGTGAGTTTGAACTAATGACTTCGCAGTTCAAACCAACCTTGCAGTCCAGTTCCACACCATGACTAGTACTAGTGCCATTAAAAGACCATGCTGAATAACAATTCCACTGTCTCTGAAAAAGTGAAACCTGTGAGAGGCAGGATTTCACAGGACAGCCTTTATTAGGGTTCAAGTTTTTCGTCTCTGGAGGTATGTCTTATCACTTTTCTATTGCTCTCTTTAGTAAAAACATTTGAGTTTTCCTTCTCAGACAGATTTCTGTCTTACCCAGTGCAGGGTGGCTATTTATTTATTATGGTCTTTCTAGTCAGATAGTTCCACTCTGTGATATACTGTGAATCCTAGCCTCTATGTGATTATGAACCCATTTTGAAGTTAATGAGGCAGGATTTAGGAGCAAAGGGCTTGAACATTCTAAATAACAAAAAGTATTAAACTTAAGAATTGAAGAAATTAGTATGTTTTTGTTCATGGCATGGTTTAAATCCATGTATTTTAAAGAGTGGGACTTGCTTAGCAGTTGTTGTTAGGTGCCATTAAGTCGGTACCGACTCAAAGCAACCCTATGCACAACAGAATGAAAAGCTGCCTGGTCCTGGGCCAACCTCATAATTGTTGCCACGCTTGAGCCCACTGATACTGCCACTTTGCCAATCCATCTCACCAGGGGTCTTCTTCTTTTTCTCTGACTCTCCACCTTACCAAACATGATATCCTTCTCCAGTGACTGGTCCCTCCTGACAATATGTCCGAAGTGACAATGACATAGTGCTGGCCAAATCATTGAGAATCATAGTCTAGCTAAGTTAACACATTACACATTAACCATCACATCATACAATGGCATATTATTTGGATATAAAATGAAATGAAATACTGATACATGCTAAAACATGTATGGGCCTTAAAAATAATGTGCTAAGTGAAAGAAGCCAGCTATCAACAAACACACGTTACATGGGATGTCTAGAATAGGCATAAATGAAAGAGATTTTATATTTGTGCCTATTATAAAAAACAAATGAATCAACAGTATCCAGTAATATCATTAAGATCACATGCAGGTAAATTCTGCATGCTGCTCCTGTTGTTACGTGTCATCGAGTCAGTTCTGACTCATAACGACCCTGCTGTATAGAGTTTCCAAGGAGTGGCTGGTTAGTGTGAACCGCTGACTTTGCAGTTCAAACTGACATTGCAGTCCAGTGCTTTATCCCACAAAACCACACCAGGACTGTAAATTTTGCCTAAGATAATTAAATAAAAAAAAGGTTGCAGAAGGACATTGGCAGGGATCTGCCAGAAATTCAAGCTAGATTCCAAAGAGGACATGGACAGACAGATACCAATGCTGATATCATATGTATCCGTGGTGAAAGCCGAGAATACCAGAAAGATGTTTACTTGTGTTTTTATTGACTATGCAAAGGCATTCTATGTGCAGATAAACAAACAATGGATAACATTTCAAAGAACGGGAATTCCAGAACACTGCCTTGTGCTCATGCAGAACCTGTTAATAGACTTAGAAGCAGTCACTCAAACAGATTAAGGCGATACTGCGTGGTTTTAAATAGGGAAAGTTGTGCATCAGGGTCGTATCTTTTGACCATACTTATTCACATTATATGCTGAGCAAATAATTCTAGAAGCAGGATTACATGAAGAGTGTGGCATCAGAACTGGGGGAAGGCTCATTAACTACCTGCAATATGCACATGATAAAACCTTCTAGCAATATTGAAGAGGACTTGAAGTGCTTACAGAGAGAAATCAAAGGACATAGCCTTCAGTATGGATTATGTCTTAGCATAAAGAATACAAAAATGATTACAACTGGACAAAGAATTTTACTTGGGTCTACAATCAATGCTCATGGAAGGAACAGTCAAGAAATCAAAGGATATATTGCAGTAGGCAAATCTGATGCAAAAAATCTCTTCAATGTGTTAAAGAGCGAAAGATGTCACTTTGAGGACTAAGGTGTACCTGACCCAAGTCATGGTATTTGGCCTCATAGGCATGTAGAAGCTGGACGATGAATACAGAAGACCAAAGGAAAAAGATGCCTTTGAATTATGTTGTTGGAAGAATAATATTTCAAGTACTATGGAATGCCAAAAGAGCAAATAAATGTGTCTTGGAAGAAGTACAATCAGAAAGCTCCGTAGAAGTAATGATGGCAAGACTATGTGTCATGTACTTTGGACATGTAACAGGATGGACTAGTCCCTGGTTAAGGACTTCATGCTGGGTAAAGTACAAGGTCAGTAAAACAGAGCAAGACCCCCCACCAAAACAGGCTGACACAGTGGCAGCAACAATGGGCTCAAACATGACAATTGTGAGGATGGCACAGGAATGTCAAGTGTTTTACTCCTGTGCATGGAATCACTGTGAGTCAAAAACAGCTAGCCAACAACTAACAATACCAATTACAGACAAAAAGGAGGCATGTGGTGCTGTGGGTTGCTAACCGCAACCGTGGTGGTTCAAACCCTTTAGCCGTTCCACCAAAGAAAAACGATGCTGTCTGCTCCTCTAAAGATTTAGAGTCTCGGAAATCCTATATAAGGTCGCTATCAGTCAGAATTGACTGGGTGGGAATGGGGAGACCAACTTAAAGACAGTAGTTTGAACCCACGTGTCACTCTACAAGAGGAAGTTAGGGCAGGCTGCTTCTCTTTAGATTTATACTCTTGGAAACCATACGGAGCAGTTCGACTAGTCCCTACAGTTTTCTGTATGGACTTGACAGCAATGGATTTACTGTTTATTGGATTCTAGACAAATCCCCTGACGGCTAAAATGCTGTTTACAGAGACTCGATACCAACACCGACTCTTTTGTTGGTATTTCAGTAGTACATATTTCAACAGTTCACATGCACGATAATTTGTGATAACTAAATGATAAATTGTGACAAACTTTTCATTTCCAGTTATAATCAATGAACATATTTCTTACATCAATGTAAAAATCATATAATTATTATAACTTGTACCAGTTAAATTTGAATTGTATCTTTTACTCTATATTAGAGATTAATTTTTCTATTACACTGATGAAGTATAATTTCAAGTAAATACACGTTACTTTAACAAATAAGCTTAAAATTAAAGCAAAAAATAAATTCATATATATGTATATATCTTTTTTTTTAACTTCTAATATTCAATTATTTCTATGTATTGAAACATTTGAAAATATATCTGACCTGGAATTACTTCTGACATGGATCACTGAGCGTCAGCAATGGTGCAGTAAACAGGTTATAATCTGAAATCTGAAAAGAGGGATCGTTTGAGAAATTACACCCCAAACAATAGCAATAAGAGGAAAACAACAAATCCTTCCATGAATTGTGAGAAATATAAAAAACGTTTTGGCAGATAATGTTCAAATTCTCCTCACTTATAATTGGTCACACTATTTAAACTAAAGTTTGAAATCCTTCTTGAGAACATTTCTTACTAGCATTTAACTTTTTTTGGCCAGGTATATTTCATTATATAAAAATTCAAACCTTCTGTTTAGAAAGAATAATTATAAATACAGTCAAGAATAAGGGCTACTTTTCTTTATAAACAAAGAGATTCTAGAAATCATTATCAAAACATGAACAGGTATGTAAGAAAATATGTAGAGGTCATGAACAAATCCCGAAAGAAACATAAATACCTTAAAAACATAAAGAACTAATCTCAGTCAAAACAAAAGAAAATGTAACTGTAATTAATGATGTCTCACTAGCTTTTCCAGATCAGACTGCAGAAACTAACAGACTTGATAACACATAATCTAAGGCAAAGAAACTGGAAGTGCCAATTTTCAAACCTTGATAGTAGGAATACAACTTGGCAGGCAAATCTCTTTGCAGTAGTCATTTAGAAATATCTAAGCAAAAATGCATGGACTCTCAAGAAAAGCAATCAAGTCTCCTTAGGACAAATCCCCCCTCCGAGACTGAGACTCAAAGGGAGGTAAGCTTGTTGGCTACCACTCTGGTCTACTGGTGAGTGGAAGTGGAGGAAAGGCAACAATGAAGGTATGGGCTGAGTGCGACCAAGTTCCATAGACTCCCATTGACCTAGAGATGAGAGAGAGAAGAAGAAGGGCTGATTAGTCCAAAGTGTGGTGAGACCTAGGGACTCCTAAGCTCATGGACAAAGACATAGCCAAAGAGTGCTAGAGCTGCAAGTGAAGTGTCCAGCTGATATGAATGAAGTGAGGGGAGATGCACAAGAACACCCAAACTTGCAGATAGTACCCATTTGACCTAGCCTCAATGGCTTGATAATCAGAACTCAAACAGAGAAAGATAAAAAAAAAAAAATTGATAAAAGAAACAATTGTAAATTGCTACAATTTGATGAACTTGACCTATACTTATAGATATAGTAGCTCAAAATACCTACTGAAAGGGAAGGAGTTTTCACATCAAGGATCAATCCTATCCCCTCTGTATACAGGGTTAATAAGGATGGGCAACTTAGACATTGGCTACCTAAAATGGGGGGCCTATAAAGGCACCAAGTGGCTGGCTTACAAGTTTTCAAGAGGGAGTTTAGTTTAAAAGGGAAAGGGAGAATCCCCATTGAGTAGTTTTCATCTAGTCTAGAGGAGTCTGGTGAAAGGAGATGGGGATAAGATTCTTATGATTCAATAGTGAGTAACTGTTATCACAATTGCTACATAAAGAAGGGAGCAGTTAATTCGGCATTCCAGGAACAGAGGACACTAGGATCATCAAGGGAGAAGAGCATGAGTGGAATGTGGGACCCTATCCAGAGAAGCAGCAACACCAGAGATGGAGGCAGAGATGATGACATGGAGAAAGGGAGCAGTCGAGGACTCTAGACTTATGGGAAGAAAAAGTATGTGCTGGCAGCCAGGAGGCTGGCTTGCATATGTGCCCTTTGGTTGTTTAAATGATTATATATTCCTGAGTGCTTTTGTGTACAACACACACACACAAAAACAAAACACAGGAAATAGAAGCAAATACTGCTGAATGATGATGCACAGAGGTAATTATAATCATTGCAATGAAATGAAACATGATAGGATGAGTGCAAAACTGATGTTCTCCCAGTAACTATCATTCAATTCACAATAAAAGCTTAAAAAAAAAAAGCACGGACTCTAGGACTCAACAATTCCACTTCTAATAATTTATTTTTCAGATGAACTCAACTGGACACTACTGTTCGACAGGCAACAGACCAGTAACAACCTAACTGTTCTTCAGTAAATACTAGCTTATTACAAGATCAAAGAGCACAGCCTTCAGTACGGATTACATCTCAATGTCAAGAAAACGAAACTCCTCAACACAGGACCAATAAAAAACATTCTTATTAACGGAGAAAAGATTCAAGTTGTCAAGGACTTCATTCTTCCTGGATCAACTATCAACACTCACAGAAGTAGCATTTAAGAGATCAGATGACATATTGCATTAGGCAAACCTGCTGCACAAGAGCTTTTTGGGGCGTTGAAGAGCAAAGATGTCAGCTTGAGGACTAAGGTGCGCCTGCCCCAAGTCATGGTATTTTCAGGAACCTCATATGCATGCGAAAGCTGGACAGTGGATAAGGATGACCGTAAAAGAATCGATGCCTTTGAGTTATGGTGTTGGAGGAGAATATTGAAAGTGCCATGGGCTGCCAAAAGAACTAACAGATTTGTGTGGGAAGAAGTGCAACCAGAGTGTTCCTTGGAGGCCAGGATGGCCAAACTTCGCCATTCATACTTCAGACATATTGTCAGGAGAGACCAATCACTGGAGAAGGATATCATATCTAGTAAGGTGGAAGGTCAGGGAAAAAGAGGAAGACCCCCAGCGAGATAAACTGGCAAAGTGGCAGCATCAATGGGCTCAGGCATGGCAGCAATTGGGAGGTTAGCCCAGGACTGGGCAGTGTTTCGTTGTGTTTGCATAGGGTCGCTATGAGTCAGTACCGACTCGGTGGCACCTAACAACAATAACAACAAATATTTATAGCAATGGGGTCCTGGTGTGAAGCTATAGTAGGACTATAGTAGGATAAACACTGGACTGGTAACCACAAGATCAGTGGTTCAAACTCACCAGCCATTCCTTGGAAACCCCATACAGGGTTGCTATGAGTCAGAACTGCCATCACGGCACTTACACAACAATAAAAATGCACAGAAAGGAGCTCTGGTGGTGTAGCGGTTCAAGCACTCAGCTACTAACCCAAAAGGTCAGCAATTCAAACCCACCAGCAGTTCCACTGAGAAAGTGATGGTGTGCTGCTTCCATGAAAACTTACAGCCTTCAAAGCCCTATGTGGTGGTTCTACCCTGTCCTGTAGAGGGCTCTGAGATGGAAGTGACTCACCCACTATGGGTTTGCTCTGCTTTTTAATGTGTGAGGCGCTGCCTTGAGAGTCATTTCTCCCGTAGGCAGGTAAGTCTTTGAGGAATGAATCGAATCGAGTAGCCATTTCTGAGAAGGGAAATGGACCCTCTGTAAATGCAGGACTTTAAGAAGCATCTATGACTGCACTGTGTAAGATAGTAGACACACATCGTTACTGACACCAGGAAGATGACAGGTGCATCTGAGGAACTGAACATGTAATTCTAGATGATTATAAGAAATCTAACCCTAAACTTCTAAACCCATGGTGGTGGTAGTGGTGATGTGCCCGAGAGTCAGTTCTGACTCATAGCAACCCTGTACAGGGTTTCCGAGGCTGTACATCTTTACAGGAGCAGAATGCCTCATCTTTTTCCCATGGAACAGCTGGTGGTTTCAAACTGCTGACCTTGCAGTTCGCAGTCCAATTCATAACCACTATGCTACCAGAGCACCTTACTCAACTCTAATTAGAAAACATTTATGCAAATTCTCAACAACTTGGATACTTGAAGTCGCTTTTTCAACTATTGTTGTTGTGAAGTGCCATTGAGTCGGTTCCGACCGATAGTGACCCTGTATAGGGTTTCCGACGAGCAGCTGGTGAGCTTGAACTGCCGACCTTGCAGTTCAAATGGCTTTGCAGTCTGGCGCATTAACCCGCAGCGCCACATTATTAGATCGAATCTGTTCAGTGCCAGCATTACATCTACACTGAGAAGGGGTGTAAGTATAAGGACGTACTAGATTTTAGAGCCTTGTATAAAAAGGAAAAGAGTTTATTAATAATCTGCACTGATCACATGTTTAAATGACATTTCGTATCAATTTGGGTTACATTAAATATAGTCATATAAATTAATCTAATCTGTTTCTTCTTTTTCAAATGTTTACATTAAAAAAAACCTTTTTAATTGTAAACTGAGTGAAGGTTTACAGACAAGATCTAAGTGACAAAAGCAAGGTTTACATTCAACAAATCATACACTATGTTTCATCTCAATGATTACAATCCCTCCCTGCAACAACAGTTATCCCACTTCCTCCCTGTGATTCCTATTTCCATTCCATCCACCTTCATGTCCCTTCTCAACTTTGTCCTTAGGTAAATGCTGCCCTTATGATTTTGAATGATCGCCCATTCCATGGTGAGCCTACCTCACCAGTGATACTCTACCCCCTTTTTTAAAAAAACGAGGGTACTAAACAATTTCCAGTCACAAGTGGTTCACATTTTATTTCTATTGGAGAAGCACTGACTTAAGGAATAAAGAGGGATTTCAATATTTTACTAATTAAAATATTTGCGCACACAAAAAATACCAAAACAAATGCATTATGATCGAGTTGATTCTGATGCTTACCTGAATTGCTACTTCAGCTACAATATTAGAGAAGTTTTGCCAGCATGTAAAGCAAATCTCTTGTTCCTACCATCTCACACTAAGAATTTATGGTGGCCTGGGATACTCCAAAATCCTATGTGCATTTATATAGTATAAAGCATATGACTGTTATTTCCAGGAATATGTTATTTATATAAAAATATACAGTAATTTCAGTAAAAATACTGGAAAACATTTAATAAAAAATCCATACACAAAGTATTTTTCCAATATTTTTCATTTCTAGAGAAAGTGAAAGTAAATACATTTAATTGGCATGTCAAATTTAACTCTATGGGAATAAAGCTCGAAGCTGTTCATTTAACAGTATTTGCTTTTATTCCCTCTGTTTTGTTTTGTTTTTTTGTGGGGAGGTGTACAGAAAAACACTCAGGAATATATATTCATTTAAACCACCAAAGAGCACATTCTGCAAGCCCTCCTCCTGGCCTCCAGTACACAGCCTTTATCTTTCCATGAGTCTAGAGTGCTCAGCTACTCCCTCTCTCCATGTCATCATCTCTGCCTCCATTCTCCATCTGGTGTCACTGCTTCTCTGGGTAGAGTCCTACATTCTGCTCATGCTCTTCTCCCTTGATGGTCCTAGGGTCCTCTGTTCCTGGACTGTGAGTTTAACTACGGCTCCCTTTCTGTTACAGAACTTCTACCTTTACAGTTGTAACAATTGCAATTAGTCATGTTAACAAGTACTCACTCTCCTCAAACCCATGTTACAGAGGAGAGCTACGCTATGTGGTTCCCATGACTGGTACCTTTACAGAAGCAGAATGCCACATCATTCGCCAACTGACTGAGTGGAAAGTGCATTCCACTGACCTTTCAGTTAACAGTCAAGCATTTTAACCACTGGATCACCAAGGATCCTCAGAGCTAAGCTGAAGAGTCTGAAATCCTGAAGAATTTTCCAGTGCAAGACTAACATGAGCTCATTGACACCATTACTCTAGCAGTAGCAGTAGTAGGAAGGATGGAGCAAGGCTACCAGCTGTAGTGTGGAGGGGCTATGGAGGCCACAGCTAAGGAGGGAGGCATATTTCAGAGTGGGAGATGGGCCAGATGGTCCTTGATAATTAACTCTAAAAGGTGGGGTGAGAGGAGTCTGAGAAGGGAGAACACAGGATTAACCTTTTAGCTAGCAGAGGAGTGCTTACTCACCGTGACACCACCAGGGGTCCTATTGGTCATTGTCGTTAAGTGCCGTGGAGTCAGTTCTGACCCATAGCAGTCCTGTATAGGGTTTCTGAGGAGTGGCTGGTGAGTTTGAACTGCTGACCTTTCAGTTCAAACTGACCTGACAGTCGAGTGCATTATTCTGCAATGTCACATGAAGACTCCTGCCATTCACATCCCTGGTGCTGCATACCCTACTGTGGAGATTCTACATTTACCACTTATTGTAGTTGTTATTGTTGTTGTTGTTAAGGCCCACTGAGTCAGTTCCAACTCCTAGTAACTCTGTGTAGGGTTTCTGGGGCTGCATATCTTTGCGGGAACAGATAGCCTCATCTTTCTCCCACACATTGGCTGGTGGGCTCAAATCACCAACACTGTGGTTTGCAGTCTGGTGCTTATCCTATAGAGTCACAATGTTTCCACATTTACTAATTAAATAATTTTAAATAGATACAGAGAAGAAGGAAAAATTACAGCAATAAAAGTGCAAGGATTAATCCTATCTTTAAGCAAAATTACGTGATTAAAATTTGGGATTATAGCTCTTTGTCTTACTCCATTCAATGTTTTCAAAGCCAGATATCAAAACCAATTCCAAGTACACTATCAAACAAAGAAAAATATGCAGACAGGGAAAAGCCTGTTTCCTGAACCATATCTTGAGGGAAAACACCAATAACTGGAAAAGAAATATTTTCAAGGTAAAATATTAAAATGCAGATTTTCCATTTAAGAGTTATCTTTGTAATTCATAATAAGGTGTGTTTTTTTAATGAAGCAAAAGCTTTTCTGTCTCCTCCACAAATGTATTTCATTCTCATTTTTCATATTTCAAAGGCATTACACATCTGCAGTTTAGGAATAACAGCCATGCCTAATGCTTCTAAGAAGTGCCAATTTAAAATATGCTGCTGGTAAATGGAGGAAGACTGGCTTCATTAATATGCCCATCAATAGTCTCTCTGTATCTTGGCCCTTTGCTCTGTAATTCTGACGCTGGGTTGGATTCAGCCAAGTCTGTCTTCATTAATGGTATGTTAGCAAATGGTAGGACACAGAAGCCTGAAGAAACATATGTCCATTTCCAGGCTTCTGGAAACAGCGGACGCCTGCCATGAAGACCTTATATAGTGCTAATGGGTTCCCTTCCATGACTAAATCATTCAAACCAGCCCAATGGTGCCACAAAAGAAAGTACTGACAATCTTCCATTAAGATTACAAGCATGAAAAACCTATGAAGTTCTACTTTGTAGCACACTGGATCGCCATGAATTCTAATTGAGCCAACAGAAATGAGTTGAGCAGGTTTATGGTGTGTTTTGTTTTGGTCATTGTCAAGAGACCCTGCCCAAGGTTTTCTAGCTGGAAGAAAGTTGAAGACTTGGATATCAGAGCTGAGTCCTCACAGCCAAAGCCACTGCAAGTCAGCAAGGTCAGTGTTGTTGCGAAGTGCCTTCAAGTTGGTTCCAACTCATAGCGACCTTGTATAGGGTTTCCTAGGAGTGACTGGTAAGCTTGAGTCACTGACCTTGCGGTTCAAACCGACCTTGTGGTCAAGAGCTTATCCTACAGCACCACACCAGGACTCCAGTTATGGCAGAGCCCTCACCAAATCAGCAGAGGTGGCCATTATACCAAGAGATGACTGTGGATCCATGAATGAGCTCAGCAGAGACTGGAAGAATCACTCAGCCATCCACAGATACTACTAGCTGTTTCAGCCACTAAATTTGGGGGTGATTAATTTTGTTACTATTGTAGTAACAGACAAATAATACGATAATTATAATCACAACAACCAATATGAAATTGTAGAAAAGAATTTAGGATTAAATCTGATTTCTTCTGATGTTATCTGAGAATCCTGTTATGCGGAATCAAGTTCTTTCTTTGAGATCTAAGCCCTCACTAGATCACATACAAGTTTTCTTGATCAATATACACCACATCTTTGTCTTCTACGCTACTGTCTACCTCTAACTGCTCACTCATAGCATATAACCTACACTTTGCACATTAGAACACATAGTGACCCAACCAGTATTAAGAATTATTTATAATGACATGAAAAGTAGTATTTCTATCAGAACAAGTTACGTTTCCATCAACAGAAAACTTATTAGACAACCACAGAACAAAGGAGCTCTGGTAGCATAGTGGTTAGAAATCAGGCTGCTAACCTCAAGGTCGGCAGTTTGAAACTACCAGCTGTTCCACGGGAGAAAGATGAGGCTTTCTGCTCCCATAACGATTTGCAGCCTCTGGAACCCTGTGCAGGGTCACTATGAGTCTGAACAGACTCCATGTTACTTAACAACAACAATACAACAAAACACTTTGCATTTGAGAATATTATTTCTATATTTAATTTTACATAAAGACCTCTTCTAAATATTAGTGAAAGAAAAAGAAAAAAAAAGACAAGCTATAAAACAGTTATGACAGGTAAACACACATTCCTGTGCAATGTTTTCAACTTTTCATAAATGACATTCTACTTTAATCAAGCATGATGCCTTTCTCCAATGATTGGTCCCTCCTGATGACAAATCCAAAGCAGTAAGTCTGACAAGTCTCACCATCCTTGCTTCTAAGGAACATTCTGGCTTCAAGATATGTTACAGATTGAACTGTCTTCCAAAAATGTGTTGTATATCCTAACCTCAATGCCTGTGGTTATAAACCCATTTGGATTTTGCTATAATCATGAGGGTGTGTGTGAAGCTCATGTCAAGAAGTTTCTTAGAAAAAGTTCATAGAAACAGCATTTCCTTCCTTGACTTCTTGCATGTTGTAGTTGTTGTTGTGTGCCTTTGAGATGGTTCCGACTCATATTCACTTTGTATACGGTTTCCAAGGAGTGGCTGGTGGGTTTGAATTACAGATCTTTTGCTTAACCTACAGAGCCATGCCAGGATTCTTGCAAGTAAATACTAATTATCTCAGTTTTGCTAGATACAAAAGCCTTGGGTCACATTTTCTTTCCTTTGAGTACCTTAAATAAGTTATAACATTTTTGAAGGGTATGAAGAGTTTCTATCAAAAAGTCTGTTGAACTACCTAATTTTATCATTGCTGTTTTTTCTTTTTGCTTAGAATCCCAAAGAATGTTTTTAGTTTCTTTAAAATCCAGTAATTTTGTTAGACAATGTCTTGGTGTTGTTTGTTCCAGTTTGATATTACAAAATAAACCGTTTGCTCTTTCAAAATGTAGTTTCAGATCTTTCTTTTTTAGGAATGCTTTCTTGAAGTAATGTATTTGTACTACTCCCTTGCTTTGGTTTCCTATTCCTATTATTTGTATGTTGGATCTTTTGTACCCAGCTTCAATATTTGCCACTTTTCCCCAAATTTTCTTTCATCATTTCCTTTTGATTTATGCTTTAAACCCTTCCCACAATCTACCTCTCTTAGAAAAATACATATGGTATTAATTTTATTTTGTGTTTCTTCTAATTTATTATTTATTTCTAAAATGGCATTTTAAAAACGTCTTATTCCTTCTTGGATTCTGCTATTTTGGCTCTGAGTTTTTCTAATCCTGACTTATGTTGTACTTTCATGTCATATACACTTTCTACTTTATTTTGAAGTAGTGTAATACAATTTTAAATTGTTTATTGAACATTTTTTTTTGACACACTTTCACATTAGGGATAGTCCTCTATTCCTAATATTTTTTTAATAGTAAGTTTTTACGGATTTGACCTTGTTAATTTTCTTTACTTTTATTACACATACACGACATATATATGTCATATCACATATGGGTCACTTTCATAATTTATTTAACATCTCTTTCTCTCAACCATTTGGAATACCCCAGGAAGACAGGGACTATGCCTATTTTATTCATCAATATATTTATAGTGCCCAGTACATGGCAAATATTCAACAAATAGTTGTTAAAAGAGTACAGAATCCTGGTGTGGCATGATAGGGTAGGTAAGCCCTGGACTGCTAACCTCAAGGTTGGCAATATATACTCACCAGTCACTCCCTGGAAATCTTATACAGGGTTGCTATAAGCTGGAATTGACTTGATGGTCCTTAACAACACCAACAACAAAGGAATGAATAGAAAAGTTCATCAAAATATTAAGTGTGAAAATTTCTGGGTGGATGGAAAGGATTTGGAAACGTGTCCTTATGCTTTATGTTACTAATCCATCTAAAATATGTTTTATAATGAGCATAAAGAGCTTTCATATTCAGAACAAAATGCTATTTTTAATTTGGGGGGGGAGGTTTGTACAGGAAGCTAGATATGTATATATACCATATATCTTTAGGACAACAAATAAAAGGGAGAAGTAATCCTTTGTTGTCACATACGTCTTCTATTAATAAGTGAAGTCTTTGGGGAAATGGACTGAGATAAGCTGAGTTTTTGCTAAGGGAAATGAGGTTTAGAGTTTATGAAAAGGAATGCAGCAACTACCCATCTGCTTTCCATGCTATATTTGACAGATTTTACTCTGAAGCTCAAAACACATGTTAATAAGACGTCTCCTGGTGATAAGAAAGGATTTAAAATGCAAAGAACCCTGTTGTGATAGTTTGGCACTACATGGAAAATGGTTCACTGTGCTTGCATTCACAGAACAGTGATAATATCTTTTTTTTTCATAGAGTCAGACATCCTACACATCCCAAATACACAATCAAGAAACACTGATGTCAGTGACTCAAAAGTACTCAGCAGAATGATCCCAAACAAGAATGAGATAAAGTCTTAATGTGTTTAACTGGGCCTTCATATATCTATTAGAGAAAGCATATGAGATGAACTGCCTCATCAAGCAGATGGTCTTCTCCAGTTCTTTTTTCTAAACAAGATAATTAAAGGAAACGAAAGACTAAGAATCCTGCTAAATTGGCCAAGGAAAATGATTTCATCTGAAGTAGAATGCATGAGTTTCTGAAGAAAGGATTTCGAATTTCCCCATAAAGCTGACACGGATCATTTGATAATGCCTACAAGCCTCCCAGACAGCATGGGGCACCCTGGAAGGATCTATTAAAAGAGGTGGGAAAGAAGGCTGAGGGAAGGAAGGTGGAAAGGAAGTCATGGCCTTGTTGAAAGAGCACTGGAGTACGGAGCCAGAACACAGGGCACTTCACTTCTTGATCTGCAGTTCCAAAGAATCTAGTCAATTTTTGTCACTTTGGTCGTGGAAGCAAATGGGATAAGAAAATCTCTGTATAACATAGCCTGTTGTTTTTGTTGTTAGGGGCTGTTGAGTCGGTTCTGACCCACAGCCAACCTAGGTACAACAGAATGAAAGACCACTGGTCCTAAGCCATCCTCACAATTGCTGCTGCCATGGTGCCAATTCATCTTGCTGAGGGTCTCCCTCTTTTTTCACTGACCCTCCACTTTACCAAGCATGATGTCCTTCTTAAGGGATCAGTCCTTCCTCCTGATAAGAAGCCTGAAGTAGGAGAGATGAAGTCTGGCCATCTGGCTTCTAAATAACACAGCCTAGAACCGCACAATTATTGGTCTATAATGGAATTTTGTTTAAATAGCTTCACTGCTAGACATAAACAATTCATTGTGTGGTATTCTTGTGGATTAAAACTTGGGGGCCATGGAGGATAAAAATCAAGGCATTTTGAACCCAACTGAAGAAAAAGAAACTATGTCCATTTCTGGTTTCTTCCAAGCTCTAAGACATCTTTTGAGGGAAAGAAGATGCAAGTACAGTTATGCCAAAGGTAACTCAGATTTTGTGCCAGATTCTTGACTGAGATAGTACAGGAAATCAGGGATCTTTTATGGTTCTGCCCAGGAGTCAGCCAGAAAAGGCTTTTGCTCCCAAGTGCCACCAGTTTTACCTTTCTGACAGGTTGGTTTCCAACCAAAGCCAGGGAACAGAGCCCTGAGTAACCTGTATTAATCTACTAGGCTGCTTGTTACAGGTACCATAACGAGGTGGCTTAAAACAACAGAAATATAATTTCCAACAGTTCTGGCAGGTAGAAAGCCGATATCAAAATGCTAGTGGTGCTATCCTCCCTCACAATTCTTAAGGAAGAATTCGTCTTTGTTATTTCTAGCTTCTGGGGGTTGCTGGCAAGTCTTGGCATTCCTTGGCTTGTGGCAGTGTAACTCCAGTCTCTGCCTCCATCTTCCTATGACCTTCTATCCTGCATGTCTGTGAGTCTTTTATTCACCCACATCACAATGGCAACACAACTCTTCCTAACTTGCCTCCTACTTGTCTCAGGATCTCTTCTCTCCTCATCCCCCAAATCTTTCTTTTCTCTCCTTTTGACTTTTCCTGACATTTCTAATACCACTTCTCTCCATGAAGACCAACTCCATTATCGACTTTTCAAATTTCAGTTAAACTGCATGCCAACACATTGCATCCGTATATATAAGCGTGGTTCAAAAAGATAAAGAAACATTTCCACAATTTTTCTTGAAGAACCCTCATATAAATCAATCCTGATTTCACCATCCAGTGAATTGGGAGACATTTGGCAATTTGCTAAATTATATGAGTCCTAGTATATCACATTGACTATTTACCAGGTACTGCTTGTTATATGTTGTTGTTTAGTGCCATGGAGTTGGTTTAATATATATTACCTATTTCAATCCTCACAATCACTTAGCAAGCAAAGAACTATTATTACCTCCCTTTTGTAGATGAGGTACCAGAGGCAGAGCCATATTAAATACTTTCCAAAGGCCACTTCTAGTTAAGTGCTGAAGCTATTTTGTTTTAAACTCCTCTGAACTTGAGTTCTCTCATCTCCCATATAAAAACAGTACTATTTACCTCCCATGGTTACTTGTGTAGAAACTCATAAAGCTGTTTTAGCACAGCACATAGTTCCTCCCCTTAATAATTCTGGACTCAAACAACCCAGAAATGTAGAACTGGATGAAAATGAAGAAACAAGAGAAGTGCTTACTATTCTTGAGGCATTTTGTCTCACTTAGATGTCCCAACACTAGTATGACTAATTAACAGTCCTTGGGTGTAGGATAAGTACAGGACTACTAACTGCAAGGTCGGCAGTTCTAACCCACCAGTTGCTCCTTGGGAACCCTTTACAGGGGCCGCTATGAGTCAGAACTGACTTGGAGGCACTTAACAACAACATTGTGGCTGCCATGGAGTCAATTCTGATTCACAGTAACCCCGTGCGAGCAGAGGAGAACTTCTCCACAGGGTTTTCTTGGCCATGGTCTTAAAATGTAGATGGCCAGGCCTTTCTTCTGAGGTGCTTTTAGTTGAGTTCAAACCACCAATCTTCCAGCTAGAAGTGCACCACCCAGCAACTCCTAAAGAAAATATTAGGGTTTTACAGATGAGCAATTTAAGAACTAATATAAGAACATTCTACTGGTGAGTAAACCAGATTTCACATGTTGTTGTTGTTAAGCACTGTCGAGTCGGTTCTGACCCATAATGACCCTGCATAGGCCTTCCAAGGAGCAGCTGGTAAGCTGGAACTGGCGACCTTATGGTTCAAGCGAACTTTGCAGTCTAGCGCATTAGCCCACAGCACCACATCAGGACTCAGATTCCATAAACACACACTATTTTTCTAGTGAGGCCAGGGATGTTGTTGTTAAGAGCCATCAAGTCGATTCTGACCTCCTGTATAGGGTTTCTGAGGAGTGGCTGGTGAGCTTGAACCGCTGATCTTGCAGTTCAAATGACCCTCACAGTCCAGCACATTATTAACCCACAGCGCCACACCAGGACTCCAAGGACAGGGATAGCCATGCCTTATACTTCTCTTCATTGTCCCAATGGAGTGGTGTCTATAGATGTGCTCACTCAATGTTTATGGGATGTGCCAAGTCACTGGTACCTTTCCCTCAGAAATTGAGACTGAAAAAGTCGTAATCAAAGACAAAACCAGGTATAGTCACATTTATTGACCCTTCTCAATTAAGACTTCATCTGATAAGGAGAGAGGGGAGGGGGCAAGTAAAGAAGGAGGGGAAGGAGAAAAAGAAAGGATGAGGGGGTGAGGAAGGAGGAAAAGAGGCGAGGGGTGGGGAGGGGGGAGACGGAAAAAGCAGGGAGGAGAGAGAGGAAGAACAGGGAGAAGAAAATATCTCTAGCAGCAGAAATGTTCTTTCATCTACTTCAGGTTTTGCCCCAAAAGGAACCCCCAGTTGTTTTGGAACAACTTGCTTTTCTTCCTGGACCCTTCAGCTTATTAGCATTGCAAAGTGTCCTTGAGTGGATTCAGACTCATAGTGACCCTGTACAGGGTTTCTGAGAAGCAGCTGATGAGTTTCAATGTCAGACTGTGGTTCGTAGTCCAGTGCTTACCCTACAGTGCCACCCCAGGACCCCTCAGAGAAGACTCATTGGCCAGTATCACATTTCTCAGAAAGACAGCATTTGGCCCTGAGCCACAGGCTGGAGGCAGCCTCTACTCCAGGAACAGGGTGTTTCTCCCAGTACAGGATGCACATGCTAAGAGGCCGCCAAGGCAGGCCTCTATCTCTAGGCACAATCGGCTCTCTTGGGTAAACTTCAGGGCAGGCAGGAAAACAGATAGCAAGATTCATTGCCAGGGAGGTTGAAACAAAGGTGCAAAATTACAACCCTACATCCAGGTCTCACACCCATATATTCTGAAAACTAGGAAGAAGACACGTGGGAGTTTGACTGCTTTAGTTACAAGCTCTATAAGCACGTACAATGGCTCTAATACCAAACTATGAAAGATGTGCTGTGGAGAGGCAAGAAACTCACATAACTGTTTACTACATTCTTAGGGGCCTTTTTTCTTTTTTCCTATATATAGCTTTCAGCTGACTATCAAAAAAGGTTAGGGACCACAGTACTAGTTGGTCAAAATGTGAGAGAACAGGGCGCTGTGAGCCCTCACCCTTCCACCATATTTCCTTCTCAACTTCCCCGTCTGGAGAACTGGCAGGTCTAAGTGTCTTCCCAAGCATCTGTAACTCCATCGGCTCTCTGGTTCTCATCTCCATTCAGGAACCAGGCATCATCAACCCAACCTCCAAAGCCACTCACAACTGAACTCTCTCGCCTTTTATCTCCATTGTCACCACGTAGGCCAGGTTTTTATCAGCTCCCCTGGGAACCTGATCACCATTGGCCCTCACTCCAGTCCACTGACACACTGCTGCCGAGAACCCACCATCTTTATCACCTGTACTCCCAGCATGCTACCTTGGTCTGAATTCTGTCTCTATCACTTCCTAGCTGCATCTCTTTGGACAAGCAACCTTTTCTGTGACTCAGTTTCCCCAACTTTAAAATGGAGATAAAACAAATAACCTACGCCAAAGACTTATGGGAATTAAATGGATGAGTATGTGTGAAGCACTCAGGTGCTGGTACACACTAAGGGATATGCAAGGATAAGGAGTCTAGGTGGTACAGTGGTGAAAGCACTCAACTGTCAACTGAAATGTTGGCAGTTCGAACCCACCAGCCACTCCATGGGAGAAAGATGCTGTGGCAGTCTGCTTGTGTAACTTAGAACCTTGGAAAGCCTATGGAATGGTTCTAACCTGTCCTATAAGGGTGCTTGTAATGAGTCAGAAATGACCTGACAGCAATAAGTTAATTAAACGTTAGCTAGCAGCAGCAGCATCAACATCGTTATTATTTTAAGAGCTGTTACCATACCCCACAATATCAAATAAAATCCCCAGTCATTGATGGGCTCTCAAAACCCTTTACAAACTGACCCCATCTCACCCCAAATCTGTACAGTCATAGCCTGATTCCAATGGGGCACCAGACTGTGCTGCTGAAACCACTGAATATTTCCCACTTGTACACTTCTACCAATTGCTCTGCTTGGTATGCTGTGTCTTTTGAAAGTCAAAACCCTTACCAGTTCTCAAGGACCATCTCAAATGTTGATCCTACATAATGCACTGCCACTATAAATTCCAACAGACGGCACAAGTTTCAATGTGCCTCACAGGTTTTGTGGTCCTAAACCTACCTGCCTAAGAGCCACTTCTGTTCTAGCTCAAAGAAACAGTCTCTCTCCTCTCTGAGCTTTAGTTTCCTAACAGTGAAATGAGAGTGAGAACAGATGACTTATGGAGCTTTCTTTAGAAAGTCCTTGAGGTCATACAAACAATGTATCCTCATTCCATGGGAATGAGCTTTCAATAAAAGAGGAGACTCTACTGGGTAAGCACATAGCTTATTAAATGAGTGGAAGTGTTCTCTCAGTTCTGAGGCTACAGAAGACTGGGGTTATACTACATGATCTCTAAAATCCCATTCTCATTACAACTTGATGACCCGGTGACTTACGATATCTTTTTTCCTAATGGCTTCAAAAGCAATTTTCATTTTATACCTTATCTCTGTGATGCATAACACAGGGCTATTCCTACCTTCGGTGAAGAAAATAGTACACTGAGTATTCTGTCCAAAGTCTACAACAGTGAAAGAAAAGGAAAAAAAAGCAACCCCAAATCATTTCTACCAACCCCCTTCCCAATTTAGCAATGGAGATTCCAGGATAAATTGTTTTCTATAACACAGAACCAGCTCTGACATTCCCTGAGATCACCAGCTCAGAACTTATCCAAGAGAACTTTGAAAAGAAGCAGAAAATTTAATAATACTACAACCCTGAAATCCAATAAAACCTGTTGGAGCTTCACATTTTTAAAAAAACCAGACTATTTATGCTATAATCTGCAGTATTGTTACAGTTTCCTATGAAGCCATAAATATGCACAATGCAGTTCACCAGAAAACTAGGACTACCAATAGTAATAACTTAAAAAAAGCCTATGAGGAAGACACCCAGGACGCATGGCTGCATGTACCAGAAGCTACAGCAGGTTCCTGCAGACAAGTTCATTCATTTTGAAAATTACATTTCTAAGTTTACAACTCATCTCTTTCAATCACAGTTTTTAATGCACGTTAGAACTTTCTTTCCAGAGACTGTTATCACACTGGCTAATGGACATATTGTCATGAGGTGGTGGCTCAGATGGGAGACTCTGGGTGCCAACAGCCAGTTGTCAGTTGCTAAGATGCTGAACATCTTCCAGTGCCGTTTCCAGGCTAAGATGGGCAAGAGAGAATGGCCTGGTGATTTATTTCTTAAAATCTGCCAGTGAAAACCCGATGAATCACAATGGTCTGGTTGGCCACCATTCATGTGGATGATGGTACAAGATCTAGTAGCACTCGAAGTCAGGAGCCTACCCCATGTAGCTAACAACAACAAGGCTGCATTCAAATGTTACTGCTGTTGTTAGGCACCATTGGGTTGGCGTCTGACTTTGGGTGCTACCTGATCTTGTGCAATTTCCATGAATGCTAAATACTGTGTTGTTATGCTGTGCTATTGAGCTGGTTCTGACTCACAGAGACCCTGTCTGGATTCCGAGGCTGTAAATCTTTGCGGGAACAGACAGCCTCATCTTTCCTCCAAGGAGTGGATAGGCTCAAACCGCTGACCTTGTGGTTCGCAGTCCAGTGCTTATTCTACAGAGCCACCGTGCTCCGGCATTACAAGGGACATTTCTGAAGTTACCAAAGCATAACCCACGACCATCGAGTTGATTGTGACTCATAGAAACCCTACAGGATAGAGTCACAGCAAAAGCTCCTCACCTCTTGTATCTTTGTATTTGTTTCCATTTGCCCTGTATTCCACTATGAACGTTAAAAGGACTGACTAACAGTTCATTCAGCAAATGAGCAGCAGGTGGGAGAGTCAGGTCTGTGGTGCTGGTTCAATAGCAACACTGTCAGGACAGGCGTCATGTTGTCACCTCAGAATGCCATGAGGGCTGCAACGTCGTCAAACATCTCATCTGCATTCAAGGTGGAAAGCAGTGATGGGATGGGGCAGGCTCCCCTGTCATATCTGGACAATAAATGCCTTCCCAGACACCGCACCCTCATCCCACTGGGCTTATTCTCGGGTTTCACTGTTCAGAACCGGGTCACACAGCCACATGAGCCACAAAGAAAACTGGGAAATTTCGAGCCAGGATTTGTATGTTAGTTTAGACTAACTGGACTAAGGCTCTGGGGTTGATCCCAATGTCACTGTAAATTAAATACAAATTCTGTTAGCTAAAAAAACAAAACAAAGAGCAGGAAATGGGTATTGAGAGGGGCAATGAATTATGCCTCCATTTTTCTTTCTATCTTGGGGCATAAGAAAGACATCCAATAAGTAAACCAAAGACCAAATTCATTGCCATCAAGTCTATTCCAACTCACAGAGACCATGAACAGAGTTTGTTGTTGTTGTTAAGTGCTGTACAGTCGGTTCTGACTCATAGCAACCTAGTATAAAGTTTCCAAGGAGCAGCTGGTGAGTTTGAACCACTGATCTGGTGGTTCAAACAGAACTTGTAGTCCAGTACTCTATCCCACAGCACCACACCAAAACTACTGTACAGGGTTTGGTGGTGGTGTTTATGTGCTGTGGAGTTTGTTCCCACTCATAGTGACCCTGCACAGGGTTTCCGAGGCTGTAAATCTTTACAGGAGCAGAAAGCCTCATCTTTCTCCCGCGGAATAGTTGGTAGTTTAGAATTGCTGACCTTAAACCCGATTCATAACCACTATGCTACCAGAACTCCTTTTACAAACCTGTAAATCTTACAGGAGCAAAAAGCCTCATCTTTCTCCTGAGGAACAGCTGGTAGTTTTGGACTGCTGACCGTGATATTAGCAGCCCGTTTCGTAACCACTACAATACTAGACAGGGTTCGCTATGAGTCGGGACTGATTTGATGGCACACAACCACCACCAATGCATATATAGGAACCCTGGAGTCTGGTGAAGATTTACAGTCCAGACAGGGTTGCTATGAATTGGAACTTAACTAAGTAGCAGGGAGCTTGTTGTTTTTTTAAATTCCTATATAATAAAAAACAGAAACATTTTTTATCTTGTTGTTGTTATGTGCTGTGGAGTTGGTTCTGACTCA
>NW_006408748.1:4536167-4559833 GCF_000296735.1 Chrysochloris asiatica
TAGAACAGCTGGTAGTTTCGAACTGCTGGACCCTGAGGTTCACAGCCTGATTTGTAACCACTATACTACCAGAGCTCCTTACTAGAGCTCCTTACCTCCCTGTTTAAACAGGAGCATTTCACACCCCTGCATTTTCCATGGATGGAGTCACTCACCTGATTAAACTTGGGTGACTTCCCAATGTTCGTAGAACAATCTAAACTCTCTACCATGGCCCTCAAGTTTGATCTGGCCCACGCTCCTTGGCCAGCCTAATTTTCAACCAAATCATTCTTACTGTAGCCACTCATATACCCATTCCTTGAATGTTCCTTATCATTTCCTTCTGGGGTCTTTCCCCAGCTCTTCACATGTGTTTTCCCCATGTTTCAGATCTTCCTTAAGGGAGTCTTCCTTGGCCACCCTAGGACACATGGGCCCAGTTCTGTAACTCTCCTATCACACTGTTCATTCCTTCACGGCACATACATCCAGAATCATCTTCTGTCTTTACTGAGTGTCTTTATCATTGTCTTTGTCACTACAGTGAATGGAAAAACTAAGGATAAACTCACCTTAGTCTCTGAATTCCCATCCCCAGTACCCAGTGCACAGTAAAGACTGAAGACTTGGTTTTGCCATCCTGGATCAAGAACTTGCTCCATGCCGCTGATCTCAAACCCCCGTCTACATCGCTAACTCTGGTATGGTCACCAAGTGGACAGTGTATCCCCGGTCCTGCTCCACTGTAACCCTGTCCTTGGAACTCCTCCCTCCCACCATGAGTTCTCCTCCCACTCCTACCACATCTACTGAAGCCTATGGCACAGTGGTTAAGAGTACAGAGCCTGGAGCAAGATGGCCTGGGTTCAAATCTCAACTCTGCCACTGTGCAGTTCCTTTGAGTCTTGATTTCCCCATATGTGATTTGGTGAATAGTAGTATACTGATGTCACAGAGTTGTTAGGGTTTCAAGAAAACACAGAAAGTTCTGAGAACAGTGGCTCATTGTGCATGTATTGTTTATTAATAATCTATTACACTAATCATGCTCTTGGTTTGCACCAGGATCTGCATTTCCTTGAACATTTCCTGTTTCACCTCCATACATTAGCACCTATTTCATTTACCCTTCAAATACCAGCTATATTACCTGCAGCTCCAGGCCTGATCTGCATGTTCCATGATTTAAATCATACCTACTCTCAGACTTCTACAATCTTATTAGAAAAATATACTCCAAAAACATGTTTTATTTCCTTCAGCTTCATTGACCAGAATCCTTGGAAGCACTTGACTGCTAACCGAAAAGTATGAAGGTTCAAGTTTATCCAGGAATACATCAAAAGAAAGTCCAGGCAACTACTTCCAAAGTATCAGTTACTCAAAACCCTTCAAAACACAATTCTACTGTGAGTCAGGTCAAGTTTCACTGACTGCACTTCTCTTGACTGTTCTTCTCCTTTAAACCACTACACTACACACTTCGATTCTTAAGAATTAGAGTTACAACTTTGGGTCACATCTAACCAAAAAACCCACTGCCATCCAATCGACTCTGACTCATACATTCTATAGGACAGAGTAGAACATTTCCTTAAGGGTTTCAGAGACTGTACGTCTTTATGGGAGCAGACACCCTCATCCTTCTTTCATGGAGTGGCTGCTGGGTTTGAATCCCTGACACTGTGGCTAGCAACCCACTGCATCACCAGGGCTCATTGTGGTCACATCGACACATGAAAAATAACTTCTTGGAGGGCAATGTGCAAGTCTTCTCAGTGTTACATATTATGAATATAGCTGGTGCAGCATCATTCAATGCACCGGCGGGCTGGGATCACCGTTTTCACCTTAGCCCCAACAGTAAAAAGTGAAGCTCTTTAAAACCCTTATTTTAATTAGGCCCTCAGTGGGAAGAACATTGATCTCAAAAATTAAAAACTTCTCTCTCATGGCATCCAAAAACAAATGGAACATTCTCTCCACCTCTTGCCACACCCAGTCACTAGGGCAGGACAGCAGCAGGTGAGCAGGATTTCCAAGGCTAGCCGGGGCATAAGCAAAGTGTGACCTCAGCTCTTTGGGGAATTGTCTTGTACTTTGGAAAACTAGGATCATCTATGTCCATAATCTACCATTCCAGAAGAATCCAGGGAAGGAAGAAACAAACAAACAAACAAAAACTAATGAAAGCATTTTCCATAAAACAGAAAGACAGAAAGTAGCAGTCTTAACAAAGCATTCCCTACGGAATAGGTAGTAGTGTGTGCTTGTTATTTTATACTTCCTAATAGATATACATTTTTATAACAGAAGGTTTTAGAAGGTACAGAGGTCAACAACAGACCTATCTCATAACTCTGAAATATGCCAAGTCATTCCTTCCAGAAATCTACTGGTTTCATTTTACAAGGGTTTCTATGGCCTTTCTTCAGGTCTTTAGAATTCACTCCCCTTGAGGATAATTTCTGGTTTGCATAAACAATCATGCATCCAGGAGAGATAGAAAAATAAGTCTATTTGCTTTGCTTTCAAAATTACCCATAAAGGTACATACTTCGCATTTTCTCCTGGGGGTTGCCTTCAATGAGTTTTAGCTCCCAGCGTTTCCCTGGGTCCAATCTCCCCACCGTTCCTTGAACAGATGTGCTCCCTGAGGACAACACATTCTTCTCTCTCTGCATCAAAGCTTGTCTTCATAGACAGACAGGACCACTTTTAATCTAGTCCCTTCATTTAAATCCTTCATATGGTGTATGTGAGTATTAGGGAACAAATTGAGTCTTCCCAAAATATGTGAGTCCTAATTCCTATACCTGTGTATGTGATGCTATTTGAAATAGGGTTTCTTTGTTATATTAATGATGCATCATCACTGTAGGGTGAGTCTTAAAGACTTTTGAGATATGAAAAAAACAGATTAGGTACAGAGATAAGCAAGTAGACACAGGGCAAAGACAGACACTATGTGAGAAAAGGCAGATGAGTCTATAAGCCCAGAGACACCAAGGGCTGCAGCTACCAGAAGCTGAAATAGTTCAGAAAGGACCTTACCAACAACCATGCCCCCCAAGACTGAACCTCAAAGGGAACAGAAGAGCAGGCATGTAAACCGGTCCACAACTACGTTGGTTTACTAGTGAGTGGAAGAAGGGGAAAGGCAGCAATGAAAAAATGGCTGAGTTCAACCACATTCCATAGATTCCTACTGACGTGGAGATGAGAGAGAGACAAGGAAGGGCAGGTTGGTCCAAAGTATGGTGAGACCTGGGGACACGTGAGCTCATGGACAAGGAAAAAGCCACAGAGGGCTAGAGCTGAGAGTGAAGCATCCAGATGATATAAAGTGAGGGGAGATGCACAAGAAAGTCCAAACTTGCAGACAGTACCCATCTGACCTAGCCTCAATGGCTTGATAATCAGAACTCAACTATAGAAAAATAAAAAAGAAAACAATTTTTGATAAAAGGAAATGAGGGTAAATTGCTACAATTTGATGAACTTGACCTATACTCATGGAGGTAGTACCTCAAAATACTAACAGAGAGGGAAGGGTCTTCACATCAAGTATCAATGCTATCCCCTCTGTATACAGGGTAGATAGGGACGGTCAGTTTAGCAATAAAGGCACAAAGTGAGTGACTTATAAGTTTTCAAGTGGGAGTCTAGCTTAAGAGTATGCAGAGGAAGTTAGAGATCCTACTTAATAGTTTTCATCTGTCTAGATGGGTCTGGTGAAAAGAGATGGGGATAAGATTCTTAGGACTCAATAGTGAATAATTGTTATCATGACTAACTGTGACTGTCTTAACTGTAAAAGTAGAAGTTTTATAACAAAAATGGGGGAGAAGTTAATCTTACAGTCCAGAAACAAGAGGATGCTAGGACCATCAAGGGAGAAGAGCACTAGCGGAATGTGGGACCTTACCCTAAGAAGCAGTGACACCAGAGATGGACATGGAGAGAGGGAGCAGCTGAGGACTCTAGACTCATGGAAAGAGAGGGACTGGGTGCTGGCAGCCAGGGGGCAGGCTTGCAGAATATGTCTTTTGGTTGCTTAAATTTTTATATATTCCTGAGTGTTTTTGCATACATACCCACTCACCCCCCCAAATAAACCCAGAGAGGGAGGGAATGGAAGCAAATACTGTTGAATGATGATGATTGGAGGGGATTATAATCATTGCAATGAAATAATGGTGTAAAGCCGATGTTCTCCCATGTAGACTATGATTCAGTTCACAAGAAAAACTTAAAAGAAAGAAAAAAAGAAAGGACCGATGCTAGACCCATACCACTGAATTGGGATTTCAGCCTCCTGGACTATAACATAATAAATTTGTTTCTTAAAAGCATCCATTTGTGGTAATTCTATTACAGCAACACTAAGGCACTAAGACAAGAAAGACGGCTAAGACAAAAGCCCTCTAAAATTGTATTCCAAAGATACTGGGTGTGAGATCTGCAAGTATTCACCACCACCCCTGCTCCCTCCCCCATAAAGCTGGTACCCTGGGAACAAGAAAGCTAGACTATGGAAAAGGAATTAGGAAGTCATATGGAATCCCCTCCAAGGACTACTTGGCCCAGTTTTCCAGTCTCATTCTGCCACCAAGCAGGCTTCATTCCAGGGTAACTGATCCCTAGTACTGAAGTCTGTTGTCTCTGTTACTGCAGGAGAAAGGGCTCAATCCAGGGCAAACAACTGAAGAAGAGGTTTTTATATCACAACAAAACAAAATTTCAATTCCCCACTTCAGAAGAGAAAGATTATAACAGAGGTTAAAACAGAGGAATAAAAGCAAGGCAGAGTTCTAAGAAGGCATTTTTAAAATTTGTATAATTTGAACTATCAAAATTTAATTTCTCTCTTCAGAGACAGAAAAATAAATTGAAGTGACCTTCCTTTGCTAGTGTTAACATCAAGTCATATATGTATTTAATAGACACATAAAAGCAAGATCTATGTTTATGAGTACCAAAAAAATGTAGACAATAGCAAATACTGTTGAATGATGATGCATGGAGGGAATTGTAATCATTGCAATGAAACAAAATACGATAGGATGAATGCAAAACTGATGTTCTCCCATGTAAACTATCTCTCAATTCACAATAAAAACTTTAAAACAAAAAGAAATTAGAATATCACAGGGAAAATAAAGAATTACAGGCATAATTGAAACCTTATCAGTTTTCATTTCTAATAAAGAATTTTCAATCTATCTATATATAAATAAAGATGAGTGTTAGATTTTGTCAAATTCTTTTTCTGAATAATAATAATAAAAAAAAGATAGACAAGTGATTTTGAAAAATAACCTATTAGGAAAAGCAGGAAGGGAAGACGTCGGAGGGAGAGAGGAGGGTAGAGAGGAAGGAATGAAGGGATCACATGTATGTATGTGTGTATCTTGTTGCTGTAAAGTGCCTTCAAGTCAGTTCCGACTCACACAGACCCTGTACAGGGTTTCCAAGAAGTAGCAGGGGGGTTTAAACCTTGTGGATCAAATCAATCTTGGCTGAGTGCTTATCCTACAGCACCACACCCGGACTCCACTGTCACAAGATGGTTTATAAGATATGGATATGGTTTCCAAGAAGTAGCTGGGGGGTTTAAACCTTGTGGATCAAATCAATCTTATGGCTGAGTGCTTATCCTACAGCACCACACCCGAACTCCACTGTCACAGATGGTTTATAAGATATGGATTATCAAACTCCCAACTACTCACCAGATCTATACACTGCTTTGTCTGGCTGTTCTCTGTCAATAACGAGGCTACCATGCTGGCCTGTACACCTGCATTTGTGGCTCGCAGCTCAGCCTGAAATGTTTTAATAAGGGAATATGAAACTTGCTGACAGATGGACAGAGTGTATTGAAAAGCAAGGAGATAATGTCCAGAAATGATGTATTTGTCTTTTCTACAAGGTGATTAAAATAAATTCTATAGCTATAGTGTGGGTAATTTTTGACTCGGTGCCATATACGTCTATCATATATGGACTCCTGGCGTGGCACTGTAGAATAAGCATTCGACCACAAGGTCTATTTGAACTGCAAGATCGGCAGTTCAAACTCACAAGTCCCTTCTCAGAAACCCTGTATAAGGTCGTTATGTGTTGGGCTCGACTCAACAGCACTTCAGCAAAAACATCACATATATATCCTCATCATAAATAAATTATATATATATAATAGGATAATCGTGTTTGGTAGGGAGGAGGGTCAGAGAAAAAGAGAAAGACCCCAACGAGATGGACTGGCCAAGTGGCAGCATTGATGGACTCAAGCATGGCAACAGTAGTGAGGTTGGCCCAGGATCGGGCAGTGTTTAGTTCTGCTGTGCACAAGGTCACTAGGAGTTGTTACTGACTCGATGGCACCTAACAACAACAACAAATAGATATATGTATATATAAATAAATATATGTATATATATAGATATATATATTTTTCCCCTTTCTTTCTCCAGAGGAAAGTTTGGTGGGATCAAACTGTCAACCTACTGATTAGTAACTAAGCACCTTCAACACTTAAACATGATGTTGTTGTTGTTGTTAGGTGCCATTCAGTTAGTCCCAACTCACAGTGACCCTGTGCACAACAGAACAAAACACTGCCTGGTCCTATACCGTCTTCTCAACTGTGTCAATCTATCTCATTGGAGGTCTTCTCCTTTTTGACTGAACCTCTACTTTACTAAGCATCATGTCCCTGTGAAGGGACTGTGCCTTCCTGACAACATGTCTGAAAAATGAGAGATGAGGTCTTACCATCCTGACTTCTAAGAAACCTTGTAGATTCCACTGCAGATCTGTTTGTTCTTCTGGTAGTCCACGGTTTTACTTTCAAAGTTTTGCAGCCTTGAAAATCCTATGGGAAGGTTCTAATCTGCCAGAATCAACAGCATACAACTCTTTCGGTATGAGACAGAATCAATCAAAAGCAATGAGTTTGGTTTTTTTCAAGGGGGTCTGGGTGTGGTGCTGTAGGATCAGCACTAGACTGTGAACCATAATGTTACCAGTTCAAACCTACCAGCTAGCTGCTCCTCAAAAACCATATACAGGGTCGCGATGAATCAGAACAGACTCAACAGCACTTAACAACAATGTAAGAGACAGGAAGACAGAAACTGAACTATAGAAAATATAAGCAGAGGTTGGAGTGATGAACTTTGAAGCTGGAGGAAGGGGCCACAAGTCAACAAGTACAAGAGGTGGCCAGAATCTGAAAAAGGTAAGGAACCAGATTCTGCCTGCAGTGATTCCAGAAGGAGACATTCCTGTCAACATACTGACCACAGCTCACTGAGAATCATTTTGGACTCCAGAACTATAAGAGAATAAATCTGTGTGGTTATAAGTCACTAGGTTTGTAGCAATTTGTTATAGCAACGATAAGAAACTGATGCAGACTAAGCAGAAGAACAAAAAAAAATTGTAATTCAGCCCCAAAATAAATAAGGGAAGCTAATTACAAAACATGCCAGAGAACTGGAACTAATTCCTAACCCACAGGAAAGGACACTAAGCAGATAAGAATAAGAAAGATGATGAAGTCAAGTAGGTTCAAATTACCAGTGCTGTCATATTGAGCAGGGAGTTCGCCTGAGTAGCATCAAAAGTTATAGAATAATTTGTACTTGAAAGGAAGATTTGGAGAAACTTCAGTGTGTAATAAACTTTCCTCCTCATCCATGCTGACTTAAGTTCCCAAGCAAGTACTTTTTGTTCATTCATCTGATACACACTTATTGAGCATTTACTATGTTTCAGGCCCATTAACTTACTTAATCATGGTCCTTGCAGTTACTCAGAACTTTACTAGCAGAAGTATTTACATGATGACACCAGAAAACAGATGCTAACACACCTGTCTAAGCTAATTAGATCAACCAAAGCATTATCATGTAACAGTAGTGTTTGTTTTTACCAGTGCTGTGATATACTAGTGTACATTACTTGTACTTATTTGGCTGTGATCACTCAACTGCCCTTTATCTGCAGGTATTTGAAGCAGCTAGAACCCCAAGGTTAAACATTACTTCGCTAGCCATTAATTTTCTGAGTTTATGTCTTAAATATATTTGCTCTGCCTTTAGCTTGGTTATCCCTAGAGCCAAGCCTGGATTGCAGATCTCACTCTGGAAAGCAAATATAATACAGTTTTTGAACTATTGTTAAGTGCCATCAAGTTAGTTCTGACGTATAGCAACCATGTAGAAGGTTTCTGAGGAATAGCTTGTGGCTTGCAGCCTAGTGCTGACTCTATATATAGTACCACATATGTTGTTGTTGTTAAGTACCATCAAGGAGGTTCCAACCCATAGCAACCTTGTATAGGTTTTCCGAGGAGTGGCTGGTGAGCTTGACCCCATCGACCTGCAGTTCAAACTGACTTTGCAGTCCAGTGCATTAACCTACAGCACCACACCAGAATCATCCAGTCCAATTCCTCAACTGATAGATGTAAGACCCAGTCTGATTTAATGACTTCTTCATGGCCCTCAGCCCAAAGTGCAGAACTTAGATGGAGTTTGAGAAAACATTTGGAATTTGAGTTATCAGCAGGAGCCTGGGAGTAGTGCTCAAGAACATTAGCAGGCTCTTTCTCATATTTCAGTTAAATTTCTCAACCATTTTGTTCTATGAATCAACTTGACTGTTGCTCCGTTTGCATTGGGCAAATCTGCAGCAAGAAGTCTTTAATGTGTTAAAAAGCAAGAAGTCATCTTGAGGACTAAGGTGTGACTGATACAACCCATGATATTTCCAATCACCTTAAATGTGTGCAAAGCTGGACACTGAAGAAGGAAAACTGAAGAACGGATGCAGTTTAATTATAGTGATTACAAGGAATACTGAATACAGCATTTACTTCCAGAAGAATGAACAAATCTCTCTTGGAAGAAGTATAGCCTTTATGCTCTTTCAAAGTGAAGGTGGTGAGACTCTGTCTCAAATACTTTGGATATGCTCAACTTGGCAAAGTAGAGGGTCACTGAAAAAGAGGAAGCCCCTCAATGAGCTAGGCTGACACAATGGTTGAAATAATGGAGTCACAGACAGCAGTGGAGGTGAGGATTCAGCAGGGTTTCCTTTTGTTGCACATGTGGTCACTATGAGTTGGAAATGACTGACAGCACCTAACAACATTGCCCTATGACAACTATAGCAACATATCTGCTTGAGGAATCTGAGTTTTAGATTAAAACCAGTATCAACTAGATACAATGAAAACAGAATACATATCACAAGTCAAATTGACATTTTTCTCATTTGCATCAAACATATTTATTCTGCCTGATCTTTGACCACTGACCAGAATAAAAATAAATGTTAATCCTCAAGATTAGGAAAAATTAAAGAGACTCAAAGTAAGGCAGTAATAAATACAACATGTTTCACTTATCATAATTGGAATTTTTCTTTTCCTCTCTCTTATCGCCAAAGCAGGAAGAAACAAGCATTCCTCATACAGAGACAGTGAGACAGAAATGGATAAAACTTCCCCAGAGGGCACTTTAGATATGCAATACATGGTCTCTAAAATGTAAACGCAAAACATTTTTAAACTTAGCAATTTCATTTCTATAAATCTTCTAAGTAAAAATTTTAAAAGGGTAAATGAATAACGATTCATGCAGAAGAATGCAAAATACAAAATATAATCTAAATGCTGAATAATGATTGATTGTTATGGTGTATCCATACATAATAAAATATAAAACATTTAAAAATCACACATGAGAATAGAAGATTCCATAATTTCAGAAACATCCATGGTAAATTAAGTGATCAAAAATCAGGTTGTAATTATATGTATTTCAAGAAATTGCATATGATCAAGAGCCAATGGTACTGACAGTAGAAGTACAAGTTGCACTGGAGGCATCAGTAAAACAAAACAAGGCCCTGAGAATTGATCGAATACAAACTGAAATCTTTCAACAAACTGATGAAGAACTGGCGGCACTCACTACGCCAAGAAATTTGGAAGACAGCTACCTGGCCAAATGATTGGAAGAGAGTCATAACTGTGTGCATTTCAAAATCAGTGGAATGTGGGAAATATCAGACAATATCATTAATATCACATATAAGTAAAAGCTTGCTAAAGATATTAAAAAACGGCTGTTAACAGTAAATGGTCAGGGAACTGCCAGGGGTTCAAGCCACATTTAGAAGAGAACGTGGAATGAGAGATATCACTGTTGATAGTAGATGGATCTTGATGGAAAGCAGAGAATACCAGATGGTGTTTACCTGTACTTTACTGACAATGCAAAGGCTTTCAACTGTATGCTGTTGCTGTTGTGAAGTGCTATCGAGTCGGTTTTGACCCACAGCAACTCTGTATAGGGTTTCTGAGGAGTAGCTGGTGAGCTTGAACCACCGACCTTGCAGTTCAAACAGCTTTGCAGTCTGGTGCATTAACCCACAGTGCCACGCCAAGACTATGGATAACATTGCAATGAATGGGTGTTCCAGAACACTCAGTTGTGCTCATGAGGAACCTGTACATACACCACTAGGTAGTCATTCTAATAGAACAAAGGGACACTGAATGGTTTAAAATAAGGAAAGATATGGGACAGAGTTTATTTTTTCACACAGTTATTCAATCTATATGCTGAGCACATAATCCAAGAAGATAGATTAGGTAGCATTGCTGACGTCAGATGGATCTTGGCTGAAAGCAGGTAATACCAGAAAGATGTTTATTTGTGCTTTATTGACTAGGGAAAGGCTTTTAATTGGGTATATCATGATACGCTATGGAAAGCACTGTGGAGAATGAGTATTCTGGAACACTTACTTGTGCTCATGAAGAACCTGTACATGGACCAAGAGACAGTTCTTAGAACAGAACAAAGGAACACTGAATGTGCCAGAGTTGTATTCTTTCACCATACTTATTCAACCTGTATGCTGAGCATATAATCTGAGAAGCTGGTTATATGAAGAAAAATAGAGCATCAGGATTGGAGGTAGACTCATTAACAACCTGTAACATGCTGATGATACAACCTTGCTTGCTGAAAGTGAAGAGGACTTAAAATACTGATGAAGACTAAAGACCACAGTCTTCAGTATGGGTTGCAGCTCAATGTAAAGAAAACAAAAATCCTCACTACTGGACTAATAACATTATGATAAATGGAGACTAGATTGAAGTTGTCAAAGACTTTATTTTGCTTGGATCCACTATCAACACTCATGGAGCAGCAGTCAAGAAATCAAATGACCCACCCCCTCCACACAGAGTAGACAGGGATGGGCAACTTGGACATTGGCTACCCAATGGGGGAGGGAGCAGTGGGTGGAGCTACAAAGGCAAGAAGTGACTGGCTTACAAGCTTTCAAGAGGGAACCTAGATCCAGAGGGCGTGGAGAAAGGTAGAATCTCCACTGAGTAGTATCCAATCTGTGTAGACAGGGCTGATGAAATGAAATGCGGAGAGGTCTCTTGTGATACAATAGTGAATAATTGTTATCAGGACTGATAGTGAAGGTTGGAAATGTAAAGGTAGACGTTTTATAGCAGTGAGGGGAGTGATTAACTTTTCAGTGTAGGAGCGGAGGTCCCTGGGACCATCAAGGGAGAAGAGCGGAGAGTGGGACCCTACCCAGAGAACCAGTGATGCCAGAGATGGAGGCAGAGACGATGACATGGAGAGATAGATCAGTTGGGGACTTTAGACACAGATAGGAAGAGGGGCTGAGCACTGGGCAGGCTTGTAGTGTATACCTTTTGGTTGGTTGATGATGCATGGAGGGGATTGTTAACCATGGCAATGAAATGATATATGATAGGATGAATGTAAAACTAACGTTCTCCCATGTAAACTATCACATAATTCACAATAAAACATTAAAAAAAAGAAAGAAATCAAACGACATATTACATTAGGCAAATCTGCTGCACAAGACCTCTTTTTAAGTGTTCAAGACCAAAGTTTGAGGACTAAGGTATGTCTGACCCAGGTCATGGTATTTTCAATAATCTCATGTGCGTGTGAAAGTTGGATAAATGCATAAGGAAGACTGTACAAGAACTGATGCAACTGAATCACAGTGTTAGAAAAGAATATGAAAAGTATCATGGACTATCAGAAAAACAGAAAAATCTATGTTGGAACAAGTACAACCAGAATGCTCCTTTGAAGCCAGATGGAGAGGCTTTGTCTCTCATATGTTGGACATATTATCAGGATGACCAGTCCCTGAAGAAAATCATCATGCTTGGTAAAGCGTGGGTCAGCGACAAAGAAGAAGACCCAAAATGAGATGGATTGGTACAGAGGCAGCAGTAATGACATGAAGCATAATGATTGTGAGTATGGCGCAGGACCAGGCAGAGTTTTGTTCTGTTGTGCAGAGAGTCAGAACTGATTTGACAGCACATAACAACAATGACAACAACAACATGATCATAGTAAAGCTTAATATAAATATATGCATGCACACACATATATACACACAATTTATGGTTTTATAAAGATACATATAAAATATTTAAGGATGGCTTTTTTATTGAACATTCTCACATTCCTGTATTTTCTAAAATAAATGGATTTGTTTTTTTCTTGGGGGGAAAATTTAATAGTTGTTATTTTTAAAATCTGTCTGCCTTCTAACCTTTCCCAAGTCCTACATGCATTCTTCATTCATGGAATCTTATTAATAAAATTGTGAGACTCCCTAGAGATTCCATTGCTATAGTCACAAACGTCTGCACAATCCTGCATGACTTCCTCCCACACCAGGAAAACCAATTAAAACCAGAACAGAAAGCCCCTCGCTTAAAACACTGCATCATATCCTGGTTGTTCCAGTGGATGACATCCACTTGGCTGCTAATGTTCTTAAGCACTGCTCCCAGGATCCTGCTCATAACTCAATTCCAAATGTTTCCTCAAACTCCATCTAAGCTCTGAACTCCGCCTATGCCAAATCTCAGATCTTGCCCAAGGAAGACTTCCAGTTCTCTCTCTACCAGTTCTTGTCTAGTTGATTCAGACATATGGCACCCAGTGAGTGTCAGGGTAGAACTGTGCTCCAAGGGGTTTTCAATGGCTGGGTTTTCAAGATTAGAACACCAGGCCTTTCTTCCAAAGTGCTTCTCATTTAGCAGCTGAATGCATTAACCATTTACACTACCCAGAGACTTATGATCTCTTGACCAGCGATTTTGGAAATGATGTTAAGTGCTATTGAGTCGGTTCCAACTCATAGTGACCCTGTATAGGGTTTCCGATTTCAAAATAATGATTATCATTAATGGAAGGTAAAAATCAATGGGTCTTGATCAGCATATTTTAACCATCATATAAGTTCTTATTCATATCAAGATGAATCAGCCCCAATTCTCGTTTTCCCCATCTTCCTCTCCCACCATACACCACAGCTATTTTTGAGTTGCTATGGAAGCAAATGAAGATATAGGATGATAGTTACGACATTTTGTTAAGTAAAAATTAGATACAACATTGCCCCGTTTTTGTAAGTATACAGAGAAGAAATAAATATCTAAAGAAAGGTTCATTAAAATAACAGGAAAAAAGTCCACACAATGTTAAAAATTGTTATCTCTTAGTGTGCTAGATTGTAGAAACATAAAAGGGGCTTCAAAAACTTTATGTAAAAAATGCAATTTATCCATGAACTTTTTGAAGCATTTTCTCTTTTGTCTTTTTTTTTTTTTCCCCCAGATTAAACATGAAGTCCTTGTCTGATGTTTACTGTATTGCCGTACTAACTTTTATTCTTTTTATATGAAGTATTCCCCTAGGGGCTTTCTTATGGTAACCAAGCTTGTTATATTGTTGTTGTGAAATGTTGTGGAGTCACTCCCAACTCAGAGTGACCCTGCATAGGGTTTCTGCGGAGTGTCTTGTAACTTTGAACCAAGTTCAATGACCTTGAAGTTTGTAGCCCAGTGCTTATCCTTCAGTGCAGCAACAGGATTCCAACTGTGTTTGCTGTTGTTAGGTACCACTGAGTCAGTATCTACTCATAGCAACCTTATGCAAAACACAATGAAACATTGCCAGATCCACTGATGCTGCTACTGGGCCAATCCATCTCATTGGGGTATTCCTCTTTTTTGTTGACCCTCCACTTTACCAAATATGTTATCCTTCTCCAGTGACTTGTCCCTTCTGACAATACGTCTGAAGTGTGAGAGATGAAGTATGGCCATACTGGCTTCCAAGGAACACTCTGGCTGTATGTCCTCCAAAACAGGTTTGTTGTTTTGGCAGTCCATGGTACTTTCAATATTATCCTCCAACATAACTCCAATTCATCAATTGTTTCATGGTCTTCCTTATTCACTGTCCAACTTTCACATTCATATGAGGTTACTGAAATTACCATGACTTGGCTCAGGCGTACCTTAGTCCTCAAACTGACATCTTTTTGCTCTTCAACACTTTAATGAGGTCTTGTGCAGCAGATTTGCCCAATGCAATACGTCTTTTGATTTCCTGACTATTGCTTCCATGAGTGTTGATGGTTGATCCCAGCAAAATAAAGTCTATGACAACTTTAATCTTTTCTCCATTTATATGGATATTGCTTACTGGTCCAGTGGTGAGGATTTCTGTTTTCTTTACATTGAGGTGCAACCCATATTGAACACTTTGATCTTCATCAGTAAGTTTTTTAGCCCTCTTCACTTCTGGCAAGCAAGGTTGTATCATCTGCATATTGCAGGTTGTTAGTTGGATGAGAAAGGATGTCAGCATCCTTTAATGTAGAATCTTTCAGGTCTTTAAGACTCACATTATCATCTCAATTAGTCATCACTCAATGAGGAGGGAAGAAGACATTGTTGCCATTAGTTGTCAGCCAGTAGGTTCCACCTCATGGTGGCCCCATTGGGTTTTCAATGTTGTGACCTTTCAGAAGCAGATGACTAGCCCTATCTTCCAAGGCAACTCTGTGTAGGTTCAAACTGCCACCCTTTCAGCTAGTATTTGAGCACCTAACCACTTGTTCCTTCCAGTGATCATCCCAAGTGATCATGTCACTACAAGGCTTAGTAAGAGAAAAAAGCACAGAGAGAAAGACACAGAAAGACCTGGTTTAATAACTGTAACTCTGATCTGACAAATGACTTCACTTTTTAAGCCTCAGTTTTCTCATCTGTGAAATGGGCATAGCAAGATGAACCTTTCAACGTGGATCCAGTTTGAAGTAAAATACTCAGGTATATAGAAACCTCAGTGTGTGGCATGGAGGAGTACCTCAAGCAAACTAACACCCTTCACCAGTGAGAGTAAGGAAGTCAAGGATGGAAGGTACCTGCTGGCTACTATTTAAACTTTTTAGATAGCAATTCCTCAAGTGTACAAAGAAATGAAGCATCCAGCCTCCGAGTAAGAGGACTCGAAAGACAGACACGGGAGCAGAATAGGTAAGTGGCACACAGTGCTGCCTGCAGCCCTAAGTTAACAGACTTGTCCCTGGCCAGCAAAGGACTGCTAAGCGTGCTGGAAGATGCTTTTAAGGGGTCTCCCAAGAATAACTATTCTCTAGCTTCACATCACTATGGACAAAGTACAGTCTTTACTAACAGGTGAGAGTAAGGAAATGAAATAAGATCTCCATGTTCAAGTTCAGACAAAGTATACACCAAAGTGCAATGACTTAGAACATGAACTTCTGGAGAGAGATTTTCAGAGATGCAGAAATACACAATTTCAGGGAAGGATTCTTGAGGAAGGGCATATTGTGTTGCCCCGTCTCTGAAGCCAGAGGAGGATTTTTAGCATGTTTTCAAAAGATGGGCCCACATAGCAGAGGAAATGGCATTGAATACAACACAGAGATTTCACACCATAAGGTTTTCCTGGGTATAATCTTCACAGAAGATCACCAGGCCTTTCTTCCATGGCATTCCTGGGTGGGTTTGAACCACCAATCGTTATGTTGGTAGTCTAGTAACTGTTAGCAACATCCAAGGACCTTCATTAATCATGAGTAAAGGAAATCTGGTGGCACACTGATTAAACATTTGGCTGCTAACTGTAAGGTTCATGGTTCGAAAGACGTGATAATATGCTTCCATCAAGATTTACAGCCGTGGAAGCCTTACAAGGCAGTTCTGCGCAGTCCTATACAGTCAGTAGAAGCTGTAATTGATCGATGACATTGGGTCTGTGTTTGTTTTTGTTGTTGTTGTTGTTTTGTAAAGGATGCTAAAGATAAGAAGTAGTGAAAACAAATGGGAAGGGTTCAAATATCAAGGTTCTTTGGATCAGATCTTCTGGTGATGCATGCAACACAGTCAGTGGGGAAAGGCACAGCTGGAGGTGTGCTTCAGCGACATCAATCTGGCCACCAGGAACAGGTCAAATTTACAGGGAGACGCATACGTGTACACCAATATCATCGCAGTATTGTTCATAATAGCTAAAAGGTAGAGCCCCCTAGATGTCCATCAGCAGATGACTGAAGAAACAAAATTTGATATATACGTATAAGGGGATGCTATTCAACCACAAAGGAAAATGAAATTGTGATATGTTCCAACATGAATGAACCTTGAAGACATTACACGGAAATAAGTCAGACATGAAAGAACAAATATTGTACAATTCCACTTATATGGGGTACCTAGATCAGGTACTGGAGGCCTGGTGTGGCACTGTAGGATAAACACTGGACCACTACTCGCAAAGTCAGCAGTTCAAACCCATTAGCTGCTCCTTGGAAACCCAGTACAGGGTTGCTAACGTTGGAAATGACTCAACGGCATGTATTACTACTACCACTACTAGATTCTACTGGTGTGGCACTGTAAGATCAGCAAACCACAAGGTCGGATGTTCAAACCCACCAGCGGCTCCTTGGAAACCCTATATAGGGTCGCTATGAATTGGAACAGACTCGATGGCATTTAACAACAACAACTACTACTAGATCAGGTAAAATGTGCACTGGTCGTGCCATGGGATAGGCATTGAATGACTAAAAACAAGGTGAGTAGTTCAACCCTATCAGCTGCTTCATGGGAGAAAGGCCAGACTTCCTGCTCCCGTAACGATTTACAACCTCAGAAATCCCATCCAGGATCACTGTGAGTTGAAATCAACTCAAGAGCACTTAACAACAATAAGATTAGGTAAATGCATAGAGCCAAATGTTTATTCCTGGTTGGGGTTGGTTTGGGGGAGAAACTGACAAGATGATGATTCTCTCAAGAGCTTTAGATTGAAGACAAGCCAAGTGCTCTCCCAGGCATCATCCAAGTGCTCAAGTCACTAGTAGGCCTGATAAGACAAAAAAGCACAGAGAGAAGGGGAGAACCAGGAGTGTCGTGTGTCCTCTGGACACAATTCCTGCACTGGGAAATTTCTAGATCCAGGGAAAGATGGATGCCAAGACACATGGAGATTAACAAAAGAAACTAGAACTATAGCATACAACTTTTATGGATGATGATTTCTTGCTGAAAGATACTGAGTTTCTGTTTGTCAAAAAGCCCTGGTGGTAAAATGGTTAAGCACTCGACTGCTATCAGAAAGGTCGGTCATTCAAACCCACGAAGCTATAGTGAAGCAGAAAGACCTAGAGAGCCCTGCTTCCATAAAGCTGACAGCCAAAAAACCCCAAGGAAGCAGTGCTACCCTGTCAAATGGGGACACCAGCCATCAAAAACAGCAGCAGCAAGCGCAGCTCTTTTGGAAATGGAAAATGGTGATGGAGGCACAACATGGTGGGTGTAACTAATGTCCCCGAATTGTACACTTAAAGATACTGGAAATGGCAAACATCTGTGAAATATACTTTTAAAATGAAAAACAAATTTTAATGGGAAAAAAAAAGTGTGTTTTTTTCCTCACAGAGTAAGACTGCAGACCAAAGCCCCATCATGAAATTACAGGGCTAGTCCAGTTCCTGTGGACCAAGCTAGAACAGTAGCTGCAGGTGTGCAAAGGAAAGAACAGGTGCAAAGAAAAATTTTAAAGGATGTAATTTTGTTAGCAAGCCCCAGGACAATTAGAAACGCTAGTCTGAATTCAAACACAAAGTTATAGAAGAAAAGTCAGAAGAGGTCAGCTCTGACTTTGAACTTTTCATTTTGGTGTTCAGCAGCCGCTACTCCACACTCCACCAGAAAACACCAGCCAAGTCCTAGAAGCAGACAGCCTGGAAAGGAAGTACAATGACCCCAGAGCAGAAAGAAAGAAAAGAAAACTTAGAGCTCCAATTTGTCACATGAGCCTCAAAAACCATTCAGAGCACAGCACTATGTACTGCCAATGACTGACTGGTGTCTCTGACTAGACTTAATGATAAAATTATAAACTCTAAAGGAGAAAGGAGCTCTAGTAGTGTAGTGGATACGAATCGGGCTGTGAACCGCAAGGTCAGCAGTTCGAAACTACCAGCTGTTCTGCGGGAGAAAGATGAGGAGTCCTGCACCCATCAAGATTTAAAGCCTCAGAAACACTGTACAGGGCCGCTATGAGTCAGTTCTGACTCCATGGCACATAACCACCACCAAAGGAGAATGTATCTTTTGTTTTTCTGAAATAGCTACCTTTCTCCGGGTCTTGTTGAGACCCAGGCCTAGCTCAGAAGGCTGCAGCTATCCTAGACTTCATGCCTTAGGTGCCACTAGACAAGAGAAGCTGAGCTTACTGTCTCCCACTGCTAAGAGTACCCACTAACGAGTGTTAGCCAGAGGTTTCCCCAAGCAAACATTATTCACTCATTTGAAGCAGAGAGGTATAAGACAGAGTTAAACAGAATGGAAAACAAACCATACAAAATAAATGACAGTTTAATGTTCTGGGCTAAGGGATGAACAGTACTGAGAAAAATCAGAGATAAAAACCACAAGAGGTTGAGGGGACTACAGTCTACTTCTAAGGTGAATTGTTTCAAGCAGCATGTTGTACAGACACTGTGAAATATAAGGTAATTATATTTATACCTTGTACCACTATGCAAGGTAAGGGATCATCACACATGTCCAATGGAAGCCACAGAGGAAAGGTGTAATTGGCACACTTAGCAGAGGCCTTGAAATTTCCTAGCCACATGCTATCACAGCCATCTCTATTCTAAGGATGATTAGCACATTCCAGGCAAGACAAGAAGACAATTCCCTTCTCAAGAGCTCTAGGTCAGAAACAAGCCAAGTGAACAAGAAGAACCTGAAGGCAGTGTGTCCTTTGGACCTGGAGTCCCTGTACTGTATAAGGTTTCTGAAGAGCAGCTGGTAGGTTTGAACTGATCCTATGATGTCACGCCTGTAAAATAGCACGTCATATGATTTGAATGTTGTGCAAATCACTATACTGTCCTCGGGTCTTGCTTTTGTTTTAAGCATCTCAAACAAGCTTCTGCTTTAGCAGTGATCTCAAAGTGCTTCGAGGGATTCCCTTTTGTATCTGGACCTCAATCCACATCATTAGCTATTTCTCCATATCTGATACAGGTCCCTTTCTCATGCTAACCTTGTAACTTTCTGTAGCTTTGGTCTTCTAACAGCTTGGAGATGTTTTTTCGTTGTTTTGGTGGTCATTATGATTGTGTATCGTGGCTACATTGTGAGCAACAGCATTCCCTGATTTCGCACCTTATATGTTGTTTAATAACCTTTGTTTCACATCCAAGTTAACATTCTTCTTTTGCCTCTTGCTTCTGTTAGCACCAGCACTTGTTTTGCTGCATTTGGGAGCCATGATGCACTTCACAGCAATATTTTCAAAAGAAAATTAAACAGATAATGCTAAAACACTCCAGAGATACATGGTACATGAATTGAATGCTGCTGACTGTGAGCCAACATATACTGCTATAAGTTACACATATGTCAAGATACGTATTGCTCTTGCTGCTGTTCTTAGGTGCCATCTAGTTGGCACCAACTCATAGTAACCCTATGCACACCACAACGAAACAATGTCCAGTCCCACGTCAATGTCACAATCACTGCTATGCTAAAGCCTACTCTGGCTGCCACTGTACCAATCCATCTCATTGGAAGTCTTCCTCTTTTTTGTGTATTATAGGTTATATACATACTGTGCCATTATAGGCCTTTCAGCTCAGTCTCTTTGTGTACAACAAACATGAGATGTGTAGATTGCAGGCAGAAAGCAGTTGGCTTGCTGAGTTCCATTCAGTGATCAGGATTTCTGAAGTCTATAATAATAATATGGGACTATGAGCTATGTATGGAGTCCTGGTGTGGCACTGTGGGTTAATGCGTTAGACCTCAAATCCATTTGAACTGCAAAGTCAGCAGTTCAACCTCACGCGCTGTTCTTCGGAAACCCAATTGATGGGTTGGAACCGACTCGACGGCACTTCACAACAACCACCTATATGCAGGGAGTCGTGGTGTGACACTGTGGGTGAATGTGCCGGACTGCAAAGTCGGGCTGAACCATAAGGTCAGAGGTTAAAGTTTACCAGTCACTCCCTGGAAAGCTTATACAGGGTCGCTATGAGTCAAAACCAACTCTAAAGCACTTAGTAACAACACCCTATATGCAGGAGCCCTGGTGTGGTGCTGTGGAATAAATCACTGGACTGCAAGGCTAGCAGGTTGAATTCACTAGCTGCTCCTCAGAAAACCTACACAGGGTTGCTAGGATTCAGAAGGAACTTGAACGGACTTAATAACAGTAATCTATATGCAGTTGGACACTGCATGTACATTATGAGGCACTTGACAGTAACAATATAGTAATGACCTTGGAGTCTATAGGTGATATAAACAGTTTAGATACTCAGCTGATAAATGAACAGTTGGAGGCTCAGATAAACCCAGATGTTCCTCGGAAGAAAGGCCTGGATATCTATTATCAATATATCAGCAAATGAAATTCGTGTGGAGCATATCTCTACTATAACACATTGGAGAAACCGGTTACTGATTCATACCTCCAAGGTATCAGCTACTGAAACTGTTGTGGAGCATACTTATACTCTAACACACTTTAGAAACTGGTTATTGATTGATACCTCCGAGATATCAGCCACTGACACTCTTTTGGAGCATAGTTCTACTTTAATATTCTTGACAAACCAGTTACTGATTAATAGCTCCTAGATAACAGCCACTGAAACTCTTGTGGAGCAGAGATCTACGTTAATACACCTGAGAAACTGAATTCTGATTAATACCTCCAAGATATCAGCAACTGAAACTTTTGTGGGGTATAATTCTACTCTAAAACTCTTGATAAACTGGTGACTGATTGATATCCCTGAGATGTCAGCCAGTGAAACTCCTGTGGAAAATAGTTCTACTCTAACACACATGAGACTCTGGTTACTGATGAATACCTCTAAAATATCAGCCACTGACACTCTTTTGCAGCATAATTCTACTCTAACACTCTTGACAAACCGGTTACTGAGTAATATCTCCAATATCTCACCCACTGAAACTCTTGTGGAGCATAATTCTACGCTAACACACCTGAGAAATTGGTTACTGATTCATATCTACCAGATATCAGCCACTGAATATCTTGTGGAGCACAGTTCTACTCTAACACACTTCAAAAACGTGTTACTGATTAATACCTATGAGACATCAGTCACTGAAACTCTTGTGGAGCATAGTTCGAAGCTAACACACTTGAGAAACTGGTTGCTGATTCCTACCTACCAGATATCAGGCACTGAGTATCTGGTGGAGCACAGTTCTACTCTAACATACTTGAGAAACTGGTTACTGATTAATACCTATGAAGTATCAGTCACTGAAACACCAGTGGAACATAAATCTACTCTAATACACTTGATAAACTATTTTCTGATTAACACCTCCGATATATCTGCCACCGGCACTTTTGTGGAGCATAGATCTACTTTAACATACTTGAGAAACTGGTTACTGATGAATACCTCTGAGATATCAGACACTGAAAGTCTTGTGGAGCACAGTTCTACTCTAACACAATTGAGAAACTCATTACTGATTAATACCTCCGAAATATCAGCCACTGAAATTCTTGTGGAGCAGACTTCTATTCTAACACACTTGAGATACGAGTAACTGATTCATACCTCAGAGATATCAGACACTGACAGTCTTGTGGAGCATAGATCTACTCTAACCCACTTTAGAAATGAGTTACTGAGGAATACACCTCTGAGATATCAGACACGGAAAGTCTTGTGGAGCACAGTTCTACTCTACCACAATTGAGAAACTCATTACTGATTAATATCTACTAGGTATCAGACACTGAATATCTTGTGGAGCACAATTCTACTCTAACATACTTGAAAAACTGGTTACTGATTAATACCTACGAGGTATCAGTCACCAAATATCTTGTGGAGCATAGATCTACTCTAACACATTTGAGAAACAGGTTACGGATGAATACCTACGAGATATTAGCCACTGGAAATGTTATGGAGCATAATTCTACTCTAACACACGTGAGAAACAATTTTCTGATTAAACCTCCGTAATATCAGCCCCTGAAATTCTTTTCGAGGATATTTCTACTCTAATATACCTAAGAAATTGGTTACTGATTAATAGCTCTGAGATATCAGCCACTGAAACTCTTGTGGAGCATAATTAGATGCTAACACACTCAGGAAATTGATAAGTGATTCATACCTACCAGATATTAGCCACTTAAACTCTTGTGGAGCACAGTTCTACTCTAACAGACTTCAGAAATGTTATATTAATTAATACCTCCGAGATATCAGCTATTGGAACTCTGGTGGAGCATAGTTCTACACTAACACAATCCAGAAACTGGTTACTGATTAATACCTCTGAGACACCAGCCACTGAAAATTTTGTGAAGCACAGTTCTACTCAAACATACTTGAGAAACTGGTTACTGATTAATAGCTACAAAATATCAGTCACTGAAACTCTTGTGGAGCATAGATCTACTCTAACACACTTCAAAAACTGGTTACTGATGAATACCTCCAAGATATCAGCCACTGAAAATGTTATGGAGCACAGTTCTACTCTCATATACTTGAAAACCGGTTACTGATGAATATCTATGAGATATCAGCCACTGAATATCTGGTGGAGCACAGTTCTACTCTAACACACTTGAGAAACTGGTTACTGATTAATACCTACAAGATATCAGCCACTGAATATCTGGTGGAGCACAGTTCTACTCTAACATACTTGAGAAACTGGTTACTGATTAATACCTAACGAGGTATCAGTCACTGAAACTCTGGTGGAGCATAAATCTAGTCTAACATACTTGAGAAACTATTTTCTGATTAATACCTCCGATAGATCTGCCACTGGCACTGTTGTGGAGCATAGATCTACTCTAACACACTTGAGAAACTGGTTACTGATGAATACCTCTGAAATATCAGCAACTGAAAATCTTTTGGAGCAAAGTTCTACTCTAATACTCATGACAAACTGGTTACTGATTGATATCTCCGAGATATCAGGCACTGAAACTCTTGTGTAGCATATATCTACTCTAACACACTTGCGAAACGGGTTACTGATGAATACCTCACAGATATCAGACACGGAAAGTCTTGTGGAGCACAGTTCTACTCTAACACAATTGAGAAACTCGTTACTGATGAATACCTACGAGATATCAGCCACTGAAAATCTTGTGGAGCATAGTTCTACTCTAACACACCAGAGAAACTGGTTACTGATTGAAACCTACGAG
>NW_006408748.1:4559933-4560418 GCF_000296735.1 Chrysochloris asiatica
ATTAATACCTCCGATAGATCTGCCACTGGCACTCTTGTGGAGCATAGATCTACTCTAACACACTTCAAAAACTGGTTACAATGAATACCTACGAGATATCAGATACTGAAAGTCTTGTGGAGTACAGTTTTACTCTAACACATTTGAGAAACAGGTTACTGATGAATACCTATGAGATATTCGCCACTAAAACTCTTGTGGAGCATAATTCTACTCTAACACACTTGACAAACTATTTTTCTGATTAATACCTACGTTTTATCAGCCACTAAACTCTTTTCGAGCATGTTTCTACTCTAACATACTTAACAAATTGGTTACTGATTAATAGCTCTGAGATATCAGCCACTGAAACTCTTGTGGAGCAGAGTTCTACGCTAACACGCTTGAGAAATTGGGGACTGATTCATGCCTACCAGATATCAGCCACTGAATATCTTGTGGAGCACAGTTCTACTCTAAGACACTTCAGAAATGTGTTACTG
>NW_006408748.1:4561533-4562296 GCF_000296735.1 Chrysochloris asiatica
TACCTGAGAAACTGGTTACTGATGAAAACCTACGAGATATCAGTCACTGAAACTCTTGTGGAGCATAATTCTACTCTAACACACTTGAGAAACAATTTTCTTATTAATACCTCTGTTATATCAGCCCCTGAAACTCTTTTTGAGCATGTTTCTACTCTAACATACTTAAGAAACTGGTTACTGATTAATAGCTACGAGATATCAGCCACTGAAACTCTTGTGGAGCATAGTTTTACGCTAACACTCTTCAGAAATAATAGTTGACCGATTAATACCTACCAGGTATCAGCCACTGAATATCTTGTGGAGCACAGTTCTACTCTAACACACTTCAGAAATGTATTACTGATTAATACCTCTGAGATATCTGCTACTGAAAATTTTGTGGAGCACAGTTCTACTCTAACATACTTGAGAAACTGGTTACTGATTAATACCTACGAGATATCAGCCACTGATACTCTTGTGGAGCATAGTTCTACGCTAACACACTTGAGAAACTGGTTAATGATCCATACCTACCAGATATCAGCCACTGAAAATGTTATGCAGCACAGTTCTACTCTAACATACTTGAAAAACTGGTTACTGTTTAATACCTATGAGATATCCGCGACTGAATATCTGGTGGAGCACAGTTCTACTCTAACATACTTGAGAAACTGATTACTGATTAATACCTACGAGGTATCAGTCACTGAAACTCTGGTGGAGCATAAATCTATTCTAACATACTTGAGAAACTATTTTCTGATTAATACCT
>NW_006408748.1:4564701-4566816 GCF_000296735.1 Chrysochloris asiatica
ATGAGTCTTCCTCCAATCCTGATGCCACATTTTTCTTCATAGAACCCAGCTTCTCGTATTATTTGCTCAGCATACAGGTTGAATAAGTATGGTGAATCTACTCTAACACACCTGCGAAACTGGATGTTGATGAATACCTCTCAGATATAAAACAATGAAAGTCTTGTGGAGCACAGTTCTACTCTAACACAATTGAGAAACTCGTTACTGATTAATACCTATGAGGTATCAGTCATTGAAACTCTGGTGTAGCATAAATCTACTCTAACACACTTGAGAAAGTATTTTCTGATTAATACATCCGATATATCTGCCACTGGCACTCTTGAGGAGCATAGATCTACTCTAACACACTTCAGAAACTGGTTACTGATGAATACCTCTGAGATATCAGACACTGAAAGTCTTGTGGAGCACAGTTCTACTCTAACACAATTGAGAAACAGGTTACTGATTAATACCTCCATAATATCAGCCACTGAAATTCTTGTTGAGCATAATTCTACTCTAACACATTTGAGATACGGGTTACTGATTCATACCTCAGAGAGATCAGACACTGAAAGTCTTGTGGAGCACAGTTCTACTCTAACACACTTCAGAAATGTGTTACTGATTAATACCTCTGAGATATCAGCCATTGGAACTCTGGTGGAGCATACTTCTACACTAACACAGTCCAGAAACTGGTTACTGATTAATACCTGTGAGACACCAGACACTGAAAATTTTGTGGAGAACAGTTCTACTCAAACATACTTGAGAAACTGGTTATTGATTAATACCTACGAGGTATCAGTCACTGAAACTCTGGTGGAACATAAATGTACTCTAATACACTTGATAAACTGTTTTCTGATTAACAACTCCGATATATCTGCCACTGGCATTCATGTGGAGGATATATCTACTCTAACACACTTGAGAAATTGGTTACTAAGGAATACCTCTGAGATCTCTGACACTGAATATCTTGTGGAGCACAGTTCTATTCTAACACACTTCAGGAACGTGTTACTGATTAATACCTCTTAGATATCAGCCACTGAAAATCTTATGGAGCACAGTTCTACGCTAACGTACTTGAAAAACTGGTTACTGATTAATACCTACAAGGTATCAGCCACTGAAAATCTTGTAGAGCACAGTTCTACTCTAAAATACTTGAGAAACTGGTTACTGTTTAATACCTACGAGATATTAGCCACTGAAACTCTTGTGGAGCGTAATTCTACTCTAATACACTTGAGAAACTATTTTCTAATTAATACCTCCAAAATATCAGCCCCTGAAACTCTTTTCAAGCATGTTTCTACTATAACGTACTTAAGAAACTGGTTACTGATTAATAGCTCCAAGATATCAGCCACTGAAACGCTTGTGGAGCAGAGTTCTACGCTAACACACTTGAGAAACTGGTTACTGATGAATACCTCTGAAATATCAGCAACTGAAACTCTTTTGGAGCAAAGTTCTACTCTAATACTCGTGACATACTGGTTACTGATTGATATCTCCAAGATATCAGCCACTGAAACTCTTGTGGAGCATAGTTCTCCTCTAACACACTTGAGAAACTGGTTACTGATTCATACATCAGAGATATCAGCCACTGAAACTCTTGTGGAGCATACTTCTACTCTAACACACTTGCGAAACTGGTTCCTGATGAATACCTACGAAATATCAATCACTGAAACTCTTGTGGAGCATACTTCTACGCTAACACACTTGAGAAATCGGTTATTGATTCATACCTACCAGATATCAGCCACTGGAAATGTTATGGAGCACAGTTCTACTCTAACACACATGACAAACTGGTTACTGATGAAAACCTCTGAAAAATCAGATACTGAAACTCTTTTGGAGAAAATTTCTACTCTAACACTCGTGATAAACTGGATACGGATTGATATCTCTGAGATATCAGCCAGTGAAACTCTTGTGGAGCAAAGTTCTACTCTAACACACTTGAGAAACTGGTTACTGATGAACATCTCCGAGATATCAGCCACTGAAAATCTTGTGGAGCGTAGTTGTACTCTAACACACTTGAGAAACTGGTTACTGATTAATACCTCTGAGATATCAGCCACTGAAAATTTTGTGGAG
>NW_006408748.1:4567406-4567936 GCF_000296735.1 Chrysochloris asiatica
ATCAGCCACTGAATATCTTGTGGAGCACAGTTCTACTCTAACAGACTTCAGAAATGTGTTACTGATTAATACCTCCGAGATATCAGCCATTGAAACTCTGGTGGAGCATAGTACCACTCTAACACACTTGAGAAACTGGTTCCAGATGATTACCTCTGAGATATCAGCCACTGAAAATCTTACGGAGCACAGTTCTACTCTAACATACTTGAGAAACTGGTTACTAATTAATACCTATGAGATATCACTCACTGAAACTCTTGTGGAGCATAGATCTACTCTAACACACTTGCGAAACTGGTTCTTGATGAATACCTACGAAATATCAATCACTGAAACTCTTGTGGAGCATAGTTCTATGCTAACACACTTGAAAAATTGGTTATTGATTCATACCTACCAGATATTAGCCACTGGAAATGTTATGGAGCACACTTCTACTCTAACACACATGAGAAACTGGTTACTGATGAATACCTCTGAGATATCAGACACTGAAAGTCTTGTGGAGCACAGTTCTACTCTAACAC
>NW_006408748.1:4569716-4570247 GCF_000296735.1 Chrysochloris asiatica
GAAATTGGTTACTGATTCATACCTACCAGATATCAGCCACTGAATATCTTGTAGAGCACAGTTCTACTCTAACACACTTCAGAAATGTGTTACTGATTAATACCTCCGAGATATCAGCCATTGAAACTCTGGTGGATCATAGTACCGCTCTAACACACTTGAGGAACTGGTTCCTGATGATTACCTCTGAGATATTATCCACTGAAAATCTTATGGAGCACAGTTCTACTCTAACATACTTGAGAAACTGGTTACTGATTAATAACTATGAGATATCAGTCACTGAAACTGTTGTGGAGCATAGATCTACTCTAACACACTTGAGAAACTGGTTCATGATGAATACCTACGAGATATCAGCCACGGAAAATCTTGTGGAGCATAGTTCTACTCTAACACACTTGAGAAATTGGTTATTGATTCATACCTACCAGATATCAGCCACTGAATATCTTGTGGAGCACAGTTCTACTCTAACAGACTTCAGAAATGTGTTACTGATTAATACCTCCGAGATATCAGCCATTGAAA
>NW_006408748.1:4573182-4593940 GCF_000296735.1 Chrysochloris asiatica
TTCTACTCTAACACACATGAGAAACTGGTTACTGATGAATACCTCTGAGATATCAGACACTGAAAGTCTTGTGGAGCACAGTTCTACTCTAACACACTTGAGAAACTGGTTACTGATGAATACCTCTGAGATATCAGACACTGAAAGTCTTGTGGAGCACAGTTCTACTCTAACACACTTCAGAAACTGGTTACTGATTAACACCTCCGAAATATCAGCAACTGAAATTCTTGTGGAGCATAATTCTACTCTAACACACTTGAGATACGGGATACTGATTCACACCTCAGAGATATCTGTCACTGAAATTCTTGTGGAGCATAGATCTACTCTAACACACGTGAGAAACTGGTTACTGATGAATACCTCTGAAATATCAGCCACTAAAACTCTTGTGGAGCACAGTTCTACGGTAACACACTTGAGAAATTGGTTATTGATTCATGCCTACCAGATATCAGCTGCTGAAAATCTTGTGGAGCACAGTTCTACTCTAACACACTTCAGAAATGTGTTACTGATTAATACCTCTGAGATATCAGCCACTGAAAATTTTGTGGAGCATAGTTCTACCCTAACACACATGAGAAACTGGTTACTGATGAAAACCTCTGAAAAATCAGCTACTGAAACTCTTTTGGAGCAAATTTCTACTCTAACACTCGTGACAAACTGGATACGGATTGATATCTCTGAGATATCAGCCACTGAAACTTTTGTGGAGCAAAGTTCTACTCTAACACACTTGAGAAACTCGTTACTGATTCACACCTCAGAGATATCAGCCACTGAAACTCTTGTCGAGCATGCTTCTACTCTCACACACATGAGAAACTGGTTACTGATGAATATCTCCGAGATATCAGCCACTGAAACTCTTTTGGAGCATAGTTCTTCTGTAACACACCTGAGAAACTGGTTACTGATTCATACCTCCGAGATATCAGCCACTGAAAATCTTGGGGACCGTAGTTCTACTCTAAAATACTTGAGAAACTGGTTACTGATTAATACCTCTGAGACATCAGCCACTGATAATTTTTTGGAGCACATTTCTACTCTAACACACTTGAGAAACTCATTACTGATTAATACCTCTGAGATATCAGCCACTGAACATTTTGTGGAGCACAGTTCTACTCTAACATACTTGAGAAACTGGTTACTGATTAATACCTACGAGATATTAGTCACTGAAACTCTTGTGGAGCATAGATCTACTTTAACACATTTGAGAAACAGGTTACTGATGAATACCTACGAGATATTCGCCACTGAAACTCTTGTGGAGCATAATTCTACTCTAACACACTTGAGAAACAATTTTCTGATTAATACCTCCGTTATATCAGCCCCTAAAACGCTTTTCGAGCATGTTTCTACTCTAACATACTTAAGAAACTGGTTACTGATTAATAGCTCTGAGATATCAGCCACTGAAACTCTTGTGGAGCAGAGTTCTACGCTAACACACTTGAAAAATTGGGGACTGATTCATACCTACCAGATATCAGCCACTGAGTATCTTGTGGAGCACAGTTCTACTCTAACAGACTTCAGAAATGTATTACTGATTAATACCTCCGAGATATCAGCCATTGAAACTCTGGTGGAGCATAGTACCACTCTAACACACTTCAGAAACTGGTTATTGATGAGTACCTCTGAGATATCAGCCACTGAAAATCTTATGGAGCACAGTTCTACTCTAACATACTTGAGAAACTGGTTACTGATTAATAGCTCCGAGATATCAGTCACTGAAACTCTTGTGGAGCATAGATATACTCTAACACACTTGAGAAACTGGTTCCTGATGATTACCTCCGAGATATCAGCCACTGAAACTCTTGTGGAGCATAATTCTACTCTAACACACTTGAGAAACTATTTTCTGATTAATACCTCCGTTATATCAGCCCCTGAAACTCTTTTCGAGCAAAGTTCTACTCTAATACTCGTGACAAACTGGTTACTGATTGATATCTCTGAGATATCAGTCACTGAAACTCTTGTGGAGCATAGATCTACTCTAACACACTTGAGAAACTGGTTACTGATTCATACCTCAGAGATTTCAACCACTGAAACTCTTGTGGAGCATAGATCTACTCTAACACACTTGTGAAAATGGTTACTGATGAATACCTACGAGATATCAGACACTGAAAGTCTTGTGGAGCACAGTTCTACTCTAACACAATTGAGAACCTTGTTACTGATCAATACATCGGAAATATCAGCCACTGAAATTCTTGTGGAGCATAATTCTACTCTAACACACGTGAGATACGGGTTTACTGATTCATACCTCAGAGATATCAGCCACTGAAATCTTGTGCAGCATAGTTCTACGCTAACACACGTGAGAAACTGGTTATTGATGAATACCTCTGAAATATCAGCAACTGAAACTCTTTTGGAATAAAGTTCTACTCTAGCACACTTGATAAACTGGTTACTGATGAATGTCTCCGAGATATCAGCCACTGAAACTCTTGTGGAGCATAATTCTATTCTAACACACTTGAGACAGAAACTATTTTCTGATTAATACCTGCGATATATCAGCCACTCAAATTCTTTTGGAGCACAGTTCTACTCTAACATAACTTGAGAAACTGGTTACTGATGAATACCTCTGAGATATCAGACATTGAAAGTCTTGTGGAGCATAGTTCTACGCTAACTCACTTCAGAAACTGGTTACTGATGTATAACTTCGTGATATCAGCTACTGAAACTCTTTTGGAGCATAGTTCTACTCTTACACCCTTCAGAAACTGGTTACTGATTGATACCCCCGAAATATCAGCCACTGAAACTCTTGTGGAGCATTGTTCTACTATATCAAACTTGAGAAATGAATTACTGAGGAATACCTTCGAGACATCTTCCACTGAAACTTTTCTGGAGCATAGTTCTACTCTAACACATTTGAGAAATTGGTTACTGATTAATAACTCCAAGATATCTGCTAAAGAAAATCTTGTAGAGCACAGTTCTACTCTAATATACTTGAGAAACTGGTTATTGATTAATAGCTCCGAGATATCAGCCACTGAAACTCTTTTGGAGCATAGTTGTACTGTAACACACATGTGAAACTGGTTACACATGAATATCTCTGAGATATCAGCACCTAAAACTCTTGTGGAACAGAGATCTACTCTAACACACTTGAGAAACTGGTTACTGATTCATAAGTCCGAGATATCAGCCACTGAAAGTTTTGTGGAGCATAGTTCTGCTCTAACACACTTCAGAAAGTAGATACTGATTAATACCTCTGAGATAGCAGCCACTGCAAATCTTGTGGAGCACAGTTCTACTCTAACATACTTCAGAAACTGGTTACTGATCAATACCTCCGAGATATCAGCCACTGAAACTCTTGTGGAGCATAGTTCTTGTTGGGGACCGCAAGCACTGAGATGCTGAGGCTCCGTGTCATAGATGAAAATCCAACATGAAGGCCCCAGTCAGGATTGCTATCCAGCGACCCTGAGGGCCAAAGGAAGTGACCTCCTGACATCCCGGTGATTGGTTTTTGCGAACTCACTGGTGGGCTAACCTCTGTATAATTTTCTTTGGTCATATTATTCATTCTATGCTTCTAACTCCAGTAATTAAATGTAGCTTCTGAGAAAATGGTTTATGTGCCTCTCTTAATGTCTCCACTGTGTTGGCATTGCGTAGGGTCCTGGGAACTAATCTCTCTCAAGAACAAGCCCTCGCCACCTGGCAAGCATGTCCAACCTGTTCTTTATCAAATTATTCACTTATGTTTGATATTAATTTAATACATGAGCTCTTGATATCCATGCACCATATTAAAACCAAAACCCTTTCTAATGCCAAGGCCGTAAAAGTTCCAAAGGCAAGTTTGCTGGGATTACGCAATGAGGCTCTGGATAGAATTTACCCAAAGTATTCACTCAATGTAGATTGGTAAATTCTGGGAGTATTGTTCAAGGAATAATAGTAGCGTCCCCTTCAAACTGTCCCCAGGTGTAAACCATTAACCCAGAAGTTCTCCTTCCTCCTGAAAGCCTAAACCAGGTAGCTGAAACAGCTTGACTCTCTTCAGACCTTTTAAATCCTTTTCACCTTTACCCATTAGAGATTAAGCGCTATAGGTATGTTAATTAGCCTTGAGAAACCTCAAGTCACTGCTTTAGGATTTAAGCCTAAAAAGTAATTTATAACAGTTTGCTTGACTTTTTTGGAAAATTAAGAATGTTAGATTATTAAGGCAATTTGCGATGTATATTTTAGAATTTGTTCCTGTAAATCATTGTGTCCTGTTCTGAACAATTAATCACATTTCATTTCTGTACCCTGTCTTAATAATCCCCTTCTTCCTTTGTGTAAAATCCCTCCCTGAAATAAAAGACGGATGCAGATTGATTCCTGCATGCATTACTGTTAGCAGGGCCAAGCTTTACAGCCATGCTGCTTGCCATGTCTGCCAGTTTTGCATTCACTATGGTCTCAGGGTGTTTTTTTTTTCTCTCCTTGCGTCTTTGTGTATATTCTTTCTCTATCTCTTTCGTTGCCAGATCTCCCTACGTCGTGAACCAAACTTTCCTGTCGAGGCTGGTCCCCAACAAGTTCTACTCTAACACACTTCAGAAACTGTATACTGATTAATACCTCTGAGATAGCAGCCAATGAAAATCTTGTGGTGCACAGTTCTGCTCTAGCATACTTGAGAAACTGGTTACTGATTAATAACTAGGAGATATCAATCACTGAAACTCTTGTGGAGCATAGATCTACTCTAACATACTTGAGAAACTGGTTACTGATTAACACCTCCGAGATATCAGCAACTGAAACTCTTGAGGAGCATAGTTATACTACAACACATTTGAGAAACTGGTTACTAATTCATACCTCTGAGATATCAGCCAGAGAAACTTTTGTGGAGCATAGTTCTACTCTAACACACTTGAGAAACGGATTCCTGATTAATACCTCTGAGTTATCAGCCACTGATACTCTTGTGGATCATAATTCTACTCTAACACACATGAGAAACTGGTTACTGATGAATACCTTTGAAATATCAGCAACTGAAACTCTTGTGGAGCAGAGATCTACTCTAATACACTTGAGAAACTGGTTACAGATTCATACCTCCAAGATATCAGCCGCTGAAACTTTGTGGAGCGTACTTCTACTCTAACATGCTTGAGAAACTGGTTACTGATTAACACCTCCGAGATATCAGCAACTGAAACTCTTGTGGAGCATAGTTCTACACTAACACACTTGAGAAATTGGTTACTGATTCATATCTACCAGATATCAGCCACTGAATATCTTTTGGAGCACAGTTCTACTCTAACACACTTCAAAAACGTGTTACTAATTTATACCTCCGAGATACCAGCAACTGAAACTCTTGTGGAGCACAGTTCTACTCTAACATACTTGAGAAACTGGTTACTGATTAATACCTACGAGGTATCAGTCACTGAAACTCTGGTGGATCATAAATCTACTCTAACACACTTGAGAAACTATTTTCTGATTAATACCTCTGATATATCTGCCACTGGCACTCTTGTGGAGCAGAGATCTACTCTAACACACTTGAGAAACTGGTTACTGATGAATACCTATGAGATATCAGACACTGAAAGTCTTGTGGAGCACAGTTCTACTCTAACACAATTGAGAAACCCGTTACTGATTAATACCTCGGAAATATCAGCCACTGAAATTCTTGTGGAGCAGAGTTCTACTCTAACACACTTGAGATACGAGTTACTGATTCATACCTCAGAGATATCTGCCACTGAAAGTCTTGTGGAGCATAGATCTACTCTAACCCACTTTAGAAACGAGTTACTGAGGAATACCTTCGAGATACCATCCACTGAAACTCTTGTGGAGCATAGTTCTACTCTAACACACATGAGAAACTGGTTACTGATGAATACCTCTGAGATATCAGCCACAGAAACTCTTGTGTAGCCTAGTTCTACTCTAACACCCTTGACAAACTGGTTACTGATTGATACCTCCGAGATATCAGCCACTGAAACTGTCGTGGAGCATAGTTGTACTCTAACACACTTGAGAAACTGTTTACTGATGAATACCTCCGAGAATAATAAAAACATATGTGTAAAAGCTGTTTAAGTGTGAACAATGTTGGCTTTAATACTAATGGCTTTTGTTGTTGTTATGTGCCACTCAGTTGGTTCTAACTCATAGAGACCATGTATAGGGTTTTCAATGAGCAGTTGGTGGGTTTGAACCACCAATCCAAGGCTTATCCTACAGCACCACCCTAGGACTCCTTAATGCTAATGTTGTTGTTGTCACTAAGTGCCATTAAGTCAATTCTGACCCATAGTGACCCTGTATAGTGTTTCCAAGGAGCAGCTGTTGAGCTTGAACCACCGACCTTACAGTTCAAACGACTTTGCAGTGTGACACATTAGCCCACAGAGCCACACCTGAATCCCTATTACATCCCCACCACCACTACTAATATACTACTGTTTTTGACATTGACTTGTCATATAAGCAGATGTCTTGAAGGTTGTTGTTTTGTTGTTAGCTACCATTGAGATCTGGTGTGGCGCTGTGGATTAAGGCGCCAGACTGCAAAGCCGTTTGAACTTCAAGGCTGGTGGTTCAAGCTCACCAGCTGCTCCTCAGAAACCCTATACAGGGTCGCTATGGGTTGGAACCCACTTGACAGAGGCACTTAACAACAATAACAACAACCATTGAGAAGGTTCTGACTTATAATGACCTGTACAGGGTTACGAATCAAGCTGCGAACCTTAAGGTCAGCGGTTCGAAACTACCAGCCGCTCCGCGGGAGAAAGATGAGGCTTTCTACTCCCGTAAGGATTTACACCCTCGGAAACCCTGTACAGGGTCGCTATGTGTCGGAACCGACTCGACGGCACTTAACAACAACAACAACAACAGGGTTTCCAAGGAGCAGCTGGTGAGCTTGAAAATGGGAATAAAATGTGGGACTAGCATTAGAACTTGAACAAACATAACTACAAAAAGGATGTGGGAGCAAATTTCCCCAAACCCAAAAAGGGCAATGGCTTCCTGACTGCCAACCAAATTTACAAGGGTGGCCAAAAGGAAGCAGTACATACAAACATCTCAACAGGTGGCCCAAAGCTGGAAGGCTAAAGGCAACAAAGAGTATGTGTAAGACAAACTATTCTTTTAGTAAAGTAAGAGAGATAATTAAATGGATAATCATTGTTTTTCTTCAATACAAATGAAGAGTAAAAGGTTTAGAAAAGGGGGTGGGTTGCAATTACAGCAATTCTCAAAAGATTTCTCGACAAATTTGCATATATTGCGAGCCATTGAGAGCCTTCACTGAGGGTCTCTGAAGAATTTCTCTTTTGTAGAATTTGAGAAATAAGAGGAGCTGGGGACACACTCTAATGTATATTAAACAAAGATAGACCCAAAGGACTCCTCTTCTGGCTCCATGCATCTTTTAATTTGAGAGAAATGAAAACAATCATTGGGAAATGTTTTTATGCCAACACTATTGTTTTAAATCTTAATTATATATTGTGAAGAAAAAGGAAAGCTAAAAAAGAAAAAAGGAGAGAAAAAAATATGGCCAGTGTGTGAATGAATGCAAATGCAGAGGAAAGGGGCTTTACTAATATACATCTAATCTTATAGGATCACTTGGTTATTAAAATCCTAGGTGTGGATGACCATTTCCCAGGATTCAGTATGAAAAACCTCCCCTAGAGCAATCCAGCCTTACATTTCTAAAGACTCTCATTTAAGCCTTACAAACCTTCCCCAATTCAGTGCCCCACAATATTATACAATGAAATCAGAATGTAAAAAAACAGAAAGAGAGACACTAGTTCCATACATACATGAGCTTCCTGGATGAGAGTGAGCCTCTGGGGACCGTCTGCCCATAGCGACCAGTCAGCACATTAGCAGAGGCGTTGATAGTTTCCAAGTACTCAGGAAAGACTGAGATGGTCAACTGGGATGGGGGAACAAGAAGAATGTAGGAAAAAAACAGATTAATGATTGCACTGGTTATTCTGGCCCTCTCCCCCCATCAAAATTCTAGAGGACAAATAAGCAAATGATAGATGCTCAACTGCTGCATATGTCTCCAATTAAAACAGCAAAGAGATACCAGTGACCACCTCCTGTTTTAAGTGCCATGAAGTCAATTCTGACTCACAATGACCCTGTACAGGGTTTCCAAAGAGTAGCTGGAAGGTTGAATCGCATACTTTGAGGTTAGCAATCCAGTGTTCATCCTATAGTGCCACACCAGGACACTACCCATCTATTAGAATGACTAAAATCCACACACTAATATATGTTGATGAGGAATGTGGACCAACTGGACCTCTTGGTCATGGCTGGTGAGAATGAAAAATGGAAGATATATTTCTTACAATGCTAAACTTAGGCTTCTATTCAATCCAGTGATCAAGCTACTAGTATTTATGGAAATGAATGGAAAACAAAGTCCACATAAAAATCTCCAGACACATGTTTACAGCAGTTTTATTGACAATTGCTAAAAATTAGAAATGACCAGTTACTCCTCGTTGTCCAACAGGATGAATATAACAAACTGATCCATCCATACAATGGAGTATTATTCAGCAGTTTCAAAAATGAGCTACTGAATTGCAGAAAGCCAAGGAGGAACTTCAATGCCTAGTGATAAATTAAAGAGACCACTGTGAAAAAGCCACATATTGTATGATTCCAATGATGACATTCTGTCATCTAAAAACGTTGACATTTTACTGTCTATTGAGATTAAAAAAACATCAGTGGTTGCTAGGGCCCTGGAGGGAGGGAAGGAAATATAGGAGGAGCTTAGGGGATTTTTCAAGGAGGTGAAACTATTCTGTATGATACAGTATGGCATATACATGACATTTATACATTTATCAAAACCCACAAAATTGTACAACAAAAACAAATCAGTAACAATGTATCAATAATTGTTCATCAATGGTAACACATGTAGTACACCAACACAAGACATTAATAACAGGCAAAACTGTATGTGACAGTGGGAGAAGTATACGGAAATACTCAGTACTTAATAGTCAATTTTTTCTATAACCTAAAGCTGCCCTTAAAAAAAGTTTATTAATTTTTTGAAGCATGTATATTGAACATCCGCTATATCCTGGATCAACATAGATGATTAAGGTGCCATCTTTGCCTTTATGGAAGGTAGAGTCTATGGAGCTGAGAGAGAGAAACACAATCTGTCCCCTGTAAGGTGGTCAGATGTTCAAAGTTGGAAGTTCATGTCAAGTAGGCCCCCTGCCCAAGAAATAGAGAAGCCAGGGAAGGATTCTGAGAACAGGGTTGGAAAGGAGCTAGTTCAGCTGGGATGGAAAACCAGACAATAAAAGAACAGGCTTAATAAGGAAAACAATTACTTTAATCTGGAACATTAGAACTCAAGGTGTAGTAAGAGTTGGGTGGAGAGACCCAGATATTCTTATGTGTAAAGCTTGGAAAAGAAATCTGAGCTGAAAATAAAGGCATACAAATAAACATTATACAGAACAGCAACAACAACAAAAAACTATAGCACATCAGAAACCTTGTTAACAGGTATTGCAGGAGCATGGACAGAGTAGGAAAATGAGAAGATTAGGGTTCTGCCAAAACATGAAAGAAGCTCTGATGGAGCAGCAGTTCGACACTTGGTTGCTAAATGAAAGGTTCATGGTTTGAACCCGCCAGAAGTTCTGAGAGCAAAATCTGGAGATGATCAACTCTTATAAAGATTGCTGCTGCTATATGCCATTGAGTTGATTCCGACTCATAGCAACCCTGTATCGGGTTTCTGACCCTGTAAATCTTTACTGGAGCAGAAAGGCTCATCTTTCTCTCAAAAAGAAGCTGGTGGATTCAAACTGCTGGCCTTTTGGTTAGCAGCCTAATGTGTAACCCACTAAGATATCACGACTAGAAAACTCTATGGGGCAGTTCTATTGTGTCACATGGCATCGCCATGAGTTGAAATTGACTCAACAGCCCCCAACAACAAGAGAACATGAACAATGATAAAATGGGCAGAGAAAAAAAGATCTTGTGAAAAAGGCCAAAGAAGAATGGCAAAGAGGTACCATGAGCTACAAAGAGGGCAATAAAAACAAGAAATCAACATTTACCATTGGATATAACACATAAGGGCAGTTTCAGTAAAGTGATGGAAGCAGAGCTAACAGAATTGAGAGAACACAAGACTCCCGAAGAAGAGGAAGGAGAATGAGTTGGATTGGGTATGTGCTAAGAGAAGGACATACATCTACAGGAGAAGGAATCAGTACAGAGTAAGGCTGAGGGCTCAGGAGGCAGGCAAGGAAGGACTATGTTACCAGGAGGTAAAAAGTACAGAGAAAGGGGCTGTCCTTGAAGAAGAAGGAGGAATCAATATGACCCTCTAATAAGACAGAGAAAAAAGGTCAACCTGGCTTTTACGGAGAAGCACTGTTAGAAACCACTTAGTTTTGGCTTAAGGCGATGAAAACATGGGCAACAGACACAGGTGATGCTGCACAACATAAATGATGCAATCACTGTTGCTGAATTCTACACAGGAGTAATGTTCAATGGACAAATGTGTGTTATAGTGAATTCTGCAACAATAAAGCTATTTTATGTGGAGCAAAATTCAGAATCATACTAGTCGGATAGAGACCGGTGGAAGCCCTGAGACTACGACCCTCAATCAGCTTTCACGTCTGGAGAAGCATGGCTCAGTTTTCAGCCAAACAACAGACAGCTTTATAAGGGGAACAGTAACACTGGCAAGGTATGCACACCTTAGAATAATCAACCATTTGAAATCAAAAGGGCAGCACTGACCCAAAGACAAAGCGAAGAAGGGTTCGCCAAGGAGGAGGAATAGAAACAGGAAACATGAGGAAGAAATGGGATGTTACATTGAGGGGATTGTCATCAATGAGATGGAACAAAATGTGTATGAATTACTGAATGGAAAACTGATGATCCAATTCACAATTAATATATATATTTTTAAGTTTTCAGTTATCTCATTAAAAAATAAAGAAATCTGACTCTTATAAGGTCATAGATAACAATACAGACGACATCAATTTTTTTCAATAAAATATTTGACAACGCTCTTTGGTGAGAATGAGGTTATAAGCAAATGGTTGAGGACAAAGATCTTGAAATTCTTGGGTTCTGGAATGCTACCCAAAAAAAGTTAGAGCTGTCCAGCCCTGTTTTAAAATAAATAAACATGCATTCCTGCACAGGTCAGGGTAGCAAAGGGCATCTGTGAGAAAAGCTTATCCACAGTAAGAATTTAGGGAATCCAGAAATATCATAGTAGCACAAGATTTAAAAAACAGCCTTCTTAAAATGATTTCAGGTTTTAGGTACCAGCCTTTACAAACCACCACCCAGGATCATACAAGGCATACTGGGAAGCTCTAACTCAAGGACCCTTCCTAGTGAGACTAAGCTAATGAAGATGAAAAACAGGAGAACATTTGGAAGTAAAGGCAAAAAGTATTGGGAGAGCGGAGTGGCCACTTCACTTCAGTTTCCTGTCCACTTTTCTGCCTTACTCCAAATTATACTTTCCACCAGGAGTTGGTTCAGACTCTTAGAGGCACTACAGAGCAGAGAAGGACTGGTCCCTAGGGTTTCTGAGGCTGTAATCTTTATGGAAGCAGACTGCCTCATCTTTCTCACATGGAACAGCAGGTGAATTCGAACCACCACCTTTCAGTCAGCAACCCAACACTTACTACCAGGCCTCTTCGATTCTGCCTTGTGGTTAAGTGCCATCACATGGTTAAGTGCCATCCTACTCAGAGTGATCCTGTATAGAGTTTCCACAGCTGCAAATCTTTACAGGAGCAGAAATCCTCATCTAATTCCCACAGAGCTGTTAAGTTTCAACGGCCGACCTTGTGGTTAGCAATTCAGTGCTTATCCTACAGTATCACACCAATGCTCTCTCCAGGGTTTGGCAACTCCACAGTGGGCTGGAATGACCTAGTTCTTGGAACATGTGACCCCATGCTGCCACAGATAGCAAGACAGATTAGTAGAAAACCGAACGTTTGGAAGAGAAGCGTTTGAGTTCTTCAGGTAGCCTTTGGGATCTCTATCAGTCCACCCCACACTTTGTTTACTTTATTTACAGGCATGAGGATCAAGTCATCTTTAGAAAACGACAGCATTTTAGGACTACGTTATCTTCACTGATGTCAGCCAGGATAGAGAGATTTGGTTCCCAACCATCAGGTACCTTTTGACATGGTTGTTCATTTTTGTACTCCAGAGGCATAGGATATATGAAACTCTCAGTAAATGTGGAATTAACGAAAAAACTAACACAGAAACAAAGAGTTCTCTCAACTATGAGGTAAGATAGCCAAGTAAACAGGGAGAGAAAAACAGTCCTTCCTTTCTCATCCTGACTAAAATCAAAGCCACAAATCACATTCATCTTCATTTACTTTTCACAGAAGAAAATCTTCATGAACTAATAGAAAATAGTATAGCCTTGGAAACCCTGTGCAGGGTCACTATGGGTCGGAACCGACTCGACGGCACATAACAACAACATTCAGCAGGAGGATTAAGATATCATGACATTTCAGACAAATTAAAACCATGTCTCTTAAACAGGAAAACGGATAGGTGTGAATATTTTGAACATATAAAGAAATATAAATTGCAAACTGACATCTGTTTGCCTTCTCTGTTATCTTTCTGATGAAGGACAGGACATCATTACTCTTAACAGCATGGTGCCTCTGTTCCCAGATGCTATTCATACAACAACCTGCTCAGGTTTAACCCGGTGGGGCAACAGTAACAAGATAATCAAGTCTTTCTTACTTGAACATTTCCATCAGTGATAGGCGGTTTATCTTAATATTCTAATGCAGATTTATATAAGCTCTCTATTTCACTTCTTTTAATAACAGAAGCTTTGAGGTATCACTGATCATATTTCACATGGTTTATATGGAGTCCTGGTGTGATACTCTAGGATAAGCACTGGACTGCTAACTCAAAAGTTAGCGGTTAAAACCCAAGAGTCATTGCTTGGAAACCCTACACAGGGTTGTTAGGAGTCGGAATTGACTCAGTGGCATTTAAAAACAACAGCATTTGCTACACACCAACACACTGTGTGCTATAAATATTACCTGGAGATCAAATGATGAAGTATTGAAGCATGAGGAGTGTTTTTTTGTTTTGTTTTTTAAATATGAATATGCACCATGTGAATTTTTTTTGAAATGTTAAAAAAAACAAAACTTGCTCCTGAAAAATATAAGGTGTTTCTGTGCATCTGGTCAGTAACATCTTAAGAAAGAAATGCGTTATGGAGCTCGCCATCTCTTGTTGTGTTCTTGATTAAGAATGGCAAGGGACCAAGGTCAATAAAGCTCTATTCAAGTGAATGTGAGCCAGCAAGAGAGGAAGGTCAGTGCACCAAGTGGGGAGTCCTGGTCTGGAGCTGTAGGATAAACACTAGACTGCAAAGTTGTTTGAATCACAAGATCAGCAGTTCAAAATCAACAGCCACACCTTAGGAACCCTATACAGGGTCATTACAAGTTGAAACCAACTTGACAGCCACTAGTAACAACAAGAACACGAATCCTCAGTAAATACATTGACGGGCTCCCGCTTCTCCTACAAATTCTGAAGATGCTAATGTGGAGCAAAAACGTCAGGTATTCTCTCCAAAATAAACATTTCAAGTCAATATCCACTAGTTCCACTATCTTCTTTTAACTACTTTAAGATAATATCGCTATGGGCCTAAAAAATAAATGTGAAACTAAAATTTTAAAAAATCACTTTGCTTAATGCAATTTTTTTATGTGAAAACTGGTGCAAATTACTAAAAAGTTTGCTTGTACCCTTTAAAAACAATATATTCCATAGCTCATTACGGTTCTCTGCCACACTCTACAGGAACGATACAGTATAATTTCTTCTTTTTAAAACCTCAAGAAATAAGAAATTGAGACTGACCAAGGTTTTCGTAACACTTGACAGACTATCCATCTGAGTAATAAAATGGGTTTAAATTCAGTGATACAAGCTTCTTTTTTCTCTTTCTAAAAATGTAATACTACGACAGGATGAATGTAAAACCTTGTAAACCTTGTAAACCTAATGTTCTTCCATGTAAACTATCACATAACTCACAATAAAAAGTTAAAAAAAAAAAAAAAAAGTAATACTATCTTCAGAGAATATAGACTATAAATCATCTTTGGGAATCGGGTTGCACTGTAGAATAAGCACTGGATTGCTAACCACAAACTCGGCAGTTCAAACCCAACACCCACACTGCAGAAGAACGATGGCAAGATTACTTACCCCAGAAGCCCTATAGAGGTAACCAGGAGTTGCATGGACTGTAGGGCAGTGGGCTTGGGTTGTTTTTGGTTTGGGGTCACAGGGTCATCAACCGGACAATAAATTCGTTTACTCTGTTGCAACATAAGAACACTAACCCAGAGGAGAAGAAGGTGGCCCAGCAGGTTTCTAACATGAAAAAAAGGCCTGGGTAAGAAACTGAAATATAACCAAATCCCCTGCCATCGAGTCCATTCCAATTCACAGCGCCCCTGTACAGCGTGTCCCCGGCACTAGAGCAGCGCAGGCGGCCCGAGCCCTGGCTGGCAGGGCTCCCAACCACCGCTCCGAACCCCGGCTGGCAGGGTCTGCCCTGGGGTGGATAAGGGTGGGAGCAGACCGCACCTCTGCTAACCCGGAAGCCTTGGGGGAATAGAAAAAAATCGCACCGTTGCTGTGGCTATCGCCCGTGCAGATCGGCAATGCCAGGCCGCCCTCTAGGACCAAAGCTGCTCACAAGATGGTGGGGCCACGGCGTCTGGCCAACCATTCCTGGTCAGTCTCCCTTTCTCGCCAGTCCTGTGACCCCGCTAGGTCTCTCCTCCCAGCAAGCACTCCCTCCACCTCTCTAACCTTTCCTCTTAAGTGCAGGGTGCCAGAATTCTCATCTGTATCTGTTTGATTAGGTCTCTCTTGTCTTTGTTGTAGAAGCTCTGAGCAACGTGGCTGCTTAGTCCGCCATCTTGCCGGAAGTCTTGAGGCTATGTAAAGCCTTATGGGAGCAGAAAGCCTCGTCTTTCCCCTGAAGAGAAGCTGGTGGGTTTGAACTGCTGCCCTTATGGTTAGCAGTCCAATGCTTATATTACCAAAGCAATAGGGCTCATGGAGAATCAAAAGGAAGTGGGTTTGAACTGCCAACTTTACAGTTTATTAGACCAGTGCTTATCCTACCAAATCAATAGGGCACATGGAAAATGAAAAGGAAGAGGCAGCTGAATCTTATACAATAGGGAAAGCACAAATATAAGCACACTTTCGATGAGTCAAAGGTGAAATTCAAATGGCAAGTACAAGTCTAGAGCCAAGATCCATGGCCAATCAGAACTGAGGAAAGCTATGGGGGAAAGAGGGACAGGGCTCATAAGTCCAGCTGTATGTGTATGCTGCTGGTAAAAGGCCTGACATTCCCTTTAAAGGCCAGTAGCAAGACAGATGCTTTTGGAACGTTCTGAGGCTCAACTAGAAGTCTGCTTGGTTTTAGGGGATATTTTGGCTGCCTTTAACAGTTTGGCTCTCTTGTCCTTTTCCCTCAAGAATCACGTTCCCTTGCTGTCAGGGTACCAATCTTTCCTTTCGTCAAGTCAGTTTTTATTTTGGAAACCAAATAAACTAACGAGTATGAAAGAACTAAACTTAAAATACCACGCTCCTGATAATGGAGTGGAGGGCTCAGTGCACAGACAGAACACATACTTGGGCTGTGGATTCTTAGACAATTAGAATATTATTCCTTAAGCATAAATAATTTTAAGTCATGTAGCACAAATACAGTCAAGCCTAAAGCATTCCTTGTGAGTATGATTTATAAGTGACCTTGTTGTTCAACAAGGACCTCTTTTAGAGGTATTCCATTAGAAGAATCTCTACTAACACAACAGAACCAAATGCACTGATGTGAAGTATCTATCTGTGGAAATGTGGAAGTAAACTCAAAATCTGGCAAAGGGAATGGCTTTGCCATTGGCTAGATAACTGGTTTAGAGGCAAGTCAAGTAATCTTTCAATGTCTCTTCTGAAGCACTACTGATGGGTCACTGGTAATGAACAGGAAGAAGCAAAAACATTCACTGCCTTCTCCACCAAGGAGACAAGCTAAAATGTTAATCTGGTTACTGAGTGGGACCAATCCTCTGCCCAGGAGTTCAAACTAGAATGTTAATCAGGTTACTGAGTGGAACCAATCCTCTCTGCCTAGGAGTTCAAACTAGAATGTTAATCAGGTTACTGAGTGGAACCAATCCTCTCTGCCCAGGAGTTCAAACTAGAATGTTAATCAGGTTACTGAGTGGGATCAATCCTGTCTGCCCATGAGTCAAACTAGAATGTTAATCAGGATACTGGGCTGAACCAATCCTCTGGTTTCCTTCCTGTCTTCAAACAAGTTTGTAACCTAACCCCCTCCCCAATTCTGACCCCATGTAAGTCTGCACTGCTCTGTATTCGATGCTCAGAATCTAGAGAAGCTAGCTCCTCTGAGCCAGCCTGCTTAATAAAAATCTGAAACTCTACTTCACCTCTCCGAGTGGCCTCGGTTTCTTCAACAATGGATCAAGAGCTGCTGTGACACCCTGGGGCCCAGGGCTGCTGTGGCACTCCTGGGCCCAGAGCTGCTGTACCACTCTCAAATCTTAAACTGCTGTAACAATGTTGTTGTTGTTAAGTGCCGTGGAGTCGGTTCCGACTCATAGCGACCCCGTATAGGGTTTCCGAGGCTGTAAATCTTTATGGGAGCAGAAAGCCTCATCTTTCTCCCGCAGAACAGCTGGTGGTTTCAAACTGCTGACCTTGCGGTTCACAGCCTGATTCGTAACCACTACGCTGTAACAGTAGAGTCTCCCTTTTCTGTAGAAGACCTGGGTTCAATTCCTGATCACTATACCTCATCAATGGAGCCGGTCTATTGCTATGATGCCAACTAGTCTCCATGACAATTCTAATTCTAATATGGTTCTAATTGTCTTAGCCTGGACAGATTAGGAAGAAAAGTTTGGTGATCTACTTCTCAAAAAGCAGCCAGTGAAAACCCTGTGGACTAAAAAGGTCAGCTCACCAACAGGTGATGAGGCTGGCACATGCATGGGCTCACCAGGAGTTTGGGGCTGGTTCAACAGCAGCTAACCCCAACAAATGCTTCCTCTATAAAATGGGTTCATGTTATGTTACCTAATTAGCAAAGGTACATATGAAAACAAAATGAAGGTCTCAGAAGAGACCAGCAAATGTGGATCAAACCTTAATTATGTGGCAGCTCAAGGCACAAACTTCTCAGATGCACAGATCTTCCATGTACAGCCGAGACGGCCAGCACATATGGCAGCATTCTTTTTCGTAATGCTTTTTGCACTTTTTTTAAATTGTGAATGGAGCAAAGACAACATTTCTTTTTCAAATTGTTTTCAACAGAACATTCCTTTTATTTAGAAAACCAAATGCTTGTTAGCTCAGCTGCTTATTAAAAAGGAAGTACAAGTATGACTGCATTTTCAGATTGAAAAAAAATTAAATATAAAAATTCCCCGTTATGGTTTTCCAATTTTGTTTACTCTTTACCTTCTTCTTATCCAACTTCTTTCTTTTTTCCCCATTTTTCTTTAATGCATCTTTTTTTTTTTACATATATATGTTTTTTTACTGTGACTTGAGTGATAGTCTACATGGGAGAGCATCAGCTTTACATTCATCCTATCATATTTCATTTCATTGCAATGATTTCAATCCCCTCCATGCATCATCATTCAACAGCATTTGCTTCTAATCCCTCTGGGTTTTTGCTGTGTGTGTGTGTGTTTTTTTTTTAATGTATCTTTTATGCATCTTTTTTCTCACTCTAAGTTTAATCCTTTCAATAACAGTAACTAGTGTTGTACTGCAGAATAAACAATAGACTGATAATTGTAACGTTGTCAGTTCCAACCCACCAGTCACTCTCAGAAACTCCTGTGCAGGGTCACTATGAGTTGGAACTGACTCAACGGCACACAACCACAACATCTGTGCACTACTTAAAAGCTGACAAAAAGCACTTTCGTGTGAGCTACCTTATTTCCCTTGAATGGTTTTTATTTTCTTCTTTTTATTTTCTCTTATCCAACATTCAGAAACATAAGTAGGTCATTCTAAAATCAGCAGAGAAGCAATTGTTCAACTACCTTCCAATTACAAACACATTAATACAAGAGTTGTCTAAAGCCAGTTCAATAACACATAGGACATCTAAATCCGGATACACACAATTCTTCTTGAAAATAATTTTCCTTCTACAGACAATGATCTTTGGAAGTGAAAAATGAATTGAGACAGGTGAACCTGTTTAAGAATCATCAAATAAATGACGAATAAAAGGAAGGAGAAATGAAAATAAGTAAAGTTGTTTGTTTCAACTTTCAGTAGAATTTCCTTTGTCTATCTTAGGACAGCTATTTTTCTCCAAGCTCTGCATTAATTAATCTGATCATTGAATCTGTGAAAACCACAAGGGATGCGCCCATCTCATTAAAACCGATGATCTTCAGAGCTATGATAATGAGAAAGGGCATCTATTTTTGGTTTTAAGGACAGAAGCACTTCCTGCTTGGAGCTCAGAAGCAGCAACATTTCTGGTAAGCTTTAGCACAAAACAGATGCCCTGACATTCTTTAGCTCTAATGATGAAAACAGGAACCTTCAAACAGAAATGTTTCTTTTTAGAACCTCTGTGTACACTCAGTCTTGATTTATCAACAAAGAACATGAGGTGTCTAAAACATGAAGATATTAATTCAACCCAGTAAAGGTAAATATTATTTATTTTTACAAAGATTTTATAAACTTTTGAGTAGGGATAAGATTCCATTCTACCATTCAAATCCTGCAGGATAGAAACGTTTTAATTTTTGAATTGCCTACCTTTCCTTTTTGCTGTACAATAATTGCATAAGGCTACAAGTAATCTTATAGAAATCTTTGATAGACTTTAAAGCTCTATTTAAAGACTGTGAGAATATGTTATTTTGAAATTTGGAGTACTTGTGTTTACATGTTCAGTAATGGAAGTCCTGACACACTTATAAAACTTTCTGCATTTTGGAAAAGATACACTACATGATTTTATTATAGAAATGGCAAAGCAGGTCATAGTCTGACATTCTTTTATAAGATCTGGAGAGATGCCTTATGGAAACGCAGTTCCCTGCAGAAATCTGGGACCACTAGATACAACAGTTCTTACACAAGAATGTTTTTCAAGTTTGATAGCTACTGGTGTGATGCTGTAGGATAAGCACTGAACTGCAAGGTCAGTTTGGAACCATAAGTTCATCAGTTCAAACTCACCAGCTGCTCCTGAGTCAAAACCAATTTGATGATACTTAACAACAATAACTAAATCAAGCTAGTAGGAAATTTCAGAAAGAGTAAACCAACTGGGATTCTGGCTGTGGAAAACCCCAATAAACAGATGTCATTGCAACATTCTTTGTAATGTTGGAAATTTTGTGTTACTCTTGGGGATGGGTTTGAAGTGAGATTAGGAATTTATATTGTAGAGACAATGAGCCCTTCTTTTTCCTATTTTATATCCAAACCAAGAGAGAATTTGGTAATTTATTTTTGAAAAATCTAAGTAAAATGAAAACATAAATAATGTGACTAAAGTAACTCTTCTTTAATGGACCTGACAACCATACACCAAATTGAAAGCTTGAAAAGCTGATTAATAGGAATTTTATATCTATTACATTATATTACTGTTATATCTCTATTCCTTCCAAAAATCCTACTAAACAATCCTAAGGGGTAGTGGTAGCTTTGTTTCATCAAGTCAGTTCCAATTCATAGCAACCCAGCATAGGGTTTCTGAGGCTATAAATAGTTACAGGAGCAGAAAGCCTTATCTTTCTCCTATGGAGTGGCTGATAGATTCAAACTACCAGCCTTGCCATTAGCAGCCCAGCATTTACCCCATTATGCTACCAGGGCTCAGTAACACTAAGGGATCATTGTTGTTAAGTGCCATCAAGTCGATTCCAACCCACAGTGACCTGGTATAGGATTTCCGAGGAGTGACTGGTGAGCTTGAAACTCTGACCTTGGGATTCGGACTGACTGTGCATTCCAGAGCATTAACCCACAGTGCCACACAAGGAGTTGTTGTTGTTGTTGTTGTTGTTGTTGTTGTTAGGTGCCATCGAGTCAGTACCAACCCATAGCAAGCTTATGCACAGCAGAACGAAACACTGCCCGATCCTGGGCCACCCTCACTACTGTTGCAACGCTTGAGTCCATTGATGCTGCCACTTGACCAAACCATCTCGTTGGGGGTCTTCCTCTTTTTCTCTGACACTCCACCTTAATAAACATTATATCCTTATCCAGTGACTGGTTCCTCCTGACAATATGTCCAAAATATGAGAGACAAAGTTTGGCCATCTTGGCCTCTAAGGAGCACTATGGCTGCACTTCTTCCAAAATGGTTCTTCTGGCAGCCCATGACACTTTCAGTATTCTCCTCCAACACCATAACTCAAAGGCATCAATTCTTCTACAGTCTTCCTTATTTACTGTCCAGCTTTCACATGCATATGAGGTTATTGAAAATACCATGGCTTGGGTCAGG
>NW_006408748.1:4602895-4603457 GCF_000296735.1 Chrysochloris asiatica
AAGGTTGTATCATCTGAATATCGCAGGTTGTTAATGACTCTTCCTCCAATCCCAATGCCACGTTTTTCTTCATATAACCCAGCTTCTCGGATTATTTGCTCAGCATACAGATTGAATAAGTATGGTGAAAGAATACAACCCTGTCTCACACCTTTCTTAAGTTTAAACCATTTAGTATTCCCATGTTCTTTTCGAACAACTGCCTCTTGGTCCAGGTACAGATTCCTCATGAGCACAATTAATGTTGTCTATAGCTTGTCATGATCCACACAATCAAAAGCCTTTGTGTAGTCAATAACTCACAGGTAAACATCTTTCTCATATTCTCTGCTTTCAGCCAAGATCCGGCAGACATCAGCAATGATAACCCTCGTTCCATGGCCTCTTCTGAATCCAGCTTGAACCTCTGGAAGTATGCTTGCAGTCGTTTCTGTTATTACCTTTAGTAAACGTTTACCCACATGAGATATCAAAAAGATTGTCCAATGATTTCCACATTCTGTTTGGTCACCTCTTTTGAATGGGCAAAAATACAGATCTCTGCCAAATTCTTGGCAGAGAT
>NW_006408748.1:4607178-4612867 GCF_000296735.1 Chrysochloris asiatica
CCATGTTCTGTTCGAACAACTGCCTCTTGGTCCAGGTACAGATTCCTCATGAGCACAATTAAGTGTTCTGGAATACTCATACTTCGCAATGTTGTCAATAACTTGACATGATCCACACAATCAAAAGCCTTTGCGTAGTCAATAAAGCACAGGTAAACACCTTTCTGATATTCTCTGCTTTCAGCCAAGATCCACTGGACATCAGCAATGATATCCCTCGTTCCACGACCTCTTCTGAATCTGGCTTGAACCTCTGGAAGTTCTGATTATAGCCATTTCTGTTTTACCTTTAGCAAAACTTTACTTGCATGGGATATCAAAAAGAGAGTTTTCTTCCAAAGACAACTAGGACTAGGATGGGATAAATTCACACACACAAAAAGAGAATGGAAGAAGAGAAAAGTAATTTTAAAACTGTTTTAGAAAAAATGGAGAGCAGAGAGGCCACAATGAGTGAATTTCTAAAGCAGAGAAAGGTAAGAGTAACATACCTATGGAAAGTATTGTTAAGTTGAAACAAGCCAACATGGGGCACAGAATCTTAGGGAAGGTGCAAGTTAAGGCAGTTACATCTTAATGGACAGAGAGAGAAGGATGGAGGGGACAGTGTGGACAAGACAATGAAAACTAGAGGCCTGCTTGCAACTTGTTATAAAGAGTAAACTTCCAGATCCTTAACTCAGATGCCCTACTCACACTGCAGCAAAAGACCACAGGTTTGCTCTTTACAAAAGTTATGCCAGAGAGAATCTCAATTCGGGACACTTGGAATAGTTATGGGGTGGAGGTGCCAAACAGAAAGGAAGGATAAAGAACTGAGTGAAACCGTACCCACTAAATCAAAGACCGACAGTCCTTTCCCATAATGGGTACGTGAAGCATTTAACAATTAAAAGACTAGATGATTTCTCTTGAAAAACTAACCAGCTCAAGAAAAGAGATCTATAGTTACCAAAATTGGGAAAGGGATTCCCAAAAGAGCTGGTCATCCTATGGTAAAAACACCCTTTGACAAAGCTTGCCCAAGAATCTAAACCACAAACCAGCTTTAACACAATGGACAGAGTTTCCATTAGTTGCTGTTAGGTGCCTTTGAGAGGACTCCAACTCACAGTGACTATATGTATTACAGAACAAAGCATTGCCTTATCTCGAACCAGTCTCACAATCATTGGCTAGAGGGGCCAGATGACAGTGATTTATTCCATAGCATCCCTGGAAGCATCAGTCAAGAAATCATACGTTGTACTGCATTAGGTAAATCTAATATACATCAGATTGAGAGTCTCCCTCTTTATCACTGATCTACTAGTTTAACTTCAGTTGTGACCATACTGTGAACACATTCTTTTCTAAAAAAAACCACTTTATCCAGTGGTTCCAGCTGTATTCAGCAAGGAACTGAGCATCCATGAGGCATCTCTACAGATCTTATAAAGAATGTCAGATCATGGCAACTTTCTCCATTTCTATAATAAAATCTCTTAGAGTATCTCTTCCAAAATGTAGAAGGTTTTATAAATGTGTCAAGCTTAGATTACTGAACATATACAAAGACTCCTCTATTTTGTCATGGTTGGTTAAGAATCGGGCTGTGAGCCTTAAAGTCAGCAGTTCGAAACTACCAGCCGCTCCGCGGGAGAAAGATGAGGCTTTCTACTCCTGTAAAGATTTACACACTCAGAAAGCCTGTACAGGGTCGCTATGGGTCGGAACCAACTCAACGGCACTTAACAACAACAACAACAGTATTGTTTTAATGGGATCCTGGTGCAGAACTGTAGGATAAGCATTGTACTGGGAACCACAGGGTTGGTGGTTCAAAGCCACCCAGCTGCTCTTCGGGAAACCTGTACAAGGTCTCTATGAGTCGGAACCTGTACAGGGTTTCCAAAGCTGTAAATCTTTACGGGAGCAGAAAGCCTCATCTTTCTCCCGCGGAACAGCTGGTAGTTTTGAACTGCTGAATTTGCAGTTCGTAGTTTGATTCGTAACCACTACACTACCAGAGCTCCTTAACAACAACAATAGCATAGTTTTACATTATTTCAAAGATTTTTGTAAGATCACTCTACCAAAAACCATATCTCTCTCTTGCAATTGATCTCTCTTGATGACATATCCAAAGTAAGAAATCCTTGCTTCTAAGGTAAAGTGTGGAGTCCTGGTGTAGTGCTGTGGGTTACTGCACCAGACTGCAAAGCCATTTGAACTGCAAAGTTGGCAGTTCAAGTTCACCAGCTGCTCCTTGAAAACACTATATAGGGTGGCTATGGGTCGGAATCAACTCGACAGCATTTAAGAACAGCAACAAGATAAAGTGCTGAATGTAAGTGCAGGGCAGTAAAGTCAGTTTGAAACACAATGTCAGTGGTTCAAACTTACCAGCCGCTCCTCAGAAACCCAACAGAGGGCCGCTATGAGGCGGAACTAACTTGACGGCACTTAAAAATAACAAGGCACAGAAAATGTGAACACCTGCTTCTTGGTCTATGTACAGGTTTCTCTTGAGCACAATTCATTCTTTTGGAATACCTGTTTTACAATGTTATCTGTAGTTTGTCATGATCACACAGTTGAAAACCTTTGCGTAGTCAATAAAGCACAAATAAACATCTTTCTGGTATTCTCTGCTTTCAGCCAAGACCCATCAGACATCAACAATGATAATATTAGTTCCACATCCTCTTCAGGTTGATTGTACATCATCAGCCTCAACAGACTTTTTTTGGTCATTATTCTAAGTCTATATATTACATAAACTATGCCAGCTAGCAGTCCAACATGACCGTAGAACTCCTCCCTGTACAGAACTAATTATATTACATAACCTTGGCTGCAGATTCTGGCTCGGCAATCTCTATTTGTTCTTGCCCTTTTCTACACCTCTAGCAGTATGAGTAACACCAACTATCTTCTCAATCAACTGCTTTCCTGCTTAAATCACTGAGCCAGTTTCTAGGGCTTCCAATTAAAAACCTTAATTGATACAAGGCCCCAAGACACCAAGGTAGAAATAGGTGGCTGGCTATGGAAGGTATGATTGAAAATGAGTATCTTCTTTAAGGTCCACAAACAGAAATTATAGACATTTTCCCCAAAAGAACTATGGTTAATAAAGGTTAGGTTTTTAGGGACAAATAAAACTATACTTGTGCGACATTGTGGGTTAAAGAAGTTTTGGTAGATTTCTATTCATTGTATTCACCTTTGGGAAATGCACTACAAACTCTAAACCACAAACCAGCTTTAAAACAAGCTACGAGAACAGCCAAATTTGCAGATCATTCCCACTTGACCTAGCCTCAACAGATTGATAACCAGAACTCGACTACAAGAAGATACAAAAGAAAACAATTTTTAAAAAACGTTTTATTGTGAAATATGTTATAGTTTACATGAGAGAACATTAGTTTTACATTTATACTATTGTATATCATTTCATTGCCATGGTTACAATCCCATCCATGCATCATCAACTAACCAAAGGGTATATCCTGCAAGCCTGAACCTGGTCATCAGTACACAGCCCCTCTCCCTCTCTGTGTCTAAAGTCCCCAGCTGCTCCATCTCTCCATGTCATTGTTTCTGCCTCCATCACTGGCATCACTGATTCTCTGGATAGGATCCCACTCTCCGCTCTTCTCCCTTGATGGTCCCAGGGACCTCTGCTCCTAGACTGTATAGTTAATCACTCCCCTCCTTGCTACAAAATGTCTACTTTTACATTTCCAACCCTCACAATCAGTCTTGATAACAATTATTCACCATTTTATCACAAGAAACCTATCCACATTTCATTTCATCAGCCCCACAAAGACAGATTGGATACTACTCAGTGGATATTCTACCTTCCTCCACGCCCTCTGGATCTAGGTTCCTGCTTGAAAGCTTGTAAGTCAGTCACTTCTTGTCTTTGTAGCCCAACCCCCCTCCACTTTGGATAGCCAATGTCCAAGTTACCCCTCTCTGTCTACTCTGTGTATGGAAGGAGTGGGAATTATCCTTGCTGTAAGGACTTGTTCCCTCTTTTGAACTACTGCTTCCATAGGAGTACATCAACTTCATCAAATTGTATCAGATTACTCTTATTTTCCTCTTCCTTCTTCTTGTAGTTGAGCTCTGATCATCTAGTCATCCAAGCCAGGTCAAGTGGGTATTATCTGCAATTGTGGGTGTTCTTGTGCATATGCCCTCTCTTCTTATCAGCTGGGTGCTTCACTCTCCACTCTAGTCCTCTATGGCTATGTCACTGACTCTGGGCCCAAGAGTCCCCAGGTCTTGCCACAATGCTGGCCAACCAGGTCTCCACCGGGTTCACAGGAGTCTATTGAGCATTGTAAGGCTTAGAACACAGCTTCATTGCAGTTTTTCCCTCACTTTCCCTTATCGGTGACGAATGTGGTCACCAATCAGAGTTTGTATTCATACTGCGTGTTAGTAATGGAAGAGGGTTTGATCTGAGGGGACCTGACCACTTGTCTTGATGTCTCCTGGGTGAGCAACTTGCTGCTCTTGTAGTAATCAGTCAGTCTGCTTATATTGTTTTGTATTTTTCCTATCAGTCTTTCTTTCAAGAAGTATCTTCTGTTCTTCTAGCTGCTCCAAGCTGGTCTGCCCATCCCTTCAAGTGGAAATTTACCACCTCTGAAGATTCTGAATGGGTTTAAGGATTCCACCTATAGTCTTATGTAATGCAGAGGCTCCTCAGGAAGCCTCCTTCACTGGGCACTTTGTAGCACCATTTTAGGTATTCCAATCAGTAGTGTAGTGGTTACAAATCAAGCTGTGGACCGCAAGGTCAGCAGTTCGAAACTACCAGCTGTTTCACGGGAGAAAGATGAGGCATTCTGCTCCCGTAAAGATTTACAGCCTCAGAAACCCTGTATAGGGTCACTATGAGTTGGAACTGACTCCGGCACATAACAACAACAACAACAATCAATTATAGGCAGAAGATGGACTTAAAGCTTTCTATGGTGATATTTCTGACTATCTCTTTCTCTCCCCCTCCAGTGACTATTTTATGATGGTATACAAGGGAAACCAAGATTCAAAAGACAGCCAAGCATCTTAACATTATTTCCCCCCTTTGGCCCATTACAATCACGTCTCAATCTCTGTATCCCAGAGCCCTGTTTTTCCAAGATTGTGCATACATCATTGTTTACCTCTGTTCCACTTAGGCAAACCTGCCTAATTGTTCTCCCATGGCTTTGTTCTTCCATTCCCTCCCCCTTCTTGTATATTGTCCCCCTCCTCAGTACCCAAACCATCCTGCGTCTATTTCCTACCCTGTGTTCCACCTTCCCCTCCCTCCCCTCACCCCATCCTCCACATCTCAGCAACCAGCAAAGAATCACCCACCCCCCTTAGTATGGGTTCTTTTTATTAGTCTTTTACAGTAGTGGTCCTATGCAGTATTTCTCCTTTTGTGATGGACTAATTTCACTCAACATAATGTCCTCAAGGTTCATTCATGTTATGTGGTGGCTTGCAGCTTCCTTGTTATTTTTCAAGGTAGCATAATCCATTGTGTTTATGTGCCACAGTTTGCTTATCCATTCTTCTGTTGATGGTCACTTTGGCTGTCTCCATCTTATTCCTATTGTAAATAGTGCTATGAACATTGGTGTGCATATATCTACTCATGTTATGGCTCGTATTTCTTGTGGGTAAATACCAAGTA
>NW_006408748.1:4617443-4626264 GCF_000296735.1 Chrysochloris asiatica
AAAAAAAAAACATGCTATGAGACTATAATCCATTTGTGAATTGGGAGCTGCTGTGATCTGCGTCTACCACAAAGACTTCGTTCAGAGTTATTCTGTGGTGAGTGGGCAAGAGAGCAGTGGGTGAGGAAGAACAATTCTCTTTGCCTTTCCATTTTCGCAGGGAACCCTGGTGGGATAGAGGTTAAACACTCATTTGTCAACCAAAATGTTCAAACCCACCAGCCAGTCCCCAGGAGAAAGATGTGACATTCTGCTTCCGTAAAGATTTACAGCCTTGTTAACCCTAGGAGGCAGTTCGACTCTGAGATTTAGGGATGCTGCAAGTCAGAATCAACTTGACCCCAATGGGTGGCTTTTTTTCCCACATACTCAGAGCATGCTGAGATATGAGGTGCTTTGAAAACCAGTGGTCAAGAACAACACATGAATATGAAAATGCAAACCAAGGCATTCAGAGATTTATTTTCAACTGAAGAAACATCAATATTGCTGAGAAGCTGCATCCATCAGTTCAGCGTACTGCAGCATATTTAGTTCCAAGCCTGAGAAAGCTGAACCCAAAGCCATTTATCTGCCAGTGTCTCAGGCTATTTATACAAATTCTGCATATGAAGCTAGAAGTTAAGACAGATAGCTTAGAAGGCACTGTTGATGTGGCCATAAGGGTTTCATACAACAGTCAAAGAGAGTAATGGCATCAATCGAAATGTGGATGCAGAGAAAGCAAGCTCCCCTCTGTGAAGCCCTACAGATTCTGGAAACTGAGGCAGATATTCAGGACAAAGTACAGCCACCTTTTGAGGGGAATGAGATTACACATACACTATGAAGGAGTCTTGGGGAAGTGAAAAAGCCATCTGTACACATGGAAGTTCCCATTTTGGGGTGTTATTGCCTAAAGAATCACCAAGAGATCCAACTCTCAGTCACAGGAGTTAGGCTATAAATTTATAAATAAATTAATTTTCTGAAGGACAATAAAAATGCTGTCTCAAATTTGATGGACTTACTAAACCATCTTTACTACAATACAACACTGGTACATACTTTTCCTAATTTTAGATAAGTCAGTGTCCCTTTGTTCTGTTCAAACAACTGCGCCTCTTGGTATATGTACAGGTTTCTCATGAGCACAATCAAGTGTCCCAGAATACTCATTCTCCACAATGGTGTCATGATCCACACAATCGAAAACCTTTGCATAGTCAATAACACAAAGGTAAACATCTTTCTGGTATTCTCTAATTTCAGCCAAGATCCATCTAACATCAGCCATTATATCCCTTGTTCCATGTCATATGGTTTATAATGCTGGAAATGACAAATTCAAAAGGTATTGCATTCATCATAAAGAAGAACATTTCAAGCTATATCTTGAAGTTCAATGTTGTCTGTGATAGGATAATATCTATATGCCTACAATGAAGTCCAGAAAATAAAATTATTATTTAAATTTGCAAATCAAACACTAAAATCAATGATAAAAAGCTCGATGACAAAATTCTACCAACTTCATCAGTCTGAAACTCATCAAACATGCAGTGAAGATCCATAGATAATTACTGCTGATTGGAAGATGAAAGTTGGAAACAGAGGAGGAGACACAATTGTAGACTATAGCCTTGGTGAGTAAAATGATGCAGAGACACACAACAGAATTCTCTAAGACCAGTGATTTCTTCATTGTCAATACCCTTTTTGAACAACAGGAATGGTGACTATGTTTTATACCATAATATTCCCTATTGGGATACATTAAAGCATTGCTTTCCTTGCATCCACATTTCTATTGATGCTGTTACTCTCTTTGACTGTTGTATGAAACCCTTACGGTCACATCAACAGTGCCTTCTAAGCTATCTATCGTAACTCCTAGCTTCATATATATATATACCTTGTCAGATGGTACAAGCAAGAATCAAATGGAGTACATGTGTGGGAAGAGTCTGCAGAAGCTAAACATCAGTCAAAACAAGGCCAGGGGTGGACTGTAGAACAGACCATCAATTGCTTATATGCAATTTCAGGCTGAAGCTGAAAAAAATGACAAGTCCACAAAAGTCAAAACATGACCTTGAATATATCCCCACCTGAATTTAGAGACTATCTCAAGAACAGATTTGACACACTGAAGACTAATGACCAAAGACCTGAGGAGTTGTGAGAGAAAAATGTCAGCAGAGACTCTGAAACTTGATCTTGAATGTGGAGTAGATAAAGAGAATAGAAAAGTGTCTTAGCAGAGGACAAAAGGGACTAAAAGTAAGTGTAGAGGTTGTTTTGGGACTTTGACTTTTCCCTAAAACTGCATTTGCCTCCCCAGAAAGAAACTACTGGTATGCTTAAGCATCTCTTGTAGTTTTCAAAGTACAGTCAATACAGTCTCTTAATGACTTGTAAATTTCAGAAAGGACTTCACTTCCATGCAAACTTCTCTGAAATTAGTTCTTCAGAACTAGATTTATATAGAGCATACTTCTGGCATCCTGGTGTGCGGTTGTAGGATACTCGCTGCACTGCTCACCCCAAAGTCAATGAATCAAACCCACCAGCTGCTCCTCAGAAACACTATACAGGATCGCTATGAGTTGGCACCAACTCCACGACATTTAACAACAACAAAAAACATTCTTCTGCATCATAATTCTCTTCCTTAAAAACAAATTACAAACTTCCTTCCATGCCTTTAAATACTTTCTCATGTCATCAGTTTGAAAAGTAGGGAGTTTTTGGTCACAGCTGGCTCTCTTTAGTTCATTGTGACCAAAACCCCTACAGATGCCTTGCCTCTACATAAAGGAAAAGTATTTTACAACAATGCTTTAATGTATCCCAATAGGGAATATTTTGGTATAATGGAAGGAAAATATTTCACCCGAGAATACATTAAATTTTAAAGAAATGCTAAATTATTTGAAAAGCAGTTTAAGTAGCTTCTTTTCTGCAGCTAAGGTCTGAGTATATTTCTAATCTAAGCACTACTGCAAACATCTGGATCCTAAAGCCCAGAGAACTACTCATTCTATTCCTATGGGAAAATCGGTGACTTACAACATAAACCCTTTTTCAAATAACTTTTCAAGATGGAATAACAACAACGCTACATAAGATTTCCTTAAAGATCAATGTGTGCCTGATATGTCTTGTTGTTGTTGTTGTTAAGTGCCATCGAGTTGGTTCCAACTCATAGCGACCCTGTATAAGGTTTCTAAGGAGCGGTGGGTGAGCTTGAATTGCTGACCTTGCAGTTCAAACCAATCTTGTAGTCCAGCACATTAACCCACAGTGCCACACCAAGTCTTGAAGACTACAAAATTCAACTACAAAAATCCTGTATGGTTTTAAAAAATAATTCCATTGACAATAGTTTTCCACTCCTTCAATTACTCATTGTAACATCAACAAAATATGTTTTCAGAGAACATATGTAAAATCTCTGCTTTCAATGGGTTTATATTCTAGTGTAGAATTGGAAATTCTCAGAAACAATATTCATATAAGAGGGGAGCTTCAAAAAATCTATTATCTTTTCATTCATTTTTCTAAGGACATTTTGAAGACCCTAGTACACATAGACATGTATTCAATAAATATATATATATTTTTCGTATACACAGATGTCTTATTTAAGTTCAAATACAATTCACAATTAAAGACTCTTCACCTTATATTATTGTAAAATAATATGTATAGTTTAATTATGAGTAAATTTTTAGTAAACACAACATAATCATGCTGTAGTTGTTAAGTGCTGTCAAATCAGTTCTGACTCATAGCGACCTTCTATAGAGTTTCTGAGGAGTGGCTGGTAGGTTTAAACCTCCACACTTGTGGTTAACAGTCCAATGCTAACCTCAACAGGGCTAAGGTGTAAATTTGATGTTACTTATAAGCTTTCACCTAAAACACACTAAAATGTTCCAAACATTTTTTATCTTACTACTTAATATTTCTATAGAGTCCTGGGGAGTCCTGGTATGATGGTGCTATAGGATAAGCACTGGATTGCTAACTGCAAGATCACTGGTTCAAACCCACCAGTCATTCCTTGTAAACCCTATACACAGTCGCTTATGAATGGCAACCAACTCAACGGCACTTCCTAACAACAACAGCAATGGAGTCTTGGTATGCTGTACAGGAAAACACTGGATTGCTAACTACAAGGTCAGCAGTTCAAACCTACCAGCCACTCTAGGAAATCACAGGATCACTATGAGTCAGAACCAGCTCAACAGCACTTACCAACAACAACAACGAGACTTCTACAAGTTAATGTGTTTTATTTTTTGTTTCTTTGTTTTTGACTTGATTTAATTTCAATGTTTTAACTAGTTCATTTATAAGAAATGATAATGAGAAGTATTCCACAAAGCATGCAAAGTTCAGAAAACTTTCTAGCTTAATGGGAGAATTATTCCTATTGTCAAGAATACGGTTTTCTGAGCATGCCATAAAGGAGGTTTGTGTATGCATAGTTTCTCTTGCTTACATTCTTACAGGTATTTGTCACTCATTTTTCCAAGTAATAGCCAATAAAAAAGTAGGCTGACTAAATTACTTTTAGGGTCCATTCAAGGAGCTCTGGGATTGCAAGGGTTAAGTACTTGGCTGCAAACTGAAAGGTTAGTGGTTCAAACCCACGAGCTGCTTCACAAAAGAAAAGCTCTGACAATCAGCTCCCACCACTAAAAATAAAATATCAAAAAAACCCAAAAAACCCACTGCCATGGATTTGATTCCACCTCAAAGCTATCCTCTGTAGGCTTTCCAAGACTGTAAATCTTTACGGGAATGGACAGCATCATCTTTTTCCCTGGGAGTGGCAAGTGGGTTTCAATTACCTAACCTACAATGTCACCGTAAAGATCACAGCCCTAAAGGGTCACTGTGAATCACAGTCATAGTCTACTGACTCACACACAGACACAGCACACACGACCACCACCAACAGGCTCCATTTGATGCTAAAGGCAAGTCATTAAGTCAAGGAAGAAATTGAACATTCTAACACCAAACATTTTTTCCTATGAGCAAAAACAATCATACAGCTGTTTCATTTAGAGGATCTTAGAGTAGCTCAGAACTCTATAGGATCAGCATTGAACTGGTAACCCAAAGTCAGCACATAAAACACACCAATTGCTCTTGGAAACCCTAAGCATGGTAGCTATGAGTTGGAAGTGATTTAACGGCATACAACAACAACAAGAGCAGCTCAAGAGCATCTTGTTGATAAGTGCTGTCCAGTCGGTTCCAATGCATAGCGATCCTGTATAAGATTTCCGAGGAGCAGCTGCTGAGTTTGAACTGCCAACCTTGTAGAATACTTCAAAAATAGGTGCAAAACAATAAAACTGAGAGGTGCATCAAATCTTCTAAGACCAAACTACATGTTGTTGTTGCTATTGTTAAGTGCCATCATGTTGTGTCTAACCTACAGCGCCACACCAGGACTCCATGGGGAATTTAGTAAACAAGCAATTTCACATCTTGTTTTCTTTACCATTCAATAGATGCATCAAGTGGACTCCATTCATATTCTAAAAATGTAAATCTGAGAGCCTACCCAAAATATCCAAAATGCTAAAACACCAGAAGATCAGAAAACTGAGCCATATTACATGGCTTTGCCTTTAAAGCTTGACTCATCAATCATAAATCTGATAAGATTTTATCACAACCTTGAGGACTCCGTTTTTGAAAACACAGGAGAAATGGCAGAATGCAAAAGGTCATCGCAATTTCTGGGATGGTGCTTAAGACAAGGTCTCCTTAGTGTCCTTTCAAGTCCCAAGTCCATCAGAGCATATAAATTTACTAAGTCAGGAGTACAAGGAAGTAGAAAAAGGCACAAACCATTGTGAACTTTCTAAGAGAAATTTAACAAACATAAAAATTTTTTTTAAAAAAAGCAAGTTAGAAAATTACTTACTTTTCCCAAATCTTTGGTACAAAGCTCAATAGGTAAGCTCTCTTTTCCCCCAAAAAGGTTTGTTAATTAATAGCAATCACCCAAGCAGGTCAGGCAGCCCAGAGACCTAGAAATAATGTAAAGGCAATAAATATTTAATTCAAAGTCAGGTTACAAATTTTAAAAAATCAAAACATCCATTGCTATCCAAAGCATCTCTGCATAATTAAAATAAATACTTCACTGGAATGCCTAAATGATGAGATATGTAAGTTATTTCCCTTTCATAATAATATACCACCAACAAGGCGTTCTAAATTGAGATGGTATTTTGATCTGTCATCTTACTAAAGTTCCTAAAGCAGGAACTAGCAAGGCTTCTTGGCAATCGTTCATGTTAAAATATCTTTCTCAAGGAGTTGTAATAAGGAAGTGAAGGAGAATCTGGACTTCTAATTATACTTCAACTCAGGAGGGAAGGTCTTCAGAAATCACACTTGCTAGCCGCATCTTCCAATGATGGATGAGCTCATCTCACAAACACAGCAGAGGTTGTAAATAGAAGGAAGCAACAACTTACAGAAAATGATCAGAAACCTTCAAATACTCTTGATACTCATAGATATTAATTTAAGCAGACTTGACTTTTGCAGGTATTGTTGCTTTGTGCCATGGAGTCGGTTTGGACTCATAAAGACCCTGTATAGGGTTTCTGAGGCTGTGCATCTTTGCAGGAGCAGAAAGCCTTGTCTGTCTCCTGAAGAGCATTTGGTGGATTTGGACTGCTGACCTTGTGGTTAGCAGTCCTACGTGTAACCCACTATACTAGTCACTTCCCCAAAGTAACCCTGCAAATGGGTGTTACTGTTGTTGTTAGCTGCCCTCAGGTCAGCCCCTGACTCATGGAGACCATATGCCCAGTCCATTGGGTTTTCCTTGGTTGGTTTTGAAAAGTAGGTCTGCAGGTCTTTCTTTCTAGTAAGCTGGGATTGGAGTACCACACAACATACCATGGTAGATGGGTAGTGGCTGCACAGAAGTACAGTGTCTGGACATCGAGGATGGAAGGTGACAATTCTCCCCTGAACCACTAACGGCCTCTGCTAATGGATGCACAATAATTTATTAATGAAAGAAAACACTTCTGTTAAAATGATGCCACAGGTAATCCATACCCAAAGGCCTTTGCAGTCCTCCAGCTCTCATTCTGGGCCTTATTTTAGACGTAATACTAAGAAGCATGGTGAACTCATTTACAAGCCACAAGAGCTTGAGGAATTGGTCAATTAGAAGGAGGCAGGAAGTGCCGTTACAAACAGTCATAATTAAAAAGCAGACAGAACTCATAAACACCAATCGGCATCATTTATTATTATTGTTATTGCCAACACTTATATAGCATTTGCTGTATGCCAGAGTTGCCTCTAAGTGCTTTACACGTATTAACTGTCCTTAGGACAGGGAAAGAGTACTGGTGTGGCACTCAGGGTTCATGTACTGGACTGCAAAGTCAGTTTCAACTGCAGGGTGGGCAATTCAAGCTCACCAGCTGCTCCTTGGAAACCCTATTCAGGGTCGCTGTAAGTCAACTTGATGGCACTTACAAACAACAACAAATCTTTTTTTAATGTTTTACAATAAAATGTTTCAAGGGCTGTGTCCCGGGGCCCATTTCCCCCATAAGTGCTATAGTTCTTGTTGCATGATTGTTCATTGCTTGATGATTTTTGTTGCTGTTGTTGTTAGGTGCTATTGAGTCAAATCCAACTCACAATGACCCTATGCACAATAGGGGCATATTTTCTGGCACTATATCAAACAGTGTTCCACTGCTATTCATAAGGTTTTCAGTGGCTAGCCATTCAGAAGCAATTCATCTCTGCTCCCTAAATCTGTCTTAATCTGGAAGCACCCCTGAAATCTGTCTATCATGGTGGACCCTGCTGGTATTTACAAAACCGATGGCACAGCCTCCAGCACCAAAGCAACATACGAGCCACTACACTACGACAAACTGCCAGACGTGGATGATGACTTTTAAGAACACATCTAGTATATTCTGCAGAACTGACTGTATAACAACTATGTATGTCTATAATGATGTTTGTGATTTATTCAGAAAGGGCTCTAATTGTGACTTTTCAAAGTTTTCATTATACTTAAGAAAAAAGAAACAGATACAATATAGTTTTAGAAATATTTTCATTTGTAATGTTCACAAGTACCAGTCTTGGTGTGGCACTGTGGGTTAATGCTCTGGTTATCGGTTTGAACCAAAAGGTTGGTAGTTCAAGCTCATCAGCCACTCCTTGGAAACCCTATACAGAGTCGCTACGGGTCAGAACCAATTCAATGGCACTTAACAACTACAACAACAAAAGTAAGTTTGTTACATGAAATTTTTACTTAGAAGGAGCCTTTAATGGACTGAGATAAATTTGGTGCCATTGTTATCAGACGAAGATGACAGTAATGGAAAGATGGTGTGTATGTAACTATAAAGGAGAGGAGAACAAACTAAACTTAATTACTTTCTGTTCCTTAAAATGAGTAAATTGAAAAAAAGATTGAATTTATCATTTTAAAAAATTGAAGACGTACCCATTCCACCTAGCTTCGATGGCTTGATGATCAGAACTCAACTAGAGGAATATTGTTGTTGTTGTTGTTGTTGTTGTTGTTGTTAAATGCCGTCAAGTTGATTCCAACCCATAGCGACCCTATATAGGGTTTCTGAGGAAGTGCTGGTGAGCTTGAACCACCAACCTTGCAGTTCAAATGGCTTTGCAGTCTAGCACATTAACCGACAGCACCACATCAGAACTCCGTGAGGGTGGTGGTGTGCCGTGGAGTCGGTTCCGACTCACAGTGACCCTGTATAGGGTTTCCAAGGCTGTAAATCTTTAC
>NW_006408748.1:4631739-4632884 GCF_000296735.1 Chrysochloris asiatica
ATCTAAGGAATCCTGGTGGCACAGTGGGTAAAATGCTTGACTGACAACCAAAAGGTTGGTGGTTTTAACTCACTAGCTATATGGAAGAAAGATTAGGCAGCCTGTGGCTTCTGTAAAGACTACAACCTAGAATACCCAATTGTTATTTTTGCTGTTTAGTGCCGTGAAGTCGGTTTTGTATCCATACTGACCCTGCATAGGGATTCTGAGAAGTAGCATGTGAGCTTGAACCACCAACCTTGCAGTTTAAAGCAACTTTGCAGTGCAGCGCATTAATGAATAGCGCCACACCAAAACTCCATTGAAAACCCAATGGGGCAGTTCTATTCTGTCCTATAGGGTCCCTATGAGTTGGTCCTGACTTGAAGACAATGGTTTATATAGAAAAAGAGATTATGGAGAAGAGAGTCAGTTCCAGAAAAATCAAGAGTTCAAGATCCTCCTCAGAGACTCTACCATAATATTAAAACAGAGAGTCCTCTGGAAAATGATTTTGAAAGTCTTGATTTCTGTGTTTCATACTCAAACCCAGTGTCATGAAGTCAATTCTGATTCACAGCAACCCTCCAGGGCAGGGCAGGGCAGAGCAGAACGGTGCCTGTGGGCTTCTGAGAATGTCGGTCTTTAGAGGAGCACTGAGCCACATCTTCTTCTGCTGAGGAGCTAGTGTGTTCAAAAAATGAGGAGCTAGTGTGTTCAAACTGCTCACCTTTCAGTTAGCCACCTGACACTTAACCCACTGTGTCATCTGGAGGAGCTAGTGTGTTCAAACTGCTCACCTTTCAGTTAGCCACCTGACACTTAACCCACTGTGTCATCTGGGCTGCTTGTGTTTCATTAGGTACTGTGTAAAACGTTTCACATATAAACCTTCAAAAATTAAGCAAATATTATAATCAGCAGTAAGTTCAGATAGTATATTCACATATGATTATTCAAATTAAAACTATCATTTTAATTTTTTAAAAGATGTTGTTGTTGCTAAGTGCTGGTGAGTCGGTTCCGACCCATAGCAACCCTGTATAGGGTTTCCGAGGAGCAGCTGGTAAGCTTGATCCGCCAATCTTTCAGTTCAAATGGCTTTGCAATCTGATACATTAACCCACAGCACCACACCAGAACTCCATATTTAAAAGTAGACATGT
>NW_006408748.1:4634544-4644231 GCF_000296735.1 Chrysochloris asiatica
GCTCAATGACTGGAAAATACAAGACAAGCCTGAAGCATCTTACTATTCCAAGAGGCAAGAAAGCCACTCAAATAGGAATGCAGACATACCAAAAGGACCTAGGAACTGCCTTGAAAAGGCTCCCCCTGGCCACATTTACCAATTTCAACAATAAAAAGAATGACAGTAATGAATTCTAATAAACTGAATAGAAAAAGAAAACATGAACCTATAGTGATTGACATCCAAGGAATAGGGAGAAGCTCTCTTTTACAAAAGTGCCCGCTAGCAAATGTCGAAGAACAGCAGAAATAGCTGCCCTCTTTGAAACCACTGATTCAGTAAATGCCTCAGTCAAGCACCATTAATGGAGGCTAAGCCCATCAGGGAAAGGGCTTTTGGGGAACTGGATGCTCACACTATCTCTGAGTAGCACTCCCAAAGGTTACTTATCATCTCCCTAAGGGAACAAGTATTTTTACAAAAGAGCTGCCTGGCAAACTGCCTTAACCAAGCAGCATAATCAATTATAACAACTGGGCACCAAGTGGCTCCACAGTAACAATGTCTTATTTGTGCCAAACATGCTAAATCTAAATCTAACCACACAGTAACCATCAGACAAATCTAAATTGCAGACACTCAACAATACAACTGTCCCGGAATCTTAAAAATGTTCAGGGCCATGAATAATAAAATTACAAACAAAAACAAAGGATGATTTCTAGATGAAAGGAAACTGAGGAGACAAAATATAATACAGTGGATGACCCTTGATTAGTCTTGGATGTTGTTGTTGTAAAGTGCCGGCGAGTCAGTTCTGACCCATAGCAACCCTGTATAGGGTTTCTGAGGAGCAGCTGGTGAGCTTGAACTGCCGACATTGTGGTTAAAACTGACTTTTCAGTCCAGAGCATTAACCCACAGCACCACACCAGAACTCTCAGATGGGGAGTAATAAAAGCTGCTAACAGGATAATTGGAAAAATCTAAATATGGTTTATGCATTATTATTTATGCATATAATTGCTTCTTGCTAATTACGGTACTATGGTTATGTGATGGAGTCCTGGTGTGGCACTGTAGGTTAATATGCTGGGCTGCAAAGTCAGCTTGAACCACGAGGTTGGTGGTTCAAGTTCACCAGCTGCTCCTTGGAAACCCCATACAGGGTCACGATGAGTCAGAACCAACTTGACAGCACTTAATGACAACATAGTTATATGATAGAATATCTTTGATCTTGTAAAATATATGCTGACATATTTGGGGGAAATGGTTATACCCTCTACAACTAATTCAAATTGTTCAGGAAAAAAACAATTTTTTAAATTTCAAATTTTAAATTCCACCACTGCCCAAAACAAAAGAGAGTGTGTGTGTGTGTGTGTGTGTGTGTGTGTGCGCGCGTAGACACAGGTGAGGCCAGAGACAGACAAAGAAAGACAGAAATAGAGCAAATTTGACAAAATGTTAACAATTTTTGATGGCAGGCTAACTAATATATAAAAATTTGTAACCATGATAACTTAGTCAATTATTGTTGTTTTTAAGTGCTGTCCAACTCACAGTGACATTGTATAACATTTCCAAGGAGCGACTGGTGGGTCTGAATGACCAACCTTGTGGTGCGTAGTCCAGTGCTTATCCTACAGCGCTACACCAAGACTCCACTTACGTTCTCTACCCACCCAATCTAAAGAGAACACATAAAGGAGCGCATGTTTGAAAGGCAACTAATGTCGTTAGGACTATAGCCCATTGCTGTCAAAGGCTTTATCCCATTTACTAAAAACAATAAATCACATTTTCACATTGTTTCTCTTCTGAAAAATTAATAATCCTTAGTTTGAAGGGAGAAAAAAAAAAAGTAAGAAAAAGAAACCCAACAAAGAGAATGAGAATAGAAATAAACTAGCAATAGCTTTCCTCCATACATTCTGAAGGAGGTACAGCTCAACAGTTAAAAACGCCTGCCTTTGTGCCCAGCCTGGCGAAAAGCCTGTGCAGGTGTGGATGGATGTCTCCAACAAGCCAGGGGATTTACACTGAGCAAAGATCCTGGCCAGCAAAAGCACAGTGCTTGACTTCAAGTCCACCCCGGCCATGCCCAGAACAGTGGGCTTCTGCAGAGCATTCCAAGTAAAGCCAACTCACAATCCTGGACTTTGAGAAAGGAGATCTGGCAGCATAGTGGTTACGAGTCAGGCAGTTTAACCTCAAGGTCGGTAGTTTATAACCTCAAGGTCGGCAGTTCGAAACTACCAGCTGTTCTGCTGGAGAAAGATGAAACTTTCTGCTCCCCTAAAGATTTACACTCTCAGAAACCCTGTTCAAGGTCACTTAGAGTCGGAACCAACTCCACGGTACTTAACCATGCACAGTCTCAAATTTACAACTAATTTCTCTCTTCCAAGGAGTGCCTGGGTGGTGCAACTGTTTAACCTACTCAGTTACTAACTGAAAGGTCAAAGGTTCAAATCCACCTCTTAGGAAAGATCTGATGACAGACTTCCCAAACGTAGCCATTGAAAACCATAAGAGGTGCAGTTCTACTATGACACACATGGGGGCGTCGTGAGTGAGAACTGAGTTGATAGCAACTGGCTTCTTTTTTTCCCTTCAAAATGTTCTTCCAACCTTCGCTTCTTCAATGGATTCTTCAAGGCCATGCTGGCCACTCCAGGTAGGAAGGACCCCTCTTTTCTTGGTTCTACTTCACAATTTTTATCTGTGGTGCTAATTTAGCACTTTACAAAAGGATCTTTCCCACCCAGCACTGATTCTGTACCCTGTGTGGACCACGTACTTTTTGCCATGTTTTCTTACTTAAAAATTCTGTGAAGCACTTCACATTATATTATTTTAAAAAAGAGATGCTCAAAAAGTTGAAATAACTTGCCCAAGGTCACAGTTATAAAGCTGATATCCAGTCCCTAGTGTTGTTCTGGTTCTACCCTAACACTAAGGGGAGGAACCAAAACTCACTGCCATCAAGTTGATTTCTATTCACACTGTCCCTGTGTAGGGTTTTCTAGGCTGAAAATCTTCACTGGAACAGAAAACCTCCTCTTTCTCCCGTGAAACAGCTGGTGGATTCGAACTGCTGACCTTGTGGTTGGCAACCTAATGTTTAACCTACTTAGCCATCAAGGCTCATTACCATAATACTAGAGTACTAGTATTGTTATTGGACTCCTGGCGTGGCACTGCAGGATGAGCACTGGATTGTTAATGCAAGATTTTACAGCAGTTCAAACCCACCAGTTGTTCCTTGGAAACCTTATCCAGAGTTGCTATGAGTCAGAATTAGCCCCATGGCAGTTAACAACAGTATTGCTACTGCAGCACTGTAGGATAAGCTCTGGACTGCTAACCACAAGATCAGTGGTTCAAACCCACTAACTGTTCTTCAGAAACTCTACACAAGAAGAAGTGCAGCCAGAATACTCCTTGGAGGCAAGGAAGGCAAGATGTCATCTCTCATGCATTGAAGGATATGTTATGAGGAGGGACCAGTCCCTGGAGAAGGACACCATGCTTAGTAAATTGTAGGGAGTCAGAAAAAAACGAAGGTCCACAAAAAGATGAATTGACACAGTGGTAGCAACAATACGTACAAACGCAACAACAATTTTGAGGATGACACAGGACCAAGCAGTGTTTTGTTCTGTTGTGCATAGGGTCACTAGGAACAGGAACAGACGACACCTAGCAATAACAGCATTATTATTATGTTTCCGCATGGCACAAGCAGTCTGCAATAGGCTAAACTAAAGGCTGGTGGTTTGATCCCACCCAGCAACACTGCTGAAGAAAGGCTTGACAATTTGCTCCAGTAAAAATTATAGTCAATGGTTGGTCTGAAGTGTGCTGAGACCTAGGGACCCCTGAGACCATGGACAAGGACATAGTCAGAGAGGGCTAGAGCTGACAGTGAAGCATCCAGCTGGTATGACGTGAGGGAAGACACACAAGAAGGCCCAAACTTGCAGAGAGTACCCATTGACCTAAACTGAATGGCTTGATAATCAGAACTTGACTAGAAGAAGATTTAAAATAAAATAAAAACTTTTTTGATAAAGGAAACCGGTGGAAATTGCTACAATTTGATGAATTTGACTTATACTTATGAATGTAGTAGCTTGAAATACCAACTGAGACGGAAGGAGTCTTCACCTCAAGCATCAATCCTATCCACTCTGTATACAGGGTAGGTTGTTGTTATGTGCCGTGGAGTTGGTTCCGACTCATAGTGACCCAGTACAGAGTTTCCGAGGCTGTTAATCTTTACAGGAGCAAAAAGCCTCATCTTTCTCCCGCGGCACAGCTGGTAGTTTCGAACTGCTGACCATGAGATTAGCAGCCCGATTTGTAACCATTATGCTACCAGTAGGGATGGGCAACTTAGACACTGGCTACCTAAAATGCTGTTGTTTTTGTTGTTGTTAAGGGCCGTCGGGTTGGTTCTGACCCTGTACAGGGTTTCTGAGGCTATAAATCTTTATGGGAGCAGAACGCCTCATTTTTCTCACGTGGAACTGCTGGTAGTTTCAAACTGCTAACCCTGAGGTTAGCAGCCCAACTTGTAACCACTATGCTACCAGAGCTCCTTAAAATGAGGGGTGATAAAGGCACAAAGCGATTGGCTTACATGTTTTCAAGAGGGAGTTTAGTTTAAGAGTGGGGGGGTGGGGAAGATAAGAGTCCCCACTGAATAGTTTTCATCTTGTCTAGACAGGTGTGATGAAACACATGGGGATAAGATTCTTATGATTCAATAGTGAGTAACTGTAAGCATGACTAATTCAATTGTCACAACTGTAAAGGTAGAAGTTTTGTAACAAAAAGAGGGGAGTAGGTAATCTTAAAGTCCAGAAACAGAGGAACCTAGGACCATCAAGGGAGAAGAGCACAAGCAGAATGCAGGACCCTATCCAGAGAAGCAGCGACACCAGAGATGGAGGCAGAGATAAAGACAGAAAGCGAGAGAGCAACTGAGGACTCTAGACTCATGGAAAAAGAGGGACTGAGTGCTGACTGCCAGGAGGCAGGCTTGCAGAATGTGCCCTTTGGTTGTTTAGATTATTATATATTTCTGAGTGTACATCCCTCTACCTCTCCCCCCCCCTCACAAAACACACACACACACACACACACACACAAAAGGAAATGGAAGCAAATGCTGTTAATGATGATGCACGGAGATTGTAATCACTGCAGTGAAACAATGGTGTAAAGCTGATATTCTCCCATGGAAACTATTACCTAGTTAACAATAATTAAGAGCAAATGAAAAAAAAAGTGAGAGAAAAAAATTACAGCCAAGAAAACCCTGTGAAGTAGGAAGTCATCATGAGTTGGAAATGACCCAAAAGCAATGAATTCAGTATTGTTATTAATAACATTGTTATTTATAGTTTTATTTCCAGCATCAGTTATGGTTTTACTTTATATTTTTAAGTGCTGATGCATCTCAGTTAAGATGTTGGAGAAGAATATTGGAAGTACCACGATCAGGAGAACAAACCAATCTGTGTTGGAAGAAGTACAACTAGAGTGCTCACTGGAAGCCAGGATGCCCAGACTTCTTCTCTCATACTTCAGACATATTATCAGGAGGCACAAGTTCCTGGAGAAGGACATCATGCTTGGTAAAGTAGAGGGTCAGCAAAATAAAGGAAGACTTCCAACCAGATGGATCAGCACAGTGACAGGAACACTGGGCTCAAGTATAACAACAATTGTGAGAATGGCACAAGAACAGACAGTGTTTCGTTCGGTTGGGCATAGGTTCACTATGAGTTGGAACTGATTCCATGGCACCTAACAACAAACCTAAGTTAACCTTAAGCCAAATATAAGGTCATCCTTGAAGGAAAAGATTTGCTTTATTCACCTCTGTGAGCTCTTCAAAACCTAGCAATATTCACAGCTCATGCTCAGTGATTTTAAGTCTCCAGCCCATAGACCATCTTTCTACCCACTTCCCACATCCATCCCTGCAGAGCCCCAAACCTCTCGATGTTTCCATGAAAACCTCAACTGCAGAGCCTAGTAACTGCCACATCTGAGGGGGGTTCAAACAGTTTGTAGACAGATTCATTATCTGTTCATTTCATTTGTCCATGAACTTTTTGAAGTCCCTCTCGTATATGCCCCGCATACAGTAGAAACTTCATGTTTTCACATGAGACTGTCAAGATTCTCACCAGAACTGCTGCACCTTGATAAACAATGTGATCTCATTTTTTCTCTTTATCACATACGGAGGGAAATTCTTTTAGGAATGGGTGGAGAAGAATGAAGAGCACAGACAGGCCTTGGCCTCTTCTGTCCCAATCCACTTCACCGCGGCCCTGAGTGTACTGAACTCTAAAGCAGCGCTTCTCAAACATCAACATGCAGACAACACTGTGAAATGTGGATTAAATTCAGTCTGCCTGAATTTCTAACAAGTGCCAAAGAGAGGCCAATGCTTCTGATTTCTGGATCATACACTTTTGAATCACAAAGTTCTTGTCCCTTGTTGTAGTTGCTGTTGTTACATGCCACTGAGCTGGTTCTGACTCATAGCAAGGAGCGGCTTGTAGATATGAACAGCCAACCTTGTGGTTAGCAATCCAGTGCTTATCCTACAGTGCCACACCAGGACTAGAGTGAAACCATGCCTATTGAAAGGGTGTAGACCACAATGACTACACATGAATTCACAGAATGCGAATGCAAGTTATTTCTGGGTTCCTGTTTCCTCCTTTTCTACAATTTCCAAGTATTCTACATTCTGAAGAAACTAAAAATGTTAAATGCCATATATGCACACATATTACAAAAATGTGCCCATAAAAGTCCACATTTGGACATCTTCTTTCTGCATGACTACATCTTTATTTAAACAACAAATATACCTAAAAGGACTAGACTTGAAAGATAAACCGGTTGGTGAATTCAACAATTCCCTAATCTACTCACTTTAACATGCAAATTAACATAAAACTGCAATTGCCCTTAACAAAAACTCACCATCCCAAGCATTGTTTTTCTCAGGTTCCTTTCCCTTAAAAGAAAAGGAAAGAGTCCATTCAGTTGGAATATAATAAAAGGCAACCCAAATTAAGGAGAGAAGAAAAAACAAGAAGGCTCCACATGTAATCTTTTCCAAATGGGTCAAGAGAACCACATGGAAGCTGAGCCAGGGCTGCCAATGGTTTCTCACAGCAGAGGCAGGCTGGGCTGTGATGCGCAGCAAAGCTAAGTGGAAGAAATTAAAGCAGCACTCGCTGTGTATCTGCAAGTGAGGTGGAAAGAAATGATCCTCAGAGGAGCCCCTTCCACAACGTAACAAGGAGCGATCATTAGGAGAAGGCAATTAGAGGGTACATATTGGCAAGGAAACATTCTCAAAAGATTGGACTCCTTCACTTCAGTGGAGCTGCAAGAGACACCAGACTGCATTGTTCAGAGTTTCAGGGGTACCTTCCCAGGAGGTGGGCATCCCACACCCACTTCTGTGCCTACCATGATTCTAAACATTTTCCTGGCCCTAGGTAACTCTAACCCTGGGTAAATCATAGAGAAGTAGCCCCTCTGCCCCATGGCATTAACCCACTCATAGCAACCCTGGAATAGGGTTTCCAAGACTGTAAATGTTTACAGGAGGAGACAGCCTCATCTTTCTCCCTCAGAGAGATTTGTGGGTTTGAACTACTGACCATGCGGTTAGCAGCCCAATGCCTAACCCACAGCACCACCAGGGCATTCCCAGAGAACGGAGAACGAATGCTACCCTCTTGTTTTGCAACGCCCTCCCTTCCCAGGTGAGGTTATTCATATCATGAGTCGACCAATGGTCTAAATCAGGGATGGGGAAAATCTGGCCCTCGGGACCTATGTTGTTGTCGTTAAGTGCCTTCAAGTCAGTTCCGACTCCTAGTGATCCTTACAAGGTTTCCAACCAACCTTGTGATTCAAACTGACCTGCAGTCAGGTGCTTATCCTACAGCGCCACACTGTTGCTGTTGTTGTTAAGTGTCATCGGGTCGGTTCCAACCCATAGCGACCCTGTACAAGGTTTCCGAGGGTGTAAATCTTTACAGTTGTAGAAAGCCTCATCTTTCTCCCGCGGATCGGCTGGTAGTTTCGAACCGCTGACCTTAAGGTTCGCAGCCCGATTCGTAACCACTACGCTACGTAAAATCACTTAGGTGGCCCTGCTAACGCAACAGCAGATTCAGCCATCAAACCGACCTTGCAGTCTAGTGCACTAATCCCACAGTACCACACAGGTAAGCTTTAATTAAATGTTTAACCAAATAGAGCAGGTTAATTTTTAAGATGACAGTTTTGTATGACCTACAAATGATATTATAAATTTTGGCAGAAGAAAATTTCCCCACCCTTGTTCTAAATGATTTTTAGAACTTAAAGCTAGGCACTTAAGTTTGGATTTCTTTACATTGACTTTATAGTTCAGTATTGCTTTTACTTTGAATTATATCAGAGGTAGGTGGGGGTGAGCATGAGGAAGAATACCACAGTTTCAGTGCTGCAGAGTTTAAACACCTGCAAGTTTTAGTAGGAATTTTCAGTTTACAGAGACTTAAAGAAGCATGATAAGCAAATGCAAAGTAATACATGGTCTTCTGTGTTGATTTTGGCTTAATACCAAAAAAAAAAAAGCTAAAAATGTTAGGGGGCAACGTAAATGTGACTACAGATTGATAATGTTATTTGGGAAATGGTATTCATTTAGTTGGGTGTGGCAACAGTATTGTTTAGGTAAGGCAGCTGATTCTTTTGAAGATAAAGTATCATGATAGCTGTAATGAATTTTGAAATAATTTAGCAAAAAAAAATACTGTAGATTTTGCATAAAGCAGAGTAGATTGTTAATTATTGAAGCTAAATGGGGATTCTAAGGTGTTCACTGTATTATTACTTTTTCTGTTTTCTACATTTGAGACCCTCATTTAAATTATATAGATTAATTTAATTTAATGAAAGGTTGATTACCCCCATTGTCCTTTGTTGCCATACTATATTGTCATGCATCTGGATGAATGACATTCTTTGACCCAAAAAGATATAGGGAAACTCAGCTTGAAAACAAAACAAAACAAAAAGATATTGGCACCCCTTCCTACCTCTGTTGTTCTTAAGTCAGTTCTGACTCATAGTGACCCTGGACTCCAAGGAGTGACTGGTGAGTTTGAACTGCCGACCTTGTGGTCCAGTGCTTATCCTACAGCACCACACCAGTTCCCACCTCTGTATCTCAAATTATGTCCTCCCAAGCGGGTTCTTCTCCCACTATTGGCCTGTAAGGCCCTACAGCCATTCTACTCTATCCTCTAGACAAGGTTACTAGGAGCTGGAGTCAACTCAACCAGAGCAGTGAGTTTCTATTGTCCCTCACAGGAGCCCTGGTGGTGCCATGGTTACACATACAGCTGCCAACCAAAGGGTGGACAACTCAAGTCCAAGAGTAACTCCAGGAGAACAAACAAGATGGTAGATCGGGTGGACATGTAGTAAAGAGCTCCGCCAACAACAACACAGAATACACGACCAAGCAGGCTCAGGGGATGGTCCCAGAACTCTGAACCATATATAGGAGGAATATTTAGAAGGTTGGAAGGCTTACAGCTGGGAGAATTTGTGGTAGAAGCAAGAAATCTATTGCTTTCTAGTCCAGGATGCTCAGCTGCT
>NW_006408748.1:4649322-4651053 GCF_000296735.1 Chrysochloris asiatica
GAAGTCCTTGACAACTTCAATCTCTTCTCCATTGATAAGAATGCTGTTTATTGGTCCAATTCCAACTCATAGCAACCCTGTATAGGGTGTCAAAGGAGCGGCTGGTGAGCTTGAACCGCCGATCTTGTGGTGCAAGCCAACCTTGCTGTCCAGTGCATTAACCCACAGCATCATAGCAGGACTCCTGTAAAAATCACAGCTTGGAAACCCTCTGGGGTAGCTCTATTCTGTCACATGGGGTTACTATGAGCTGGAAACAACTTGATAGTGCCCAACAACACCAACATGGTCATTCTCGATTTCTTGCAGGCACAAACAATTTGTGTTCAACTGGAAATCAATCCAATGTGGTCACTGTGGGTCACTATAAGGAGCTCTGACAGCATAGTGGTTAGGAGTCAGGCTGCAAACCTTAAGGTCAAAAGTTCGAAACTACCAGAGGTTCCATGGGAGAAATACGAAGCTTTCTGCTCCCATAAAGATTCACAGCCTCGAAAACCCTATACAGGGTCACTATGAGTTGGAATCGACTGCACGGCACACCACCACCACCACCACCACCACCACCATGGGTTGAACTTGATGGCAATTAACTACAACAATAACTAACCAACCTAAAAGTTGCCAATTCAAACCCACCAGGAGCAGTATGAAAAAAGGGTCTGACCATCTGCTTCCTAAAAGATTACAGCCAAACGAAATTTTAAAATGTCTATGGAGTAGCTCTACTCTGTAATGCACAAGGTAACCACGAGTCAGAATCAACTTCACAGCATCACGGTATAGCTGTTTTGTGTTTGTTTGTTTTTTAATTGCCCTTCTGGTGTGTAAATGGATCCATCCACCCTTTAGGTCTACCTCTAAGAAAAGCTTCCTAACCCTATCCCCCAACATGATGTGATCTCCTCTTTTCAGACCTGCCCCATCACATTTTATACCTCTCATTCCACTGAGCAGGTTCTATGTGGTGGTGGTGGTTGTGTGCCAACCAGTGGATTCCAACACATAGCGACTCTACACAGGGTTTCCGAGGCTGTGAATCTTTATGGGAGCAGAAGGTCTCATCTTTTTCCTGCAGAACAGCTGGTAGTTTCTAACTGCTGACCTTGCGGTTAGCAGCCCATCTTGTAATCCACTAAACTACCAAAGCTCCTTCAGATTCTATGTTGTTTGTCATTGTTGGTAAGTACCATGGAGTCGGTTCCGAACCACAGTGACCCTGCACAGGGTTTCCGAGGCTGTAAATTTTTACAGGAGCAGAAAGCCTCATTTTTCTCCTGCAGAACAGCTGGTAGTTTCTAACTGCTGACCTTGAAGTTGGCAGCCTGATTCATAACCACTACCTACCAGAGTTCCTTCAGATTCTATGTAGCCTGGGGATATTATTAGCTGACATTCAAATGGTACTCCCTAGGCATGAGACATCAGTCTAGTTACTCTCACAAGTGTTCTTTCCATGAATCTTATCTCATCTTATTCCTACCTCAGTGAGGTAGGAACTATTATGGTCCTCTTCTCAAAAGTGAGGCAACAGACTGAGAAGCTGGGTGACTTGCAAAAGTCCAACAGTTGGTGAAGAGCAGCACCAGGGTCCATTTAAAACCCTTTCTGCTTCCAAACTCTCATGCATGTCATTTTAAAGGTGTTCAAGAGCAAAGATAATAGTTTGAGGAATGAAGTATGCCTGACCTAAGCCATGGTCTCACCACAGCCTCATATGCATGTGACAAT
>NW_006408748.1:4652593-4653458 GCF_000296735.1 Chrysochloris asiatica
ATAAAGCTCTTGATTCCACACCCACGTCTGCCCAGTCAATCTGATTCATAAAGACCCTACAGGACAGAACAGAATTGCCCCATAGAGTTGCCAAGGCTGAGTGCCCATGGAGCAGCTGATGGGTGTGAATCACCAATCTTTCTTTCAGTTAGCAGCTGAGCACTTACCCATGAAACCACCAGGGCGCCTCTGAAAACTTCAGGGAGTTTGATTGTGTCTGATGGCAAACTGAAGGTTTCCAGGGTACTAGGACACCACAGAAAGTTGTTGGAAGAAGCAGTTTACTGAATGGCACTTCTGTATCTTCAAAGGTTTAATATGCTCAATGGTGGAAAATGAAACCTTTTGAGTCAGGTGGCTAAAACTCACTGCTTGCTTTGTTTGTTTTTAACTAATAACCAAAACTGAACATACTTTGCCAAGATGTTTAATCCCTCGCTCCCTCCTACCATTTTTTTCTTCTATGTCCAATGTATTCATCTTTGAAAGATACTCTGTGTGTGTGCATGAGTAACAAAAAGTTTAGTTATAGACACAGGAAAATGAGGGGACTTTAAAAAAGTGCATGGAAAAACTAATGGAATTTTCCCACAATTTTTTTGAAGCCCACTCATACAACACACTTTGAGTCTTATTACCAGGAGTGAAACATGAGGAGTGTTGTTGTTACTGTTGAGTTAACCCCAACTCATGGGGACCTCATGTACAAATGACTATGGGGTCCTACACTTGCAGTTTTGGTGGCAGCAGAGACAGCCTGGTAGGAAACAAGGGAGGAATTAAAAACTCAGAGAAGCTGAGCTCACAGAACAACACCAGTGCTCTGGATCTAGCATAAGGTGCAGGGCGTCCATTACCCGCACGC
>NW_006408748.1:4655228-4656917 GCF_000296735.1 Chrysochloris asiatica
GACCCATAGCAACCCTATATAGGGTTTCCGAGGAGCAGCTGGTGAGCTTGAACCGCTGACCTTGCAGTTCAAATGGCTTTGCAGTCTGGCCCATTAACCCACAGTGCCTTACTAGGACTCCAGTGCCACATCAGGACTTCAGAGAGATGCAAATCAAAAACACAGTGAGATACCATCTCATACCAGCAATAACACCAAAGATCAAAAAAGTTGAGGACGATAAATGCTGGCGAGGATGTGGAGAGACTGGGACCCTACTACATTGTTGGTGGGATTGCAAAATGGTCTAACCACTCTGGAAGGCAATATGGCGCTTACTCAGAAGGCTGGAAATAGAAATACCTTATGATCCAGCAATTCCTCTACTTGGTATTTATCCACAAGAAATATGAGCCATAACACAAGTAGACATAGGTACATCAATGTTCATAGCAGCACTATTTATAATAGCAAAAAGATGGAGACAGCCAAAGTGCCCATCAACTGAAGAATGGATAAACAAAGTGTGGTACATACACACAATGGAATACTATTCTACCTTGAAGAACAACAAGGAGGCTTCAAGCCACCGCATAACATGGACAAACCTTTAGGACATTATGTTGAGTGAAATTAGTCACAAAAGGAGAAATACTGCATAGGACCATTATTGTTAAAGAATAAGAAAAAGAACCCACACTAAAAGAGGGGGGGCAATATATATATATATATATGTTTGCTGATCACCGGGATGTATGGGATGAAAGGAGGGGTGGGAGGGAGGGGAAGATAGAGCACAGGGTGAGGAATAGACACAGGAAAGCTTGGGTACAGGGGCGGGGCCTGGGGGGGTGCAATACACAAGTATGGGGAGGGGAATGAAAAAACAAGGCTGATGGGAGAACAGTTAGGCAGGTTTGCATGTGCTAAGGGGGACAAAGGTAAATGATGATATATGCAGAACCTTGGAATAACAGGGCTCTGGGATACAGGGATTGAGGCATGGTTTGAAGGGGTAAGAGAGGAGAATAATGTTAAAATGCTTGCCTATCTTTTGAATTTTGGTTTCCCTTGCCTACCGTTGTAGAATGGAGTCCTGGAGTGGCACTGCAGGCTAATGTGCCAGACTGCAAAGCCATTTGAGCTGCAAGGTTGGCAGTTCAAGCTCACCAGCTGCTCCTTGGAAACCCTATACATGGTCGCCATGGGTCAGAATCGCCTTGATGGCACTTAACAACAACAATCATTGTAGAATGGACACTTGACATGGGAAGAAAAGAATAGCCAAAAACATCACTACAGAACGCTTTTAAGTCCATCTTCAACCTATAACTGATTGGAATACCTTAAAGGGGGGCTAGAAATTTGCCTAGTGAAAGAGGCTTCCTGTGGAGCCTTTTCATTGCTTAAGACCATAGGTGGAATCCAGAACCCCATCCAGAACTGACTGAGGTAGGAAATTTCCACTGGAAAGGGCGAGTAGACCAGCCTGGAGCTGCTAGAAGAACAGAAAATACTTCATTAAAGAAAAACAGGCAGGAAAAAAATTGAAGCAATAACGGCAGTCTGATTGATTACTGCAAGAACAAGTAAGCTGTTCGCCCGGGAGCCATCAAGGCAAGTGGTTGGGACCCCTCAGAGTAAACCTGACCACATTCAATAGACCCCTGTGAACACAGGTGGAGACCTGGATGGCCAGCAGTATGGCAA
>NW_006408748.1:4657902-4659613 GCF_000296735.1 Chrysochloris asiatica
TTGGATTGCTCAAGTCCATTTTTGCTGCCACTGTGTGAGTGCATTCCAACATAGGGTGCTCATCATCCAGCACTTCCTACAGTATTCTGTTGTGACCTATATGAGCTTTATTGGCTAATTTTCAGAAGTAGATTACAAAGGATTTCTTCTTAGTCTGTCTTATTCTGAAAGTGTCACTAAAACCATGAGTAACCCTACTGGTATTTGAAATATCAATGACGGAGCTTCCACCATGACAACAACATAAAGGCCACCAGTAGTGCCACAAACTGATAAATGTTGGATGAGATATGCAGAGTTATCTATCTAAAAGTGGCCTTACATATCCAATGGTATCTACTGCAGAGTTGAGCACCACAGAAATTATAACTGTCCTCACATTTCACAATTCATAAATGTGCCCCTTTGCCCCAGCCAGAAAAGTGACCACAGAATACCAGAAGGCACATAGGCATGAGTGAGAGAGAGAGTTCACATTCCTGTGTGTAAATGGGGGCGTATCTAGAAATGGGACTACAGAGAGACAGATCATGTAAAAAGGGGTGGACTCAGGAAAAAAATCACAAGGTGTCCCCTAAGATAAATACTGTGATGGTTAAGGCTGTGTGTCAACTCGGGTAGTAGATGACTTTGTTATTAGAACCTCTGATTCTCAAAACCTAAATCACAAGAGCCAAATCTCTAAATCATGAAAAGCCATGATTCTCATTGGTTTGGCAGTTAGATGTACGTTGGCAGTGAAATAATTAGGTAGTCATCCCCCATTTTGTGATGTCATGTAATCACCTCCATGATGAGATCTGTTATGGACAGTCCACTGATACGGTGTTTCCTTGGGGGTGTGGTCTACATCTAACATATATGGATTTTCTGACAAAATTCTCTGACTTTTTTGTTTGCTCTAAATCCTCCATCAGGGTCATCATCATCTGACCTATGGTTCTTGAGAGTTGGGCCAGTAAGTCTTGGATCCATCAGTTTCTACAGCCACTGAGCCAGCAGCCTGCCATCTAGCTGGACAATCTTGAGTTGGTCAACCCCCGCAGTTATATGAATGAGGAGAAGCCTCAACAACGACAATATGATCCATGGCTCTGGGACTTCCCAGCCTCTACAACTGTGAGTTATTTCCTTGAGATAAATCTATATATGTACATGTATTTGCTTCCCTAGAGAACCTAGCCTAAGACAGACACTTTTTATCTACCACTCTGTGGTTCCAATTTTCTCCTTGTTTGAGGAAGCTGATCTCTTTAACAGGCTCCCATATCCTCTGGCTCTCAACTAGGTTAAGCAATGAGGGTTCCTCCAGGAAATCAGAAGGATGCAAGCGAACTGCTCCCTCCCTGAAAGGTCTCCTCAGGTAACAACTCTGTCAGGTAGCCTTCTACAAAGAACTCTGTGTCTCCATGTAATAATTCCCTCCTTCAACACTCCAAGTCCAGGGTTGAAGACTACCAGCCCCAGGGCACTACATTCTGCTTTGTGGTTTCCCTACACTGGGACCATGTTCCCAAATTAACCATGTCTCTTGATGGGTTCCAAACTAATAATATAAACACTCACCTGCAAGAGGCTACTCTGTAATTACTATTATTTTGATTCTACTCTTATATGGCAGCCTTAAGTGAATTATGTCCAAAGGGTGGGGGTGGGGGGTGGGGGGAGGGAGTCCCTTAAAAACATTTCTGCATCTTTTTAATAGAAGCTG
>NW_006408748.1:4661408-4663551 GCF_000296735.1 Chrysochloris asiatica
AAAAATTCACTATCTTTTTATTCTGTTTTTCCATGAACTTTTTGAAGTCCCTTCACATATAACAGAATGAAACACTGCCTGGTCCTGCGTGCACCATCCTCGCAATCATTTCTAGGTTTGAGTTCATTGTGGCAGACACTGTGTCCAGTCCATCTCACTCAAGGGTCTTCTTTTTCACTGACCCTCTACTTCATCAAGAATAATGCCCTACTGCCCGGAATGGTCCCTTCCTAAATCGTGTCCAAAGTTTATAAAACAAAGTTTTTCCATCCTTGAATTTAAGGAGCATTCTGGTTGTACTGCTTTCAAGACAGATTTGCTCCTTCTTCCTGCAGTCTATGGTATATTCAATATTCTTCACCAATGCCATCATTCAAGTCTATCGATTCCTTCTGTGGTCTTCCTTTCTCGTGTTCAGCTTTCAAATGCGCTGTCTCTCTCTCCCCTCTCGACAATTCTTCATTGTGCTTATTACCCACAAAGTCTCATCTTGCTCATGTGGAGCTTAAAGTGAATTCAAATTGCTGACTCCTTTACACATAAAACCCAAATGTTGTTGTTGTTGTTAAGTGCTGTTGAGTCAGTTTCAACTTATAGCAGCAACCATGTATCAGGAATTCAAGGAGCGACTGGTGAGTTTCAACTGCCAACCTTGTGATTCAAACCGAACTTGCAGTACAGTGCTTTATCCCACAGTGCCACGCCAGTATAATTATTTGTTTTAAATCCATCTCCTCTCACTACAAGCATGGTCACAGAATGTTGTGATCCAAACTGAACTTGCAGTCCAGCGCTTTATCCCACAGTGCCACGCCAGTATAATTATTTGTTTTAAATCCATCTCCTCTCACTACAAGCATGGTCACAGAATGTTGTATTGTTTGCTGTTTTGTTTAGTATCATCAAGTCAGTTTTGACTCATAGAGACCCAAAGAGTATCTGGTGGGTTAGCTGCCATCAAACTGGCCCTTCATTCATAGTGACCCCATATGTGACAGAGCAGAACAACTCCACTGGGTTTTGAGGAGGCTGCTAACCTGGATAGAAACATTTTCCTTTTTAACACACAATTATCAGAATTACTGGTTCCTCTCAATTATCTGTATCTGGCTTAATAGAAACTAGTAGTGCTCTAGATAACCCAGAATAAGATTTAATGTGAAAAGTCATTATTGTTTTATTTGGAAATGTTTCTGGATATTGTAATAGGATTGGAGGCCAAGGAATAGAATTGCTTTTCTGGTTCTTTTTCTTTTTTTAATTTTTTAAATTTATTTTATTGTCATTGAGAATACACACAGCAGAACTTACACCAACTCACAGTTTCTATATGTACAATTCAGTGACCGGTGCAGTGCTGAAGGATAAGCACTGGAACGCAAAGTCCGTGTGACCCACAAGGTCCGTCGTTCAAACTTACCAGCCGCTCCTTGGAAACCCTATACAAGGTGGCTATGAGTCAGAATCAAGTCCACAACACTTAACAACAATGACAACATCTTTACAGAAGCGGATCCGTCAGGCCTTTTCTCCCATAGAGCCAGTGGGTGGGTTTGAACTGTTAACATTTTAGACTAGCAGCAACTCCAAACTGCTTGCTCCATTCAACCTTGAAAAAAGGATCACTGTTCATTCCCACTGACTAGGACACCAGGGGGGCAAACAGTTGGCACTCACTAAATAGTTGTTGAGTAAATAAATGACTCCATTAGGAAAAGATACAAAGTGCTTGACCTGCTTTTGTGCAAACTGCAACTGCGCTGACTTTTTCGTGGCCAAGAAGGTATTCAATGAATGTCCTTTCTGAGGTGCTAAAGAAGAGATTCCAATTTAAATTCAAAGATGACCTTCAAGGAGGGTTTTCCATATTATACATCAAAAGTAGCACAATAAAGAGCAAGGTACCAAAACAATGAATGCATTTCAATGTAAACAATTATTTAAACCAGGGTTGGGGAAGATTTTCTGTTAAAAGCCAGACAGCAGTAAACATTAAAGGCTTTGTGGGCCATAGAGCTTCCTTCTGTGGTAGCTCCTGTGTTCTCAATCCCACTGTTTTACCATGAAAACAGGTGGAATCCATGAATACACGAAACAACATAGCTGTGCTCCAATCAAACTTCATTTGTAGACAGGGAAATGT
>NW_006408748.1:4663735-4682662 GCF_000296735.1 Chrysochloris asiatica
GCACATAACAACAACAACATATATATATTATATATATATAAACTATGCTTAGTTCATGGGTGGTACAGAATCTGCTATAGTTTGTTGATCCTTGATTTGAGCCATTTCTAAGAGTGATTTTTGTGTGGTACTATGGGTTAATGTGCTGGATTGCTAGGTTGGTTTGAATCACAAGGTCAGTTCAAGTTCACCAGAGGTTCAAGTTCACCAGCCGCTCCTCGGAAATCCTACACAGGGTCACTGTGAGTCAGAACCAACTGGGGGGCACTTAACAACAAAAACAGATAACTACATCTGGTCTATGAGTCTGTTGAAATTCCACAGTTAATTAGGCATAGAATAATCAGATCTGTTAAGGAATAATAAGTTGGATAAACAGTTCATATGGTGAACATACATCACTAGGACTCCTGCTGTGGCACTGTAGGTTAATGCGCTGGACTGAAAGGTCTGTAGGAACTGCAAGGTTGGCGGATTGGGCTCACCAGCAGCAGCTCCTTGGAAACTCCATACAGGGTCTCTGAGTCAGAATTGACATGGCAGCAGTGAGTTAGAACCAAGTCAAGGGCACTTAACAACAACATACAATGCTAACTTATCCTCCTAGGACTGTTTTCCCAACTGGATTCTAATCATGTCCTACCAGCTCCTGAACAGCACCTTTCCTCATCGAAGTGTCATTTTACACCCTAATAAGGAAAGCCCATCTTATTCTCCATGTCTCTCAGAAACAGGACCTGCAACAACATTGTAAGACAGAAGACAGAAGCCGAGGCCTCCCAGCCTTTGTGGCCTGGCAGAATCCAATAGAACGTTTTATGCTTAAATATCCCGCATGCTGCTTGCACTTTGCTTCCAAGCACTTTCGCACACACCCTGTTGTGTGGGCCCTGGAATGAGAACTATTTTGATTGCAGGTACTACTGGAATTCAGGGTCATCTGTCCCCACAAGCCATAAAATGTGCTAAAAAGGCCAGGTAGGAAGATGGCACAGATGAGACATGTTGGTGCACAACTTGAAGCAAATGATTTTAAATTTCACCTTAATTATGACAGCCTCATGCTTCTTACATCGTAGCCAGATGTGAGAATATAGTCTTGAGGCGGGTTCTTCACAGTGTTGCTAGGAAGAGCCAACCAAACATGGAAAAGGAGTGTGAATAACAGCTAGCATAACTATTTGATCTTGTTACACGATACACAGCAGAGAATGGGGACAGGCTGACTTTTTTTTTTTTTTGAATGCCTTTATTCTTTATTTTTATTAATAACAAAATTGGTTTCTAAATAACAAATGATAGGTGAACAACTGTAGAAAAGGCGAACACATAGATTTTTTTTTTTTTAAAGGAAGTCATCTACAATCCCACCCTCCACAACTCATCTTTCTACTCTTCAATTGACCTTCTAACAGAATGATTTGTTGCTTTTTTTTTTCTTAGAGATTGTCTAGGATATCTGGTTCTCCTACCCCCATTAGCATCTGCCATCGAGTCACTCTGGTCCCAGTCACCCAAGACTCTGGCTTTGCTAAACAAGTGATGTGTTTGTTGTTATGTGCCGTGGAGTCGGTTCTGACTCATAGCAACCCTGTACAGGGTTTCTGAGGCTGTAAATCTTTACAGGAGCAGAAAGCCTCATCTGTCTCCCGCGGAACAGCTGGTAGTTTCGAACTGCTGACGGTGAGATTAGCAGCCCAATTCATAACCACTACACTACCAGAGCTCCTTGGTGATGTGTTAGAGACCAGGAAAAGAGGCTGAAGAACAGGCTGGATCTGCCAGTGTGTCTGGTTGGTCCCCAACTACCCAGAGAATTTTATAAGCAAAATATTTCAGTGACTTTTAAAAGGCAAATCAGAACTTCCATCCTGTGCTTAAAACCCATCAACAGCACTTAGGAAAAGGTCAAGATTTCCAAAGAGGCCTGTGAGGCCCATACCAGATGGCCTACATCTAAATCCTAACCTCCATAGATCAGTTGTGGGACTCTGGACAAGGTATTTAAACCTCTCTGTGACTCAGCTTCCTCTTCTACAAAACGGGAATGGCAAAACCTATTTCATAGGGTATTGCGAGAGTGAAATATGGTAAATGAGTTGATTGGACCATCATCTGGCATATGAGCAATTTTTTTTTTTTTTTAGTTTTTATTGTGAATTAAGTTAGTTTACATGGGTGAACATTACTTTACATTCATCCTATCGTACTTTGTTTCACTGCAATGATCACAATCCCCTGCATGCATCATCAAACACCCACACTCCTGTGCCCCAGCTGCCAGCACACAAACCCTCTCCCTCCCTGAGTCCAGAATCCCCAGCCACTCCTTCTGTCCATGTCATTGCCTCTGCTTCCATCCCTAGTGTCACTGCCTTTCCTAGCATGGTCTCATACTTTGCTTTTCTCCCTTAATGGTTCCAGGGATCTCTGCTCCTGGACTGCAAAAATTACAGGCTTTTTGTTTTGTTTTTTGTTTTGTTTTTTGTCTCCAGGTGCTTCAAATATCCTGATGATGTGTGGTGTGTCCCAGCAACACAACTGAGAAAGAATTTAAGAGGGATGTTCTCAACATTTACGGCCCTAATCTTCTCCAAGTCTAGCAGACATGGAACACACTGAAACGTAACCTAATTTATTGAGAACCCCTCCTTGCCGTACCCATTTTGAAAATAGATCTATTGGAATATGAAACGAACATTTTTAAAGGTCTTTGACAGAAGTATGAGTGTTCTACTTTGTGAGGGATTGCCAAGTAAATCAAATTCAAATAAACAGGCAGAGGAAGCCCATGGTTTTCCAACTCCTACTGTAAGTAACACACCCTACAGATGCACTGTGAAAACCAGGGATTCAACTAAGTTTCAGTTAAGCTCCAAGATGCCAGGGGCAATCTCCTGAGAAAGCAGACTCATGTACATGAGCCAGCATCTCACGTACATGGTCCAATTCACACCAAAGACGGCCATCCACAAATCTGTCCAGCCTGAGCAGGAATCTCCTACATTCTGCTGAATTTGGGGCAAGCCACATACATGAAAGTTCAACCATCAACCCATAGAAAGTTTTAAGATGAGCACCTCAGTCCAATCTCATATTCTTCATCAAGTTTCTAAGGGAAATAAAAATGTGAGCAAGACATTCAGCTTCAAGCAAAAATGATCATGAATGTAGAAACATACCAAGGAACCGCCATTGTGGTGGCCTGGCAATTTCATGAGCAATGAGGTAGATGCACCCTTCCTGGGAATGTCCATGATGTTACAGGCATACCTCCAAGACATTGTGGGTTGGCTCTACACCACTGCAGTAAAGCAATGGTGGCATTCAAGAGAGTTATGGCTTCCTGGTGCATATAACAGTTATGTTTACACTACACTATACGGGGTCACTATGAGTCGGAACCAACTCCGTGGCACTTAACAACAACAACAATAGTGTAAGAAGTGTGTAACAGCATTATGAAAATGTCTGAAATATTGTGAGAATTACCAAAATGTGACACAGAGACAGGAAGTGAGCACACACCATTGGACAAACGGTGCCGATAGACTTCCTTGACACAGGGTTACCACAAACCTTCAATTTGTAAAACACACAAGATCTGCAAAGAACAATAAGGCGTTAACAAAATAAAGCAAGGATGCTGTAATACTGAGTCGCTCTCTTACTGACTTTGAGGAGATGGTGATGCTGAAACTGGGTGGTGGAGAAAGTCAGTAGAGAGAAGTTACCTCAACAACCTTGGCTTCCTGTTGGGACCACTGCCAAGATACATTCTATTCTCACAAATGCCATGAGTGTCAATACATAACTCAATCCTCACTTCTCTGGAAGTTAGCGACAATGAAAGGATATTCAACAATATCCTAAACACCATCCTAATTTCGGTTATACAAAAAGCAACACTTTTTTTTTTTTTTTTATGCCTTCATAAAATACTTTACTACATACCAAATCCAATCATAAGAAAAACTTTTTGATGAGGAAAACCCCTTAAGCACCACTTGCCAGCCGATTTCATAAGCAATTGGTATCGCAACTACGATGCAGCACAAGGAAAACTCAGGACATTCCCTTGACATTCATCATAACGGAAGGCAGATGTCTGAAAAGGCACTTTCACTCTTTCACCTGTGCCTTTCTGTTCCCTTCCTCGTATGAAGTATGACCTATGGCTGCGTTAATCTGCACTGCCTGCTCCCAGTATCAAAACAGGTTTAATAAATGATAGCACTATTAGAGATCAAGACTAGGTATGTGGTCAGGGATACTATGAGTAAAATGTACCAAGTGAAATGGCCCCATAAATGTTCAATGGAGGTTTTTTAAAAGAAACACAAAAATAATGTCATTTGATAGTAGAACTGAAAATACTGTGCAAATTTCAAAATAAGAAAAACAGTATCATTGAAATGACTCATCTTGCTTTAAACTTTACAGTTCATGACCTTGCTTTTGCCCTCCAAATTTGACTATTGTTGTTGTTAAGTGCCATCCAGTTGGTTTTAACTCATAGCGATCCTGCATAGGGTTCCAAGGAACAACTGTTAAGCTTTAAACCTTATAGTTCAAACTGATGTTATGATCCTGTACTTATCCTACAGTGCCACACCAGGATAAGATTCATTAACTTCATAAACAATGAAAACCGTGTACTATGTACCTGGCAGCATTTAAGATGTTACAGATTCATTATTGAACACATAAAAGCCCTAGTGAAGCAGGCATTCTGGTAAGAATCAAATATAACTTATGTAGTGGTTACAAATCGGGCTGCGAACCGCAAGGTCAGCAGGTGGAAACTACCAGCTGTTCCATGGGAGAAAGATGAGGCTTTCTGCTCCTGTACAGATTTACAGCCTCGGAAACCCTGTACAGGGTCGCTGTGAGTCGGAACCAACTCCACGGCACATAACCACCACCACCACCATCACTACTACTACTGTTCTACTAAGGAGCTCTGGTAGCTTAGTGGTTACAAATCGGGCTGCTAATCTCATGGTAAGCAGTTTGAAACTACCAGCTGTTCCGTGGGAGAAAGATGAAGCTTTCTGCTCCCGTAAAGATTTACAGCCTTGGAAACCCTATACAGGGTTGCTATGAGTCGGAGCCAACTTCATGGCATATAACCACTACCACCCACTGTTCTATGAACACATTTCCCCTTTGACACTCCTTGGCTGGGGCTCTTGTATCCGCAGCCTCCTACTTTCCCATAGATAAAACTTGTCAGTCATTTCTTATTTTTCACTTGCTTTCACATCACTCCTAGGATTTCTGGTGAGCATTTCTAACATTGCCTCCTCTTTCTGCCTTTCTGATACAGAAAAGATTAAACCATCTCCCCCCACAAGACTCAGCTATGATACTACTTCCACCATTCCCAACTTCCTGTCATTCACTAAGTCCTGTTAATCCTTTCTCTAAGACCTCACCCCACTCTCATCCAACCTCTCCGTTTCCATAACCACAATCCTGGTCATTTTTTTCTTCTTCACTAACATCAAATCCTCTTCAGAAGATGGTATCCATAAAACAACAGTGACCTACTCATCTTTCAAACTCCAGACCCTAGCTCAGTACCTGGTACAAGGTGGCGGGTTTTGTGAAATGCCATCAAGTTGGTTCCAACTCATAGTGACCGATGATGTATAGGAACAGCTAGCAGATTTGAACCCCTGACCTTTAGGTTAGCAGTCCAGTGCTTATCTTACAGCACCATACCAGGACTGCTGCTGGTACATGGTAGAAACTCAGTGAATACAGGAGTCAAAATTCCTGTGTACGGCATTCCCGGCTTTCTCCACCTAGTCCCATTTCCCACTTGCAGCCTTGTCTTCAGTTCTTCACCACCACCAAACTCTCCTCACTACAGAAAACAGTGACCATTGCATTGATTCCAATTCAGGGCTACCTCAGGCGTGTTAAGAGTACAATTGCTCCATAGGGTTTTCATTGGCTGACTTCTCAGAAGTAGAAGTTGAGAACTTGCTTCCAAGACCCCTCTGGGTGCACTGAAACTTCTGATCTCCAGCACAGTCTATTGTGTTCATTGTTTCCACCACACAAGGACCTTGGCTATGTAGAAGTCCTCGTTTGTTCTTGAGCATCTACATTCACATCTCCATACTTCCTTTTTTGTTGTTGCTAATCTTACAATTCATTTTAGTTGTTGTTGAAAACATACACTACAGAACATACAGCATTTAAACAATTCTTACAGGTACAATTCAATGACACTGATTACATTCTTCAAATGGTGCCACCCTTCTCAATGTCTTTCTGAATTGCTCCTCCCCATCCTCACAAGGAGCTCTGGTAGCATAGTGGTTACGAATCAGGCTGCACATAACAACAACAACATCCTCACAAACTCACTGCCTCCTAAACGACTTCTCAAACTTTTCAAATTTAATCCTACAGAGATAGTTCTTAAAAGAGCATAATGAACATAACCGAATGCTTTTTACTAATCAAGTTAACTTGTACTCTGGTTTGAGGAGTTGTGGCAAAGTAGCTAAATCACTGAGCTGCTAACTGAAAGGACAAAGGCTCAAACCCACCAGTTTTCTGAGGAAGAAAGATGTGGCCATCTATTTAATGCTTCATAACCTCTGTGACACTTGTACTCTATTATCCAGAGTCACTAGGAGTTGGAACCAACTTCACAGCAGTGAGTTTGCTGGGATTCTACTGTTTCCTTTTAAGAAGACTTCAGGAGATACATTTGGTTTAAGGTATCAAGATTGTCTCAGAGCAACAGTTGCAGCCTCCAAGTTTCTCCAAGTCTGGTTACTGTTAAGTACCACAAAGTTAGTTCTGAGTCTTCAGACCCCATGTGTACAGAAAGAACAGCTGCACAAGGTATTCAACATTCTGACCATTTGGAAGCAGTTCACCAGTGCAATTTTCCCAGGTGTCTCTGATGGTTTCAAAGCATCAATCTTTTGGCTAGAAATCAAGAACTGAACCATTCGCTTCACCTAGAGACTCCACCTACTGCATAGGAAACAATTAAGAGATGATGCTATTGTTGTTAAGTGACGTTGAGTGAATTCTATGTACAAAACTAAACACCATTCGGTCCTGCAATATCCTCAAAATTGATGCTAGGCTTCAGTCCATTGTTGCTGCCATAGTGCTAATCCATCTCATTGTGAGTCTCCCTCTTTTTCTCCATTCCTTCACTTTTCCAAGCATGATGTCCTTCTCCAGGGACAAAGTTGTATCATCTGCATATTGCAGGTTGTTAATGAGTCTTCCTCCAGTCCTGATGCCACATTTTTCTTCATATATTCCAGCTTCCCAGATTATTTGCTCAGAATATAGACTGAATAAGTATGGTGAAAGGATACAACCGTGGCACACATCTTTCCTTATTTTAACCCATTTAGTGCCTCTTTGTTCTGTTTGAACAACAGTTTCTTGATCTATGTACAAGTTCCTCTTGAGCACAGTTAAGTGCTCAGAAATAATCGTTCTCCACAGTGTTGTCCACAGTTTGTCATCATCCACACAGACATCATCATAGTCAGTAAAGCACACGTAAACAGCTTTCTGGTATTCTCTGCTCTCAGCAAAGATCTACCTAATGTCAGCAATGATATTTTCATTCCTTGACCCTGTCTGAATCTAACTTGAACCTCTGGCAAGTCTCTGTCAATGTACTGTTACAGCCATTTTTAAAATTATCTTTAGCAAAATTTTACTTGCAAGAGATACTAATGATATTGTACAGTGATTTCTGTATTCCATCAGGTCACCTCTCTTTAGAATGGGCATAAACAAGTATTTCTTCCAATCACTTGACCACATAGTTGCCTTCCAAATTTTTTGACATAGATGAGTGAGTACCTCTAGTGCTTCATCAGTTTGTTGAAAGATTTCAATTAGCAGTCCATCAATTCCCAGAGCCCTGTTCTTTACCAATGTCTACAGTGCACACTGGACTTCTTCCTTCAGTACCATTGGCTCTTGATCACATGCTACCTCTTGAAATGGCTGAACACTGAACATTTCTTTTTGGTACAGTGATTCTGTGTATTCCTTCCATTTTCTTTTGATGTTTTCTGCATCGTTCAATATTTGCCCTAGGAATCCTTCAGTATTGCAAATCAAAGCTTGAATTTTTTCTTCAGGTATTTCAGCTTGAGGAATGTCATTCCCTTTTGGTTTTCTAACTCCGATCTTTGCACATTTCATTGCAATATTTGACTCTGTCTTCTGGAGCTGCCCTTAGAAATGTTATGGTCAGCTCTTTTACCTCCTGATTTCTTCCATTTGCTTTAGCATCTCTATGCTGGCGAGCAAGTTTCAGAGTTTCTTCTAAAATCTATTTTGTATATTTGCTAATAAACAATATTCCAGCAAAGAATGCAAGAGCACAAAGCTTTATTTTTTTTAATTATGCTGTCAGCACTTAAAAATTGGGGAATTGTTGTTGTTGAATGTTGTTGAGTCGGATTCAACTCATAATGAATCTATATAGGGTTTCCAAGGAGTGGGGGGTGGGTTTGAACAGCCAACCTTGCAGTTAACAGTATAGTGCTTATCCTACAGCACCACAAAGATCCAAATTCCTACCTTTTTTTGAATTAGTGGAAGAACAGACCACATTCACTCTTGAGCACCAGAAGCAGGGAAGCCCAGTAGTAGCTAGAGCCTTTCTTGTCCTGATAGGTCAGTTCACCCATTTGCTTTGCTGCCTGGTCTCTGTAGACATTTGAGTTTGCAAACCCTATATCAGATACTGGTTACCTTGCACTTGTAAATGATCAATTTCATTAGGAAACTGAGAATTTATTGAAGATAGTATCAATTCTTCTCATTCATGATAAAGTAATGATACTCTTTTAGAATTTTCTTTATCATAAATAATCAACTATACATACACGTATATGCATTTTAAAAATTGTCTCCTTAATCTACCCAACATATCACAATTCCAACACTATGGTTCACATGCCTTGAAATACGGTATTATAATTCCTGATATGGCAGAGTTTAAACCTACACACACACACACACACACACACACACACACATAATAAATCCCAGACTTACTGCCAACAGTTGATTCTGACTCACAGAGACCCCAAAGGAAAGGGTAGAACTGTTCTGTAGACCAAGAGGCATTTGTTCAAACAAAACAAGGGGACACTGAATGGTTTTAAATCAGGAACAGTATGCCCTAGGGTTGTATTCTTTCACCATACTTATTTAATCTGTATGCTGAGCAAATAATTCAAGATACTGAATTATATGAAGAAGAACATGGCATGCAGATACTACAAACTTGCTTGCTGAAAGTGAAGAGGGCTTAAAATACTTTCTGATGAAAATCAAAGACCACAGCCTTGAGTATGTATTGCACCTCAGTGTAAAGAAAACAAAATTCCTTACCACTGAACCAATAAATAACATCATGATAAATGAAGAAAAGATTGAGGTTGTCAATTTTCACTTTGCTTGGATCCATTATTAACACTCATGGAAACAGCAGGCAAGAAATCATATGATCTCTTTTTTTTTCCAAGAGCACAAGACCTCTTTGCAGTATTCAAGAGCAAAGATGTCAGTCTGAGGACTAGGGTGTACCTGTCCTAAGCCATGGTATTGTTAGTAGCTTCATATGCAAGTGAAAATTGGATAGTGAATGAAGAAGACTGTAGAAGAATTGATGCATTTGCGTTAAGGTGTTGGAGGCGACTATTAAAAGTACCATGGACTTCCAGAAAAACAAAACAATCCGTGTTGGCAGAAATATAGCCAGAATGCTCCTTGGAAGTCAGGATGACCACACTTTATCTCTCACACTTCAAATATATTATCAGGAGGGATCAATCCCTGAAGAAGTACATCATATTTAGCAAAGTGGAGGGTCAGAGAAAAAGAGGAAGACCCCCAACTAGATGGATTGGTGTCTAGCAGAACAACAGCAGTGGTGAGGATGGTGCAGGACCGGGCATGTTTCGCTCTGTTGTGCACAGGTTCGCTATGAGTCGGAACCAACTTGAAAGCACTTAATAACAACAATGGCATGGTGACCAAGGCTATAAATCTGTAATGAAGCAAACTGCCATATCTTTCTCCTAGGGTGCAGCTGGCATGTTTGAACTGCTGTTCTTTTGGATCTAGCAGACAAACACTGTAGTCACTGAACCTTATCAGCACAGAAGTCATGAGAAAGGGAGACAAGGCAAAAATAAATACTGCAAGTCCCGATAAGCTATTTATCATGACCTTGTAGGGGGAAAAAAGAAGCTAGAAACTTATTTTGAAACTAGAAAATGTATAAGCCTTGTTGATTTTTTTTTTTTTAATGAAACATCAGGAATCATATATAAAAAAGGAATACATAAGGGATAGCACAATAGGTTTATGCTCCAGAGCATGCTCACCTACATTCTAAAGAAACTGGTCATTTTCTTTACCTCTTATTAAATCGCAATGCTCACACTGAGAAAATGAACAAAGCCTACAAACAGTTAAAGAGTTAAGCATTTATTGCTATTGACAGTGTTTAGGAGGAATCATCCCCTTTGACCTCTGACCCTCATCTTGGGTTTTAATTAAGAGAAAAGTAAAATCTGGGCACAGAAGCCAAAAGATATTCAAAAGTCTTACTGGCTTTATCTGTGCATCAGTCGTTCCTTCAAGCCCAAACAGGCAGGCTTTCTTAGCAAACAGCTCTCCTGTTTAGCGCTCAGATTTGGGAGACTTCCATGGTCACCTCCAGCCATGTGCTCTGAAAAGCAAATTCAGTTCAGGCCAAAGCTCGCATTTAAAGCAAACAGAGTAAGCACAAAAGTACACTTTCAGACACACTTCAGCAAGACAGGAGTCTTTGTCTGTCAAATCATGTTTAGTGAGTATTTGTCTTTTTTTTTCTTTCTAATCAATCTTTTAACTAATAAACTATCAAATGAACAAATGTGGATTTAATATATACTTTACCACTCTTCCTACCAAAACTATCTATTTCCTCCACACGCAGAGGATATAAGAAAGGCTAACAAATGAATGTTTGGGGGGGGGGGGGCAATTTCACACACAAAAAAAAATTTGACAGAATACATTAAAATAGAAGGAACCAAAATGATCTATGATCATATTTCCCAGATATATTTTCTTGATTTTTTTCTAAAATAGGAAGGAAAATAAATTAACATGATGGGTAAATTGTAATAATACAGAAAAGAATCTAAAGTTTTCTAGTACTATTAACAGTTGGATATCTTTTATGGAAAAAAATATACACCAGCATTTACATGTATATATATATATATATGGAGTCCTGGTGCGGCGCTGTGGGTTAATGCGCCAGACTGCAAAGCCATCTGAACTATAAGGTCAGCAGTTCAAGCTCACCAGCTGCTCCTCTGAAACTGTATATAGGTACAGGGTCGCCTACAGGGTCGCCTATGGGTCAGAACCAACTTGATGGCACTTCACAACAACATATATATATATATATATGGAGAGAGAGAGAGAGTTCGTGTCCTGGTGTGCACTGTGGGTTACTGGGCTGCAAGATCCATTTGAACCGTAAGGTCAGCAGTTCAAGCTTACCAGCCACTCCTCAGAAACCCTATGCAGGGTCACTCTGGGTCAGAACAACTCAATGGTACGTAACAACAAGATATATGTACACAACCCTTGCAATCCTTGACTCTGAATTCGGACTCAGCGTAACTCCATGTGTTACAGCACAGAATGGTTCCATTGGGTTTTCTTGGATATAATCTTTATGAAAGCAGGCCACCTGGTCTTTCTAACATGGTGCCACTGGATGGGTTTAAATGTCAACTTTTCAGTTAGTAGTCAAGCACAAACCATTTGTGACATTTAGGCACAACACACACACACAGTCAAAAAGTGTTGTTACTAGGGTTCCAGTTCATAAATGCATTTTATTCCAAACAACATGTGTTTAAAAATGTCTCGGTGATCAGTGAATGGCTACATACAAGTTCTCTCAGTAATACATGTCTTGGTCTTGCTGTTGTTCTCATTAAGCATTGTAGAGTCAGTTCTAACTCATAGCACCCCTGTAAAGGATTGCCGAGGAACAGCTGTCTTGTGGGTTTGAACCTCCAACCTTTGAGTTAGGAGTCCTGTGTTTATCCTACAGTGCCAACCAGGGCTCCTTAGTCTCACTGTTGTTGTTAACTGTGACTCTTGAGTCAATTCCAACTCATAGCAACCCTGTACAGGGTTTCTGAGCAGCAAATGGTGGGTTTGAAGCACCAACTTTATGGTTAGCAGCCCAGTGCTTACCCTACAATACCACACCAGACTCCTTAGTCTCACTGTGGTTGTTGTTGTTGTTGTTAAGTGCTGTCAAACCAATTCTGACTTGTAGCAACCCTATATAAGGTTTCCAAGGAGTGGCTGGTGAGTTTGAACTGCCAGCCTTATAGTTCAAACCAACCTTGCCATCGAGTGCTTTGCTTACCCTACAGCACTACACCAGGACTCGCTGTTGTTGTTATTGTTAAGTGTCACTGAGTCTGTTTCAATGAGTCGATTCTGACTCAGCAATCCTGCATAGGATTTCCAAGGAGCAGTTGGTGGGTTTGAACTGCCAACCTTGTGATTTGCAGTCTAGTGCTGATCCATAGTGCCACACCATTCATTAGGGTGCCTTAAATGAAGGAGAAAAAAAAAAAATGGTTCAGTCTAAAACAGTGCCTTCTGAAGGGATATGCTGGGCTAGTACAAGGCAGGGAGGTCATCGCAGAATGTAATGCTACTGTTTTTAGGAGTTCCAAAGAGTTTCTCAAAGGACACAGGAGGATCATTGGCGCTTATTCTGAAGGAGTTTATGATATCATTACTTGTAGATTACTACAAAGATACACAGAGAACTTCGCATTAGTCAAGCACTAAAGTCACTATGTTAATACAACTGGTGGGGTCTTGTTGATTGTCAACCACAAGGTCAGCAGTTCAAACCCACCAGCAGCTCCTGGAAACCCTACAAAGGGTCACTGTGAATCAAAACTGACTCAACGACACTTAACAACAACAAGATGGTAATACAGGTACATGATGGCATTTGACAAAGGGGGAAAAAATCTAGATTCAAGTTTAAACCCTTAATTATGGGACTTGGATAAAATCATTTGACCTCGCTGATCCTGAGTTTCCTTATTTATAAAATGGGGAAAAGCCATGAGAGAAAAATAAGGCTTTCTGCTCCTGTGAAAGACTAACAGTCTCGGAAACCCTATGCAGGGTCACTATGAGTCGGAACCAACTCGATGGCACACAAGTATTATTACCATCACTGTCTCTCATAGGGATGTTGAGAAGATCAAATAAACTAATTCATATCAAAAACCAAAAAAATACTCAAGTGCCATGCACTTGGTTCCAATTCATAGCGACGCTGTATAGAGCTTCTAAAGAGTGACTGGAGGTTTGAACCACCAGGTTTGACCTGTAGTTAGCAGTCGAGTGTTTATCCTACAGCACCAAACCCAGATTCCTAGGACAGGTTTAGTCTGAAGCATCCAAGTACTCCTCAATGAAATGTTATCTCACTCCAGAAGAACTTGCATTCTGACTGTTATCCCCAGGAATATTTCATCATATGCCCTGCAACAACTGTGAAATGAAGCAGCGTTCCAAATAGCAAACTCTGAACAAGTACTATCTGAATTACACTGAACTAGAAAGATGAGACTTTCTGTTCCCGTAAAGATTTACAGCCTCAGAAACACTACACAGGGTAGCTATGAGTCAGAACTAACTCTATGGCACACAACCACCATCGCCACCAAGTAAAAGTTACAGTGCTAAAAAGCAAAGCCTTGGTCTTTTGAATTGCCTCATATGTATTTAAAAGCTGCACAACGAATAAAGAAGACCAGAGAAGAATTGGCTGCCTTTAAATTATGGCACTGGTGAAGAATATTAAATATTCTTCCAAAAGAATGAACAAATCTGCTTTGGAAAGAGTAAAGTCAGAATGCTCCTTAGAAGGATGAGGAAACTGTCACAAGTACTTGGACATGTTATCAGAAAGGACTAGTCCCTGAAGGAGGACATCATGTTTGATAAAGTAGGGAGTTAGTGAACAAGAGGAAGATCTTCAATGAGATGGACCAACACCGTGGCGGCACCAACGGGCTCAAACATAACAACAATTGGAAAGATGCACGTAGCATTTTGGGCATCCTCTATGGCTCACAGGAGTCCTGGTGTAATGCTATAGGATAAGCACTGGAATGCTATCCGTGAGGTCAGTGGTTCAAATCCACCAGCCGCTCCTTGGAAATCCTATACAGGGTTGTTATGAGTTGAAGCCAACTCAATGGCACTTAACAACAACAACAATGTGACTCATAAGTTCACACTTGCTCAAGATCGATGGGCAGCTTCTGAGACAAATCTTTGTTAAAGTCACTAATTGCTCTCTTACTTTCCTATGCCCTCTCACTAAGATGCTAGAAAAGAGCCGGAAACAAATCACCTGCAATATCAAGCATCTTAAAGAAAATCACCTTTGTAAAACCAGGCATGGAAGAATTAACTAAAATTCTATAATATGTCCTCAAAGAGTCTTGACTGCATGCTTATTACAGTAAAAATATTTTAATTCTTATAATTAAATTGCACATTGCACAGAGCAATTTTCTAATGCAAGCTAAACAGAGGACACATCTTTTTATTTTTTTAAATAAATTATTGGTTTAGATACTGTGTAAGTAAACAGCTCCAATGGATTATTTTTCTTTATGAATGATGCTGAGGATCAATAGCTATTTGAGCAGATAATAAACATCAATTTGGAGATTTCAGAAGTTCTGCAGTTTTCGTGCTGTGAATATTGAGCTTATTTGGACAGTATAATCCAATTAAATGTTTTATTCATTACAGGCCACTCTGAGACTGAGAAATGACACTGCTTGCTCTTATGTCAATAATTGCACTAAAATAAACACAAATTGACTATATGTCACTCAAGGATGTATCTTTGACAGCTTTTAAAGGAAACCTAATACTTCTAAGATTATTAAACAAAAGAAATATTCAAACAAGCAAAAATTCCAAAGATGTAATATTTAAAACTTCATTATTACATTTCTCATAAACATTGTCATAACAGAATTACATAAAAATGAGGTTTCTACTAATGACACAATCCTTTTTCTTGTAGTAGTTGACGGAATGTGACTAAATTGATTTCATTTGACTTTATCTACAACCAAATGATTATAGACCATAGCCTTCACCAATATAATTGTGCTGCAAACTCAAATGTCAATGCGTCAATCATTCTGAAACCCTCACTTCGGTCAGCAAAACACTCTGCTCAAAATAACAGGCTGTTAAGAAGTTACTCTCACCAGGCCATATTACATTATAATTACCAAAGAAAAACAAGGACAACAAGACACTCCTAGAACATATACCAACAACACTGCTCATAGGGTCCCTTTTAGAGCCCCCCAAAAGATGGAATGTTGTTGGAAATGATTAAGACAGAGGTAATGAGAAATTGAATGTTTTATTTAAATGATACAGGCATGCAAACGCCTATTATCATCGTTATGAAACAGTACAAAGCATTATTTAAAGTAATATACACAGTAATCTAGAAAAATCCATCTAGATGCTAAATCCTTCTCTACCATTTCAGTCACATGAGTGTGCCAAAGAGAAGCCACCAGAAGGATTAACAGGGCAACTCATGGAAGAATGGAGAAGGAAAGTAGCAAAGTTACAATAATAAATAGATGGGGAATTACTGCAATTTAATCCCACTCCTTGAATCAAAAACCTTTCTCATAGAAAAATTGTATTGCAAAAACTTAAAACAAGTGTGCTACTGGTAAAATGACAGGCATACAGATCAAAACCCAGACTTGAGCATCCAGAAATAAATCCTTACACATATGGTCAACTGATGTTCTACAAAGATGTCGAGAGAAGTCAATGGGGAAAAGAGAGTTTATTTGGTAACTGGATTTCCATATGCAAAAAAGTTATTTAAAGACACATATGTCATACCATACACTAAAAGTTAACTCATTTAACTCAAAAATGGATCAAAGATCACACCAGCAATAACAGCAAAGGTCAAAAATGCAGAGGACAATAAATGCTGGCAAGGATGTGGAGAGACTAGGACCCTCCTACAATGCTTGGTGAGAAGGCAAAATGGTCCAACTACTTTGGAAAACAGTATGGCACTTCCTCAGAAACTTGGAAATAGAAATACCATATGATCCAGCAATTCCTCTTCTTGGTATATATACACAAGAAATACGAGCCATAACATGAGTAGATATATGCACACCAATGTTCATAGCAGCACGATTTACAATAGCAAAAAGATGGAGACAGCCTGAGTGCCTATCAATGGAAGAAAGGATAAAACACACTGTGGTACATACACACAATGGAATACTACGCTACCTTGAAGAACAACAAGGAAGCTGCAAGCCATCGCATAACATAGATGAACCTTGAGGACATTATGCTGAGTGAACTTAGTCAGTCACAAAAGGACAAATACTGCATGAGACTATTATTGTAAAAGCTTAAGAAAAGATACCCATACTAAAAGGGGAAGAAAAAGAGCTTTGTTGGTTACTGGTGGGGGCAGAGTAGGGGAGGAGGTAGAGGGAGGTGACAGTAGAGCACAGGGTATGGACAAACACATCATAGTTCGGGAGTTGGGGAGGGCAATACAGGAAAAGGGGGAGGGGTGGAAGAACAAGGTAGATAGCGGAACACCGAGACAGGTTTGCAAGGGCTAAGTGGGACAGAGGTAACTAGAGATGCATACTCAACCTTTGAATAACAGGGCTCTGTGATACAGGGATCGAGGCATACCCTAAAGGGGGGAAACAATACTAAGATGCTTGACTGTCTTATTTAAAAAAAAAAGGCTCAAATATAAAAATTTAAACACTAAACCTAAACCAAGAGTCCCAGAAAGAAAGATAACAGAAATTCTTCATGATCTTGGGATGGGCTAAAGGAATTTTTTTTTTAATTACACTAAAATCACAAGTTATAAAGGGAAATTTGAGAAATTGAGTTTCATTAGAAATAAAACTTTTATGTTTCAAAAGGCACCATTGAGAAAGCGAAAACCAAGCCAAAGACTGGGAGAAAAGATTTGTAAATCATATCTCTGATTCCAAGAAGAATATTTGCAGAATATATAAATAGTGCTTACACCAAAAACAATCCCACCACTACGGGGTCGATTCCCTCTCATGGGGACCCCACAGCACAGAGTAAAACTGCTCCCCTTGAAGTTTCCAAGGCTGTACAACTTCATGGAAACTGACTGCCTCCTCTTTCTCTTGCAGAGTGGCTGAGTTGGTAGGTTCAAACTACAGACTTTTCAATTTGCAGCCCAGAATTCACCCCATTGTGCAACTTTCACACCTCAAAAATAAGAAGACAACTCAATTTTTAAATGGGCAAAAGACTGGACTAGATATTCCCTCCAGAAGTAAGCCACACAAAAAGTAGCCACAAACACATGAAAAGATGTTCCTTAGTGAACTTCATCAGTTACTGTTGCTAAATACCTTCCAGTTAGTTGCAATTCATAGTGACACAAACAGGGTTTCCAAAGACGGTTTGGACTGACTGCCAGCCTTATAGTTTGTAGTCCTGTACTGATACTATAGTACTACAGCAGGAATTGCAATGTAAAATCTCAATGAAACCCCACTTCACACCCACCAAAATGACAAAAAGATTAACAATAGCAAAGGTTAAGATATGAAGACACTAAAGTCCTTATATTGCTGATAGGAATGCAAAATGTTACAACTACTATATAAAACATTTTGGCATTTCCTCAAAATGTTAAACCTAGAGTTACAATTGTTGTTGTTGTTGTTAAGTGCCATCGAGTCGGGTCCGACCCATAGCGACCCTGTATAGGGTTTCCAAGGAGCAGCTGTTGAGCTTGAACCACCGACCTTGAAGTTCAAATGACTTTACAGTCTGACACATTAGCCCACAGTGTCACACCAGAACTCCAGCATTATTCATAGTAGCCAAAAAGTAGAAACAACCTAAATGTCCATCAACAGATGAATGAATAAAGGTAAATTGTGTAGAATATTATGTAGCCATAAAAAGGAATGAAGTACTGAAACATACTCCAACAGAAATGCATCTCAAAAAGATTCTAAATGAAAAAAGTCATAAATAAAAGGCTACACAGTGTTTGATTTAATTTATATGAAATGTCCAGATTAGGCAAATTCATAAAGAGATAAGAAAGCAGATTAGTGGCTATTTAGGCCTATGGGGAAGGAAATAGAGAGTTATTGGGTTTCTTTATGGGGTGATAAAAATTAGATAGTGTGATGCTTACACACAACTTTGTGAATATACTAAAACTATTTAATATACTAAAACTTTGAAAGTGTGAATTTTATAGTATGTGAATTATATCTTAATAAAGCTGTTATAAAACATAATAATGATAAAGCCTAATTTGAAAAAGAGGGAATAAATCTTTTACATTCATTGATGCACTCAAAATTCTACCTAGAACCTAAAGTCAGCTGAGGTTTTGGTGAGAAGCGCAGCTGCAACCCTGTGGTGTTAAACTCTGGACAGTTTTCTGATAACCTCTCATTAGGCTGCTTCTGAGACAATTGTATTTACAATAAACACCAAGATTCTAATACCAGCCATGCTCTGAAATTATCTTCCTATCTACAATTTTCTTTAACTACAGGTTCTGGAAAGCCTTCTTTTCTTTCAGACTCAAAAGCTCGAAATTGAATTAATTTTTTTTAATGTTCCAAAAGATGAAATCCTATTTTTCTCCTTTGTTAAAGAACAGTGATTTTCAGTAGTCTCATGATCAAATGTATTCACAGATACGAGGTGTTAGCAGCATTTAGTTACTACATGTTGTTGTTGTTGTTAGGT
>NW_006408748.1:4682852-4699173 GCF_000296735.1 Chrysochloris asiatica
TGGCTGCACTTCTTCCAACACAGATCTATTGGTTCTTTTGGCAGCCCATGGCACTTTCAGTATTCTCCTCCAACACCATAACTCAAAAGCATCAATTCCTCTACATTCTTCATTACTACATAAATGGAGTTCTAATTTTAATAATTTTTAAAGGCTAAAATGTTCTGTTCTAAATTTGGGATATAAGGATATAATGATAGATATGTATTTGTTGTTGCTAAGTGCCATCAAGTTGACTCTGACCCATAGCAAACCTGTATAGGGTCTCCAAGAGCGGCTGGTGAGTTTGAACCACTAACCTTGTGGTTCAAACTCACCATATGATCAAGTGTTTATCCTACAGCACCACACCAAGACTCCAAAAGAGGCGTGTACCACCTAGGGATCGAACCTGGTTCACAAGAATGGGAATCTTGCATAATACCTACACACCAGCAGTAGCCAGTGTTTATATACTCATATGTGTTGTTGTTGAGTGACTGGTGAGTTTGAACCACCAACCTTGTGGGTCAAACCAACCTTGAAGTAGAGCGCTTATCTTCCTATGGTGCCACACCAGGATGTATGTATGTATGTATGTATGTATCCTGGTATGGCGCTGCAGGATAATGCACAGGACTGCAAGGTTGGTTCAAGCTCACCAGTCGCTCCTTGAAAACCCTACAGTGTCGCTATGAGTTGGACCCGACATGACAGCACTTATTGTTGTGTAAGTGCCATCGAGTCAATTCTAATTCATAGTGACCCTGTATAGGGTTTCCGAAGCACGAATGGTGAGTTTAACCCGCTGACCTTACAATTCAAATGGACCTTGCAGTCCAGCACATTAACCCACCAGGACTCTCTCTATATGTATTATTGTTAGGTGGCATTGAGTCGGTATTGACTCATAGTGACCTTATGCACAACAGAATGAAACACTGCCTGATCCTGTACCAACTTCACAATCATTCCTACGTTTGAATCAATTGATGCTGCCACTGTACCAATCCATCTCACTGGGGGGCTTCCTCTTTTTCTCTGACCCTCCATTTTGTTGTTGTTGTTGTTGTTGTTGTTGTTGCTGTTGGGTGCCATCGAGTTGGTACCAACTCATAGCGACCCTATGCACAACAGAAAGAAACACTGCCCGATCCTGGGCCAACCTCACAATCATTGCTATGCCTGAGCCCATCACTGCTATCACAGTACCAATCCATCTCACTGAGGTCTTCTTTTTCTCCAACCCTTCATTTTACCTAACATGATATCCTTCTCCAGTGACTAGTCCCTCTTGACAATTATGTCCGAAGTATAACAAAGTCCAGCTAACCTAGCTTCCAAGGAGTACACTGGCTGCACTTCTTTCAACACAGATTGGTTTGTTCTTTTGGCAGTCCATGTTACTTTCAATATTCTCCTCCAACACCATAACTCAAATGTATCAGTTGTTCTATGGTCTTCCTTATTCACTGTCCAACTTTCACATGCATTTAAGACTATGGAAGATACTATGAATTGGGTCAGGCACACCTTAGTCCTCAAACTGACATCTTTGCTATAGAACACATTAAAGAGGTCTTGTGCAGCACAGTTGAATGGATCATTTATTAAAATAGGTATTCTAGCTTAATAAATGATATATGACCTTCAAAATACTTGGCTTTGAATACAGTCAGTCTTGATAAATGTGGAATGTACAGTTGCAAAATAATGTCAAGTAAACGAAGGTGAAAATTTAAAAGGCAAGAGTGTGGATTTGCTGATTATACCCTGGTAGATAAATAAACAAGGAGCTCCAGTAGCATAGTGGTTATGAATTGGGCTGTGAACCGCAAGGTCAGCAGTTCGAAACTACCAGCTGTTCAGCGGGAGAAAGATACGGCTTTCTGCTCCCATAAAGATTTACAGCCTCAGAAACTCTGTACAGGGTCACTATGGGTCGGAACCGACTCCATGGCACATAACAACAACAACAACAAAATACATAAATATTGATAAAGATCCAAATTAATGTCAAATAATATAAATTGTTGGGTTTAATATTGAAGAAGGTGCTTTTTTGTTTTGTTTTTATTTTCTCTTTACAGTTAATAATATAATAAAAAATTGAAAGAAAAAATATTAATGCTTTCAGGATTCTCACTAAGAAAAACTGATATTGACCATATTTTCAGTTGCTTTGGGGTGACATGACTAGCAGATGGGAAGGAGGGAACAGGAACATTTCTCTTCAGATGTTTGAATATTCTTCTGAATTTTAAAATGAAAATGCAAACTATGTGGTTTCTCATAAGAAAAATGGAGAACGAGGACAAAAAGCTTTAAGAACTAGAGCACTGGCCACAAACAGCATTTTTGATAACATATATCCTAGGTTTCTCTGCTATTCATAAGGTTTTCAGTGACTAAATAGTGCTAAGTATGAGTATTCTGGAACACTTAATTATGTTGATGAGGAATCTGTACCTGGACCAAGAAGCAGTTGTTCAAACAGAACATGGGAACACTGAATGCTTTAAAATTAAAAAAGGTATATGACAAGGTTGTATTCTTTCACCATACTTATTCAACCTGTACGCTGAGCAAATAATCCAAGAAGCTGGGTTCTATGAAGAAAAACATGGCTTCAGGATTGGAGGAAGACTAATTAACAAGCTGCAATATACAGATGATACAACCTTGCTTGCTGAAAGTGAAGAGGGCTTAAATCATTTACTGATGAAGATCAAAGAGCACAGCCTTCGGTACGGATTACATCTCAATGTAAAGAAAGCAAAAATCCTCACCACTGGACCAATAAACAACATTCTTATTGATGGAGAAAAGATTGAAGTTGTCAAAGACTTCATTCTTCTTGGATCAACTATCAACACTCATGGATGCAGCAGTCAAGAAATCAAAGGATGTATTGCATTAGGCAAATCTGCTGCACAAGACCTTTTAAAAGTGTTGAAGAGCAAAGATGTCAGCTTGAGGACTAAGGTGTGCCTGACCCAGCCATGGTATTTTCAATAGCCTCATATGCATGTGAAAGCTGGACAGTGAATAAGGAAGACCGGAGAAGAATTGATGCTTTTCAGTTATGGTGTTGGAGGAGAATATTGAAAGTGACATGGGCTGCCAAAAGAACCAATAGATCCCTTTTGGAAGAAGTGCAGTCAGAGTGCTCCTTAGAGGCCAGCATGGCCAAACTTCGTCTCTCATACTTCAGACATATTGTCAGGAGTAAGCAGTCACTGGAGAAGGATGTCATGTTTGGTAAGGTGAAGGGTCAGAGAAAAAGAGGAAGGACCCAACGAGATGAATTAGCCAAGTGGCAGCATCGATGGACTCAAGCATGGCAACAGTGGTGAGGTTGGCCCAGGACCGGGCAGTGTTTTGTTCTGCTGGACATAAGGTCGCTATGGGTCAGTACCAATGGCACCTAACAACAACAACATATCTTACATTGGACAAACATTATGTGATCCAGGAAGACTTGTAACCATTGTTTATCTCATTTAATAAATGGAGTAAGTATCAATTCAACCAGATAGGCTTTGGAGGGCACAATCAGACAGGCTCAGAGAGGAAATTCACATCGGGTTTTTTAAGATATACATAGAAGTATGTTTTTGCTTTCTCTGAATCAACTTTGAATATCTTTACTTAAGAGAGTGATGATAGTATGTCCAGAGTCCTGGTGTGGCACTGTGGGTTAATGTGCCAGACTGCAAAGCTGTTTGAACTGCAGTTAGTGGTTTCTGTTCACCAGCTGCTCCTTGGAAACCCTATACAGGGTCGCTATGAGTGGGAACCAACTCGACAGCGCTTCACAACAAAAACAAAAGTATGCCCACTTTGAATGCCCCTGGTAACATTTTAAGATAATAAGTACCTGTCTTCTTTAATCTACCTAATTAAATGTTTTCTCCTCATTACAACCTCCCCCAAGAGCCCTCTCTGCTAGTCCCTCCTCATCAGCCAGCAGAAATCATAACTCCATCTCTCCTCCCACAGAACTCTGTGGATACATTTCCACTTTGTCAGCTAGCTGAAGATGCTGGGAACCTCCTAGGAGAGGAACTGTGCCACAGTTGTTTGAGAGTAAGACCTCACACACAGGAGATTTAGAAGGCACTGCCAATCAGAATGTGTTTAGTTTTAAGTGACAGACACCTACCTCAAACTAACTAGCTAACCTGGCAGGGAAGCAAAAAAGGCTGTATAGTTTGTATATGTAAAAAAAGTCAAAAGGTATTGCTACAGGGGTTCTAGTTCACACATGTACAGGTTTATTCCACATAAAACATGTTTAAGCATATCTCTGTGATCAGTGGATGGCTACAGTGATTCTGAGTAATACATCATGTTTAGTCTCGTTAGGATGCCTTGGGAAAAAAACGATTTTGAGGTCAGGCTTATAATCAAATTTTTAAAGAAAACTAAGGTAGACATCTTCCCAATTCATTGAAGCTTTGCTACAAGTTTATGGGAATGTTGCCCCACTTTTTTTTTTATTCTTTTTTAAAATTTTTTATCTATAGGAGTAAGCTTGATAGATTTTTTTCCCCCCAGGGATAAAGGACAATCATAGGGGCTTATCATAAATTTTTAAGAAAACTGAAAACGGCATTGTTGAAAAAAAGGACAGGAAAGCTATGCTGACGAAGTTTTTCCCATCACAAAAATGCACCTGCCCATTCTTGCAGGTTAGCAAGGACTGTCCTATGAGAACCTCATTCACTCTACAGACCTGATTTGCCCTTCCGGACTTCATTTTATTCCTAGAACTCAAAGAACATTTCAAAGGAACATGATTTCAGTCCTTCAAGAATACCCAAACTACCACTTTGATGTAGTACCAAACAAAGAGCACAGAATTCTTTGGGGAAGGGTTAGAAAGGTGGCAACACTGTGGTGAGATACACGGAACAATCTGATTTTCCGTTTAAAGAAAGGGTTCCATGATTCTGTAGCAATACCTTTTTACTTATCCTCATGTATGTGTGTGCTGTGTACATCTGTGTGGGATGTGTGGGGGGTGTCTGGTGTGCATGCGTGTGTGGTGCATACATCTGGTATGTATGTACGTATGGGGGCTATGTGTGGTATATGAGTCAGTGAGTGTGAAGTGTGTGGTGTGTAAGCATGTGCTGTGCACCTGTGTGTGCTTATCCACACCTCGTCTACCATCTTCTCTCCTCATCTTCCTGCTCTGACTTCCTGTATTTACGTCACTCTCAGACTGACTTCCCTTAAGAGACAATTAGCAGTTCCACATTAACAAACCCACAAAGAGGACAACACTTTTTTTTTCTGATAGTTTCAGCAACAGTACCGGGGTCCCTCTTTGAACTGATCATTGTGATCCAGAATAACCAAACTTAAATGATGTGCCCATAGCTGAGGTGGTGGTGTTCCCTCCCCTAACTACATAGGCTGAAACTAAAGCAGGGTACTCACCCAGGGAAAATCTAAGTCATTTATTAAAAGATGGGGGAAAGGATATGAGACAGGCAAAGACAACAGATGTTCCTACGTTATGAGTTTTCATGACTGTGTATCCTCTACAATCTAGTGAATATTAGCCCCTGCTGATGATGTGTCAGGTATGTAAATGCTGAGCTACCTACCAAATATCAATGGGCATTGTAAGTAGTGCCTATCCTTGCATGGAGTAATTTTTCAACATGAATCATGTTCCACACTCCTGACACATAGGAGGTCATCCCTGCTGCTTCCTTCTCCTGCTTTACACAGGCTATTATACATTTACTTATAATCCTGTGATTTTTCAGGACATTTCTTTTCCACATGCCTGTATGGATAATTTTTAAAGAGGTTATATATAACAAGTATATGGATAATCCTTAATGTCAAATGCACATACTATCAAAAGTAAATGTGTTCATTTTCTGATCCTGGATTGTAACCTGTTAACTTACCTAATAAATCCCGTAACTCTGGGGAAAAAAAAAAGTGTATGTGTTCCCCACTGAATAGTTTTCATCTTGTCTAGATGGGTCTGGTAAAAAGAGATGGCGATAAGATTCTTATGATTCAATGGTGAGTAAGTAATTGTTATCACGACTAATTATGACTATCACAATTGTAAAGGTAGAAGTTTTGTAACAAAAATGGGGGAATAAAGTGAATCTTATAGTCCAGAAACAGAGGACCCTAGGACCATCAAGGGAGAAGAGCATGAGCAGAATATGGGACCCTATCCAGAGAAGCAGCAACACCTGAGATGGAAGCAGAGATGGGGGCATGGAGAGAGGGAGCAGCTGAGGACTCTACGTTCATGGAAAGAGAGGGACTAAGAGATGGCGGCCAGGAGGCAGACTTACAGAATGTGCCCTTTGGTGGTGTAAATTATTATATATGACTGAGTGTCTTAAAAAAAAAGAACTAAAATGAATATAGAGAAATAATGTTGTTGACTGATGATACACGGTGGGGATTGTAATCATTGTAATGAAACAAAGTGTATGATTTGTTGAATATAAAACTGATGGTCTACCCTGTAAACTTTCACTCAATTCACAATAAAAACTTGAAGAAAAAAAAGTATATGTGATGCAAAAGGTACAACTCTCATGGGAAAGTTTGGTGGTTCAACTCAAGTAATCAAACACTACCATATAATTGTTGTTGTCGTTAAGTGTCATCAAGTCCGCTCCGAATCATAGCGACCCTGTATAGAGTTTTCAGGGTTCTGGAGTGGCACTGCGGGTTAATGTGCTGGACTGCAAGGTCGGTTTGAATCACAAGGTCGGTTTGAATCACAAGGTCGGTATTTCAAGCTTACCAGCCGTTCCTCGGAAACCCTATATTGGGTCACCATGAGTCAAAACCGACTTGACGGCACTTAACAACAACAACAACAACAATAAAGTTTTCAAGGAGCGGCTGGTGAGTGTGAACCACCAACCTCGTAGTTCAAACTGACCTTGCAGTCTGGTGCTTTATCGCATAGCGCCACACTAGGACTCCTACCATATAACTCAGAATCCTGGTGCGGTGCTGTAGGATAAGCACTAGACCACTAACTGCAAGGTGAGTGGTTCAAACCCACCAGCCTCTCCTCAGAAATCATATATAGGGTTGCTATGAGTTGGAACCAACTCGACGGCACTTAACAACAACAACCATATAGTTCAGCAACCCTAATCCTATGTATACACCTAGAAGAAGTGAAGACAGGAACACAAACAAAAATCTATACATCAATGTTAACTGTAACACCATTCACAATAGCCAAGAAGGTAAAAACAGCTGACAAGTCCACTGGGGAATCAACAAACCAAATGTAGTCTGAGCACACCATGGGATATTACTCCATCACAGAGAAACCTCACACTGAGCAAAACAAGTCAGTCCCAAAAGGACAAACACTGTCTGACCTCACTTACCTGAAATCAGAAAACACAAGGAGGCTTCAAAAAGTTAACGGAAAAATTCCATTCTCTTTTCATTTCATTTTTCCATGAACTTGCTGAAGTTCCCCCATATATAACTCAAACTAAACCAAAGCCACTGGAGTTAATAACAACTCACAGCAAGCCTATACAGGGTTTCCAAAGCTGTCAATATTTACAGGAGTAGAAACCTCATCTTTCTTCCAAGCAGCGGCTGGTGGATTTGAACTGCCAACTTTGCGGTTAGCAGTCCAGTACTGATTGTACAGCACCACCAGAACTCCCTCCTTCATATATTGTTGTTAAGTGCAGTCAATTTGGTTCATATTGAAACAAAAAATTACTGTAGGTTACCAAGGGTGGATGGTTGGAGGGGTAATAGTTTTTGCTTAGAGGACACTGAGTTTATATTAATAATGACAGAATGATTTGGAGAGGGAGAGCAATAAGGGTGGCATGACTTAAAGAATGTAATCATAATCACCGCACTGTACATGTAGAAATTATAGAGTTGACGTATGTTTAGTTATATATAAGGGGGCTTCTTCAGAATGTAGAAAAGTAGAATTAAAGGATAATGGAAAATTTCCACACACTTTTGAAGCCCCCTCATCTATTTTTAGCCACAAGTGAAAAACAACAACACAAAAGGGTATATATATACTAGCTTTTGGGGGGGCGGGTAATAAGAGTAAATAAAATCTTGCCAAACAAGCCAAGAAAAAGCGCAGCCAGAAGAACCCCAGTGGAACTGGCAGGTCTCCCTGGCCTACCTTTTATAGTGTGTGGAAAGAGAACAAAGAACAAGTCTTTGAAAGCAACTCAACACTAACCTAAGTCTGGACTCTGCCTCCTTACCAAAACAATGCCAACAGCAGTAGATGCTGTTATGGCCCCAAGTTGTGCCTTTTTACACACTTGTGCTGAAGATCTTTCTCTAGTCTCTGAGAGAGAGGAAAGGAGTATGAGACAGAAGACGAGGTCAAACAGAAGGACAGACGGAGAGGAAAGTAACAATAAACCACACATAGAAGGCAGTCAAGATAAAACTCCCATGTGTGCCATCCTAGGAATCTCTCAAATAACTGGGAATAATTATCGTAGGTTATTTCACACTCTACAGGAAGGCCAGATCTAATGGACCGATAGAAACTTGAAGACCCCACGAGCCTATCGTGCTAAGGCAACTTTGAACGTGGAACTGAAGGTGTCTGCAGGTCACCTTTCAGCCATTTAAGAGGATATGGTTTATCAAATAAACAATATTTCCTGAGAGTAATGTGCTCCCTTAAACAATGAACTTATTATATGAGACCAAACACAGTCAACAGTTACCCAAGAGCAAACGTGAAGCTAGATCAAAGGAAACAGAACAAACAGAATGAAAACAAGGATGCTGACACAAAGTAAAAATTGTAACCAATAGCAAAAAAAGATATGTATGGAAATTGCTAAAAGGGAACCTCATTTGCTGTATAAACTTCCACCCACAAAACACAACTTAAAAAGAAATAAAAATAGCAACTGATAGAATGAAAACAACAGTGTTTCCCTGCCCAACCCAATCTCACATATTCCAGTCTATCTTAATTTATACCAACCTGATTTTGCTTAAGTTGTCGTCCGTCTCAAGCTTTCACAGGAGCTTTCTTTTATGGATTTTCCATCCAGCAAATGTCTCTCTTCCGCGGCTGGGCAGATCCGACCACAGCATGCTTGGCTACGGACCGCAGAACTCACCCCAGCAGCTCCAACCTGGAGGGACAGAGGCCAGAAGCCATTAAGAGGATCCACATTCACAAACTTTCATTCTCTCTCAAGTGTGACAGGGTAACCCCAAATACCTTCTGGATGTGGAAAATCATTAATGAACAGAGACAACAGCTTATGAGGTGTCCTGAAGACAAGTGTGGGTTACTCAGAAGGCAGGATTGCAGAATTTAATCATTGAAAAGTCTGACCAGACCATCATGCTCTGTTCCTGGGAAATTAAAGCCAGATGTTTTAATTAACCACAGCGAAGCCGTGCTACAACTAAAAATTCATGAACACACTGATCTGGCCCATGGAAAACCACAGGAATGTTTTGGCAGAGCTCAGGCAGAATTCTTGGGACACAGAGGGCTGGAAGCATTACCCGAAGGAACTCAAACAGAAAATTAACTTGCTCAGTATGTTTAAAAAAGTAAAATGAAGCCCAGATTTAATCTCAATCAAACAGAAAAACATTTCAGTACTTCAAAGAGCACCACCAGAAGACACAGAAGGAAAGTCATGAAAAATTCTAGTGTGGTCAGGGTTTAGAACTTATAATGCAAAGTGAACAGTATACTGGAACATTTCATAGGCAAAATAATCCAAAGGGGAAGCTAATAATCTTTTAGTTCCAAGTAAAGGAAATGATATACAAAAATAATATTCAACAAGTGAGTCATAAATATTATCAAATGTATAATACATCCAGGCCAAAGGAACCTCTGACCTAGCCTATTACCAAATGTGTGGCCTGGCCCCCTCTAGCTACCACACTTCAGTTTGAGGAAACAAGACATCCAGAAATACAGAATTAAGACAACTCAAGTTCACTGATGTTACAGCAAACAAGTCTGACACAGAAAACTCAAATGCAAGAATCTTCTAAAGCAATCAGTAAAAAATGTGAGCTAAGAGATTATAAGGGGTTATAACATCATCTATACTGAGTGCTGAAGGAATATTCAAAAGTTAACAGCACAAATGTTATTTTCAGATACTGGGTCCACAATCCCACTTCTGTAAGTCAAAACAGACCTGTCACAACTGTGCCAAGCAGAATATTCCAGTAATCTCTACTTCCACTTGAAACTTCAAGCCCAAAAAATCATCTTAAAGGAATACAGCAGGAAAAAAATAAGGTATGAAGTTAAAGACGTATGGTATGATCCCATCCTGTCCCACAAACTAGTGGGTATAATGGAGAAAGACCAATATAGAAACAATAGCTATTTCTAAAACATGAGTTTAGAGGAGATTTCAATTTACTTCAGGATATTTTTCAAGTTTTTTACAATTAATATGTATTACTTCTAGAATTCAAGTTTTTTAGCAAAGAATATGGGAATCCAACACAGAAATGGGACTCCATATGTATCAATCTGATGGAAGGGTGGCCCCTTATCTGAGCAACAAGAATGAAGCGATTAAGAAGTCTATGTTTATTTGTACTGTCAAGTTCTTAACACTTCTAGAGCTGAACAGCAGCACTCTCCCAGAAGTGTTATTGTGAACCATCAAGCCAATTTTGATTCAGACTAGAACAACACCATAGGATTTTTCTAGGCTATAATTTGTATGGGGGTTATCAACTGCTCTTTCTCCTCTAGTGCCACTGTTTGGATTCGAACTCCCAATCTTTCAGTTTGTGCCACTAGCACTCCTTCCCTAGAAATCAAATCAAACCCACCAAACGCACTAGCGTAGTTGATTCCGACTCACAGTGATCCTACAGGACAGAGCCGAACTGCTCCAAGGGTTTCTGAGGCTGTGATCTCTATGGAAGCAGACTGTCAAAATCTTTCTCCTGCAGAGCAGCTGGTGGTCCCGCCAGACAACATTGTGACCAGCAGTTGAGCGCTAACAACTGCACCACCAGAGTTCCTTCTAGAAATTTTGCTGTAGTTAAGTGTAGTGGAGTCAATTCTGACCTATAGCGACCCTGTATAGGTTTTCCAAGGAGTGGCTGGTGAGCTTGAACCGCCAACCTTGTGGTGCAAAGTGACTTTGCAGTCCAGTGCATTAACCCACAGTGTCACAAAAGGACTCCTAGAAATAAAATATTTTAATTTATTATTTTGCAAATGTACCACAAACAAGAAAGGTGCAGACTCCAGTGTTATTCCGTTCCTGTAGCCATTACATCCCTCTGGATCTCTGCTTTTCCCAACTTCTGCTAACAAACCACCGGCCATGGCGTACAATTGTCGCTGATGTCACTTAGATGTTTTGATGGGAATATGGACCCTAATGAATCCTGCCACATTCTATTTCGGATGCCCTTGGTCCCCCACAAAACACAACGGGGAAATTTTAAGGTTGGGGGATCTTGAAAAATCCATTACTCCAGGAAATTTAGTGCCCCCACCTGAGGACACTAATACTCAGAGAGGTAGAAAATCTTTCCTAATGCTGCACAGTCAGTAGAGCAGGGAGGAGAGTCCAGATCACCTGGCTCCACCTTGACCAAGCATGCCTCCAGCCCCAAGCATGTCTCCACATGCACTCCTAGAAATGAAGTGTGCATAGATCTATGCCCCTATCAAACTCACATTCAGAAGAACAAGAAAGAAATGTTTCACCAAAAATGAAATGCATGCAGTAAAGAAGTGACCCAGGCTGACAAGGGCGTGGTTCTGCCTGGAAAACAGTCACTCAACAATGCACACACTGTGCGTTGGGGCAGCAGGTGTCCAGACCAGCAATTGCCTGTCATCCCAAAAACTTTCAGGTCCTAGCACTTGCTCTGCTGGTAACAGCACAGTCCCACTGGTCTAAGCAGTAGGAAAGGTTTTCAGTAAGGTAACATCCTGCAAGAGACCAGAGAGGCACATGCATGGCCCCGCAGACACATTAAGACATCAAGTCTTATCCTCTTACTCCCAAAACCATCTGAGTCTTAGAGGAAACATAATGGATTCAAAAACTTCTAAAACAACAGTGATAAAATGAAATTTTAAAAAAAATCAAACTCTTTTATCTTTTCTTTGACCCAAGCTTAGAGTGAGCAGGATTTTTCTCTTTTCTTCACAATTACTGAGAATGAACAGACATCACTCACATGCAGTTCTTTCTCAGTGTCCACCAACAGTGTCCACATCATCCCAATCAGAAAGCCAAGACTGCATCAGTGTGAACAGCCAGGCGAGAGAAGAGGACAGATGGCAATGGCAAATGCAGAGTCGTTCACTGAAAAGCCTTTATTGGGCTCGCTTCTTGTCCCCCTTTCCCCACTGGGCAGCAGGACAACAAAGCCAAGGACTGTGAAGCTGCTTAAACAAAGCTTCAGGGAAGGATGACAAGGACCCACACAATGGCTCTATCCCACATTATCTGAGGACTCCGGCACCGGCAAGAAAGAAAATGCATTTCTTCCACCAAAAACTGCTTCTGAAATCCCAGCATATACTTCCATGACTGGATGCTGGAGAGGACACAGTGTTGACAATTTATCCCCTTCCAGACCTCAGTTCTAATTCTAAAGATGAATGTCCATAGCAAGCAAAAGTAATCAGATTATTGTTGATATTTTGTAATGAAATCAAAGCTTTGTGGAATCATTCAAGTAACTCTTTAAAGTCACTAGGAAGATAATGATCGTTAAATTTAAAATTAGCAACTTGATAGGATGAACTTTGACCTACTCATCACGAATTAGATAAAATCTTGCTTCAGTCCCCAAATTGTAATCTTTCAAAATAGAAGACTAAATAGAAATCAGATTTGCAGATTTCTGAAGTACTATTTTCTTTCTTGAAAGCTTGGCTGGGTGTGGTCTGGTCTTTGTCTGCAAGGAATGAATGGCTTTGGCAAAAAGCGCATTCAAATGTTGCCACCATTTTTTTTCCCCTTCCTGTTCTTAAACCTAATTTCAGAAATATCGACCAAGCCTATTCAGCACTGCTGAAATTTCTACCTTAAAATGACCAAGCAGAAAATTAAGACAATGTGGGAGAATATTCTGTTCATGGCTTTGGCTACTTAGTGTTTAAAACTCACGTTTACAATATTGATAAATTCAGATCTTGAAATATTTACAAGAAGGGAGCATAAATTGTTAGAATAATGAGGCTACTTTAAATTAAAAAAACAAAAACAAAAACCCATTAAGCACTCCACTATTAACTAAAAGGTCAGTGGTTTGAACCCACCCAATAGTTCTGCAAGAAAAAGCCCTTTCAATTTGCTTCTGTGAAGATGTTGTTGCTGCTAAGTATCCTGAGCCCTTTCAACTCACAGTGACCCTGGATAGGATTTCCAAGGAGTGGCTAGTGAGCTTGAACCACCGACCTTGTGGTTCAAACCGACCTTGCAGTCCAGCACATTAACCCACAGTGCACACCAGGGAAGTTTACAGCCAAGAAAACCCCATGGGGCAGCTCTACTCTGCAGAGCTGATAGTCCTCTCGTTAAAACTGGGGTTATGAGTTTCTTAAAAGAGAGAAAAAAAAAAAAAAAAGTGTGGGCAGAGTGTTTTTTGGGCTAACTATATTAGCCTTCTAAACCTTTGTGCAACATCAATAAGAGATGATTGTGTCCACCAAGTTCATGGGGTTGTCAAACTAATTAAACCAAGTAAGAAAGTATCACAGAAATTATAAAACACTATGTATTCGTTCAACAAATATTTACTAGATACTGCACTGTGGATACAACCATGAATCAGAGAAATGCAGTCCTTGCCTTCAAGGACCTCCTCCGGTAAGGGACACATGATTTGTGTTGAAGCACAGGGGGTTACTGGAACATGTGAGGTGGCCCCTAGCCAGGATGGTTGTTATTAGCTGCTGTCTGGGTCACTTAATCTATGCACAATGGGACTAGATCACTGAGATCCAAAAGGTTTTCATGAGCTGAGTTTTGGGGGAACCATATTGCCAGGCCTTTGTTCCTTGTTTTCCTATTTTACTTCAGTTTCATAGAAACCAGTTCGGCATCATAGCAACATACAATCCACCACTGACAGATGGGTGGTGGCTGCACTTGAAGTATACTTACTGGGAATAGAACCAGGGTCTCCTGCATGCTAGGCAAGAATCCAATCACAGAACTATCACTGACTGGCCTCGCCACCCCCAACCCCCAGCTAGGATGCCTGCCAAGCATCAGGCGTTGTTACCTTCACAATAAGTCCCTGAGAAAGCTTATCGGTGAAAGGTGGTAGATGTTCTAGGCATTTATTGTTAGTTCATTTAGTAAACACTGTATGTCAAGGAGCCTCAGTAGTGTAGTGGATTGCCAGCTGGAATGCTAACCGTAAGGTCATTAGTTCAAATCTACCAGTTGCTCAGAGTGAGAAAGATGAGGCTTTCTACTCCCATAAGGATTTATCACCATGGAAACACTATAAAGGCTCACTATGAGTTGGAACTGATTCAGTGGCACATAATTACCACTGCCACTTTATGCTAGGCAAGGGTCAATGTGCTGGACTGCAAGGTCGGTATGAACAGCAAAGTCAATGGTTCAAGCTCACCAGCTGCTCCTTGGAAACCCTTATACAGGGTCACTTATGAATCGAAGCCAACCAGATGGTACTCAACAACAACATTCCAGGTTCCAGGTGCAAGGACATTAGCGCTGGACAGTTTCTGCCTAAATGGAGCTGGGCTTTCAGTTATTCCTCGCAGATACGAAATGTAAAATGCATGTAATACAAGAATTAGGCAACACTGCTGCTTCCACTGCAATACAATCTTTTTTTGTTGTTTTTTGGTATTAAAGTCATCAGTAATATCCATGAGTGTCATCCAAACTACACACAAGCAAAACTTTACAGTAATAGTCAAATCAATCTAAAGACAGTAAACATTTTATGTTAATCTCCAGGCCACATTTTACAGTATACCAAATAACCAACATGATATGAAAGGCACATGAGTTAGGTTTGACGGATTAAATGTGTGTGTATTTTGGCATGGAAAACATCCCTCCCACATACACTTTTTTTTTTCTTCCCAAGGAAAAGGAACACAGACTGGAATCTATCCAGCAACAACCCTAGTTATAACAAGGGGAATATCAGTTATATTACAAACATTTTCCAGTCATTTTTTTTTTAAAGGACTAAAAAAGTTGATTTATTTATTTAGAAACTAAACTCAAGTTTAACGTCAACATGTGAAATATCTTCCTTTGCAAAGTTTCTAAAAACGACAATCTGTTGTACATTTAAAAAAAAATAAGTCTTGAGAACTAGACTGGCTTGGGTACAGTCAACCCTGTTGCTCAGAAATTCTATGTGGGTAGAGGGGCTAGGAAGAGGATGCTGGGAATGTGGAGAATGAGCAAGGCTGATACAGGAGAGAACATCCACACATGGCTTACTCTATAGGATCAATAACCTAAAAATATATGTACTCAACAAATACTAAGAAAAAAAATGACTAAAGTAGTGCATAGTGGTTTTAGTGGTTGTGTGCCATCGAGTTGGTTCTAATTCATAGCGACCCTATATAGAATTTCCAAGGCTGTAAATCTTTATGGGAAAAGAAAACCTCCACTTTCTCCCATGGAGCAGCTGGTGAATTCGAACAGATGACCTTGCGATTAGCAGTAACCCATGGTACCCACTATGCTACCAGAGCTCCTTCAAAACACTGCATAGAAAGGAAGAAAGTCAGTAACCAGGTAAAAGTGACCAGAATGCTACTCAGCTCCATTTAATAAGCAAGAATTCCCAAACTTAGGGATCCAATGCAAAATCTAAAGCTCAAGTATTCTGGGGTGCTTGTTGTTAGGTGCCATCAAGTCAGTACCAACTCATAACAACCCAATGCACAACAGAACGAAACACTGTCCAGTCCCAAGCCAACTCTACAATCAGTACTATGCTTGAGCCCATTACTGCTGCCACAGTGACAATGCATCTCTTTGGGGGTCTGCCACTTGTTCTCTGACCCTCCACTTTAAAAAGCATGATGCATTTCCCCATGGATTGATCACTCCCGAGAATATGTCCAAAATAGGAGGGATGAAGTCTCACCATCCTGGTTTCCAAGGAACATTCTGGCTGTACTTCTTCCAAAAAAGATATGTTTGTTGTTTTGACGGTCCAGGTATGTTTAATATTCTCCTGTAACACCATAACTCAAAAACATCAATTCTTCTATGGTCTTCCTTATTCACTGTCCAACAGTCACATGCATACAAAGTTATTGAAAATATACGGTTTGGGTGAGGTG
>NW_006408748.1:4699443-4727001 GCF_000296735.1 Chrysochloris asiatica
TGTATCATCTGCACATCACAGGTTGTTAATGAGTCTTCTGCCAATCCTGATGCTGCCTTTTTCTTCATATAATTAGCTTCTCAGGTTATATGCTTAGCATACAGATTGAATAAATATGGTGAAAGAATACAACTCTGAAGCATTCAGTGTTCCCTTGTTCTGTTCAAACAACTGTCTCTTGAACCATGTACAGGTTCTTTATGAGCACAAGTAAGTGCGCCAGAATACTCATTTTCCACAATGCTCTCCATAGTATATCATGATATATACAATCGAAAGCCTTTGCATAGTCAATAAACCACAAATAAACATCTTTCTGGTATTATCTGCTTTCAGACAAGATCCATCTAACGTCAGCAATGATACCTCTTGTTTCAGGTCCTCTTCTGAATTTGGCTTGAACCTCTGGAAGTTCTCTATCAATGTATAGTTGCAGCTGTTTTTTAATTATCTTTAGCATAATTTTATTTACATGTGATATTCACGATATTGTTCCATGATTTCTGCATTCCTTTGGATCATCTCTCTTTAGAATGGGCACAAATATGGATCTCTTCCAGTTAGTTGGCCAGGTAGCTGTCTTCAGTTTGTTGAAATATTTTAATCTGTATTCTATCCATTTATGGCACCTTGTTCCTTTCCAATGCCTTCAATGCACCTTGGACTTCTTTCTTCAGTATCATTAGCTCTTGATCAGCTGTTACCTCTTGAAATGATTGAACAGCTACCATTTCTTTTCTTCTTCGTTTTTTTAATTGTGCACTGAATGACAGTTTACATGGGAGAACATCGGTTTTACACCATCATTTCATTGCAATGATCACAATCTGTGCATCATCATTCAGCAGTATTTGCTTCCATTCCCTCTGTTATTGTTGTTGTTGTTGGGGGGGGAGGTGTACTCAAAAACACTTAGAACATACAGTAATTTAAACAACCAAAAGGTACATTCTGCAAGCCCGTCTACCGGCCACCGGCACTTAGTACCTCCTTTTTACCATTTCTTTTTGGTACAGTAACTTTGTGTAGTTCTCCTTCTATCTTCTTTTGATGCTTTCTACATCATTCAACATTTTGCCCATAGAATCCTTCAATAATGCAAGTCTAGGCTTGAATTTTTCTTCAGTTCTTTCAGCTTGAGAAATGCTGAGCATGTTCTGCCACTTTGGTTTTCTCACTAGAAGCCTTTGCACATTTCATTGTAATATGTGATTTTGTCTTCTTGAGCTGCCCATTGAAATTTTCCATTGAGCATTTTTACCTCGTTATCACTTCCATTTGCTTTAGCATCTCTACACTGGACAGCAAGTTTCAGAGTCTCTTCTGACATCCATTTGGGTCTTTTCCATCTTTTTCATCTTCTTAATAACCTTTTGCTTTCTTCCTGCATGATGTGCTTGATGTCATCCCACAACTCTCTCATCTTCTGTCATTAGTGTCTAATGCACCAAATCTGTTCTTCAGATGATCCCTAAACTGAGGTGGGATATGTTCAAGGTTATATGTTGATTCTCGTGGACTTGTTTTAATTTTCTTCAGCTTCAACGTGAACTTGCATATGAGCAACTGATGGTCTGTTATCTGGGGTAATACCTTGGAACCTTTATTTTTTTAAGTGTCCATAAATGATGTTGATGCACAGTGACCTTTAATAGTCACTGACTGACTGTATTTCCATATTAGAAAAAAGCATTAGAATATTTTATAATAATGGGTAATTGTTTAATGGGTGTTTTCTATTAATCCTTGCAGTGAATCTAGGGCAAGAGCTATGACTAGGCGGCACAAAGAGGTTAAATAACTTTTGTGATGTTACACTATCTTCATTTTCTGAAAGCATATTTTGCCTTTTTGAATAGGCTTCCTAGATATGCAATTGACAGTATTTTCTTGCAGCACTTAGAAGACATTTTTCCACTCTTTCCAGATGCCACTGTTGTACTGAGAAGTCAGCTGTTACCCTATTATTCCCTTAAGACCAATCTATCTTTTCTTGCTGCAGTTTAAAGATCTACTGTCTGATCACAGTATCCTGAAGTTTCTCTGTGTGTCTAAGTGCAAATTTCTTTTTATTTCTACTTTTTGGTATACATTGTGCTAATAAAGTCCCTGGTACAGGGACTTGCAAAATTTCATCATGTGATCTCCAGCATTATTTCTGAGGTGGACTGCTTCTAAATGTTTTGCCACTGAAAACCTTATAAACAGCAGCATAACATTCTCAGATACAGTCCTGGAAAACAAATACACTATGAAAAACACCAGAATTTTGTCATATATGAAGCCAGAAAATTAGCCTCTTAGGTTGAAAGGCACTCAAAATACGACTGGGAGAGAACTGCCTCCTCAAAGTCGAGTCGACTGTGAAGCTGCAAATGGATCAGAGCCTTAGGTATCTACATTGGCTGATAGAGCACAACTCAAAATGAGCAGAAACAACTGCTAACAACCATGGAATGTAAGAAGTATATATCTAGGAAAATTGAAAGTTGTCAAAAGTGAAATGGAACACAAAAAAAATTTGATATCCTAGGTATCAAATGAACTGGACTGGTAGTGGCCATTTTTAATCTGACCATCACATGGTTTACTGTGCTTAGGAAGATAAATTCAAAAGGAATGGCTTCACATTCATCATCAAAAAGAACATTTCAAAATCTATTTTGCCACTGAATTCATACTGACCCATACAGACGCTATATAAGATTTCTGAGACTGTAAATCTTTACATGAGCAGGCAGTGGCATGATGCTGCTACAGAATGCCTGGTGGGTTTGAAATGCTAACCTTGCAGGTAGCAGCTAAATGCTTAACCTATAGTGGTGATGCAATGCAAAGTCTTTTTTGATTTCCTGACTGTTGATTCTATGGGCTTTGATTGCGTATCCAAACAAAATTAAATCCTTAACAACTTAAAAAAAAAAAAATCTATTTTGAGGTATAATATATCTGTGGTAAGATAATATTCAACACCTACAAGGAAGACCACTTAATACCAGTATTATTCAAATTTATGCACCAACCACTAAAGTCAGTGATGATGAAACTGAATAATTCTACCAACTTCTTCATTCTGAAATTGATCAAACATACAACCAAGGTGTATTGGTAAGTACTGGACGGCAGTTTAAGTACAGGGAACTAGAGGGAGAATTGAATTTCATACAGCTCTCAAAAGAAATGGCATTTTGATGCCAGACCATACTCACATTTTCAAGGAGAGATTTTAGTCCAGACTATCGATCACATTAATGTTAATTTGATGTTATTTTACTGATTTTTGTAGTCTTGTTTGAATTTACACTATCAATTTGTCATTGCTTCGGAGTTATGTAAGAGTTACAAGCCTAAGGAGTTTATACCTAGTTTTATGTTTGGGCATATTTAAGCCACTTCATAATAAAAATGTTTATGTCAGTACTGAAGACTGGTGAGGTTTTCTTTCCTTTACGTAAATCAAACACACCCACTGTCATCAAGTGGATTCTAACTCTGTGTAAGGTTTCTGCGGCTCTAAATCTTTATAGGACCATAAAGCCTCCTCTTTCTCCCACAGAGTGGCTGGTGTATTTGAGCTACTAACCTTGTGGTTAACAGCCCATTGCTTAATCCACTGCACCACCAGATCTGCTTCTTTTAAGTAAACAGATACGTAAATTACTGAGATTTAACAAACACTGGTCTTTATAGACTTTGCTGTATTTGATACACTCATCATTGTCTCCATAAATTCAGGATAGAGAGAAATGAAATAAGAGGGCGCTTTAAAAAATTTTTTGTGGAAAACATTCATTATCTTTTCATTCAAGTTTTCCATGAACTTTATTTTTTTTAACCAGGAATTTTTGATGCCCTCTTGTACAACAGAACAAGAAATAATTTGCTAAATCCTAATGTTACCCAATTCCCTAGCTATTTGAATGAGTTCAGCAATGAGAAATATTTGAAGGCAGCATGCTATGTTTCTTTACCCCAACAAAACAAGTTTCTAATAGGAAGGATCGTCAAAAAGCTCATGGAAAAATTCCATTCTCTTTTAATTCCAGTTTTCCACAAACTTTTTGAAGTTCCCTTATATGTCAGACAATTAGAAACACTAACTACAACATCATCGCCTTGTATTAGAATTTATAAAACTGCACAAAAATATCCGGCAGCAGTAAGATAAACAAAACATTTCAAACAAACAACAGTCCTTGCCTTAAGGAAGTCTACTTCCTGGATGAGTTTCAGTAACTGGGAACTGAGTGAGGGACAGGGAGAGGAAAGAGGGGAAATACAGCATTATTTTTCTGAATGAAGACAACAAAGTCCCAGTCATTTTTTGTTTTTTCTTTTCCCCTGTATTCATATTCTTTATGGATGGTATTTTCCTCACCCTCCAGATATTGCATTTTAAAAGCCCCACTGCCAAGATAAACTGTTCTCTTCACACAGGGTCTGACTCGACCAGAACTGGAAGGCAGGTCACACCACAACCAAAATCAAAAACATTTGCTGTGAAATTGAGTCACACTCATAAGGACCCCAGGTGAGTCCAATACAGTTTTCAATGGCGATTGTTTTTCGGTGTAGATCACAAGCCTTTATAAATTCAAACCACCAGTCTTTCAATTAGCAACTGAATTGGTTTAGTGTTTGCTACAGCCAGGGATTCCTCAATACATCTATGCAGTGCTTTATTGGACAGTACTCAAGGTTGCCTGTCTGTAACCTCATGCTTATCAGGCAGAGACCAGACACTGAGTTCTACCAAGTCTTGCTACCCAATCCAACCCTGTGACACATGTAAATCACTTTAAATTGCAAATAGTTTAAACTAAGATGTAAAATTAACGAGTTTGGTCATCATTAAATTCTGTATTAAGATATAAAATCTAGTAAGGTGACATTTTATTAATAGCAATTTGAGAATATCTACTGGTGAGGTGCTGTTGAATCTGCACTGGAACACTAATCATGAAGTTGGTGGTTCAAACTCACCTGGCGCTCCTTGGAAAATCTATACAGGGTCACTGTGAGTCAGAACTGACTCTATGGAACTTAACAACAACAACAACAGTCCTTGTGTGGTGCCGTGGAATAAGCAATGGACTGATAACAGTACAGTCAGTAGTTCAAACCCACCAGCCACTCCTAGGAAACCCTACGCAGGGTTGCTGTGAGTTGGAACTGACTCAACAGCACTAGCAAAAGTACGTGAAATTCCACCTCATGTTTTAATAAACATCTAAAGAAAGTGTCTCACATTTTGATGCCTAACTCCAGGGTTCATTTGTAAAAGTGTTTGTTTGTTTTCATCAGCAAACATTAACTTAGGGGGGAAACAGAACATTCTACTGATAGTTTAAAAATAAAACAGTAACCACCTGTAATTCGAGTTCAGCAATTTTCAAATTCAGATTCTGGGGTTAGGCAAATGAAGATGCATTTTAAACAACCATTCTAATGCTGGTCTTAACAACAGCAACAATTAATGATGGTCCAAGGGCCACTTGATGAGAAACACTGATCTCTTCAACTAAAAAAGAGAGACCAAATGTTAGTACTATTTCTACACAGTCAAGAAATACAAAGAAAAAGAAGGAAGAATCCAAAAGACACATTAGACAGACAGACAACACAGACAGGCAAACAAGCAGTCATGGGGTTGCCATTCAAGCACGTGGAAAAAGAGCTTTCATGGAATGTTACTGTTGTTGTTGTGAGGTGCCATCGGGTCAGTCTCACAGCAACCCTATGCACAACAGAACAAAATACTGCCTGGTCCTGAGGCAACCTCACAATCATTGCTAAGTTTTAGCCCACTGCTGCTGCTACTGTGCCAATCCATCTCATTGGGGGTCTTCCTCTTTTTCTCGGACCCTCCACTTTACCAAACATGATATCCCTCCTACTAATATGTCCGATGTATGAGAGACGAAGTCTAGCCATCCTGGCTTCCAAGGAGTAGTCTGGCTGTACTTCTCCCAAAAAAGATCTGTTTGTTCTTTTGGCAGTCCATGGTGATTTTAATATTCTCCTCCAAAACCATAACTCAAATGCATCAATTCTTCTACAGTCTTCCTTATTCAGTGTCCAATTTTCACATGCAAATGAGGTTACTTAAAATACCATGGCTTGGGTCAGGTGCATCTTAGTCTTCAAACTGACATCTTTGCTCTTCAACACTTTAAAGAGGTCTTGTGCAGCAGATTTGCCTAATGCAATATGTCCTTTGATTCCTTGACTGCTGTTTCCAAGAGGGTTGATGGTCAATCTAAGCAAAATGAAATCTTTTCTCCATTTATTTATATCACTTTTCTCCATTTATATGGGTCCCATGGAATAGCATTTCAAAACTCTGATTTAGTACATTATGCTGAGAATAAGTGCTAAAAATTTTTTAAACCATCTCAAAGCAAACATGAAGCTTTCACCCAAGGAACAGGTAAAATCAAGTCACCAGTGAGTACAGGATTTGGCAGATCTCAGGCCCTCAAGAATTATTTGTTTAATTAGGAAGCAACTCCAGCACCAGCTAAAAATCTATTTGCCCACTGAAATGGGATCATAATTAATGTGATTACCTCGTATTTTCCCATGTTTGTTTCTTCGGCACATGTATAATGACTAAATTGGAAATTAAAGCATTACATTATCATTTATTGTAAGGCTTATTCCATATTTTAGTCATTCATAAACGGATGGATGTGGCTTTCATTAATTCTCCCCTGACTTTGTCAAAGATATCTGAACATTTAAAATTACATGCATTATTCACCTTAAGCCAAATAATATTGGCAAACAAAACCTTCTAGAAGGGGGGGAGAAGAATAGGAGATACAATTAATTCAAGGAAAAAATCAGTAAGTGAAAAATTAAATGTAATTATAAATACAAATCACCACTTCATGGCCCAGATACGGTAATGTATCATCTTTAACAACAAAAGAGGGAAAAGTTTGCAAATTTGTTCAAAAGCACATTCTCAGCACTCCAGAATACACAACCAGAGGGAAACAGTCCTGCTTTGCACTGAAATTAGCAACCACGCCCCTACCTGTCAATCACAGTCCTGATGCACTCATTCGCTGTTTCAGTTCATCTCAGAATATTCACCAGTGTTTTATTTTATTCTATTTATCATTTTAATTTTATAAAATTAATGTCTGCAGTAAAGCAGAGTGCAAATTTTCTTCCACAAAAAAGGAAACAAAGTATTACTGTAAGTACCAGGGGGCCTCAAAAAATTCATGAAAAGTTTACATTATCTTTTAATCCCATTTTTCCATGATCATTTTGAAGCCCCTTCATACCTGGGCTTTGGAGTTTGAGAGAAACGGGTTCAAATCCTGACCACCGCACTTATTGTCTGTGTAATCTTAGGACTCAGCATTTAACCTCCCAGAGAGTCCATTGCCTCATCTATAAAGCAGATGTGGAGATGTAGGATCAGCATAAGGTCAGTGGTTCAAACCCACCAGCCGCTCCTTGGAAACCCTATACAAGACGCTGAGTCAAAACTGATTTGAGACGGCACTTTAACAACAACAACAACAACATAACCTTCCAGTGGAGCAAAGATTAGTGAGAGCCTTTATGCACAGCAAATAGCCCTGCGTGGCTGAAATGGTTAACTCAAAGGCACCTCAAAAATAAGGCTTGGAAATTTGCTTCTGAAAGGTCACAGCCTTGAAAACTCTATGGAGCAGTTCTACTCTACACATCGTAGAACTGACTGGATGACAACCAACACTAAGAATGTTTTTGCCTGAGGGCTCTACAATTTTCTGGTTTGGGCAGGTCAGTCAAAAGCAAGTATTCCCTAGACTACTTTACACATCTATCCAGACTGCAAAGAATCCCAGGCAGAAAGCCTTTCTCAAACAACCATCTAACACCAGGCTTGTTAAAGTAGCATGCATACGAGACCCTTGAGAGTCATGTTCTGTTCTCTGCTGAGTGCAGATGAAATGAAAGTCATTCTCTTCTGCTTTTCTCCAAGGATCGTCCAACTTCAAGGAGCACTGAGTGTATCATTTAGCTACATAGTGAATGGAGTCAAAGAGATTACCCCAAAGTTTCACCCTTGGAGCAAACGAATCCCAGATACTTTTAATAATATGTGGGAGAGTTGTTGTTGTTGGTAAGTGCCGTTGAGTCGGTTCCGACCCATAGCGACCCCGTACAGAGTTTCCAAGGCTATAAATCTTTACAGGAGCAGAAAGCCCCATCTTTCTCCCATGGACCAGCTGGTAGTTTCAAACTGCTGACCTTAAGGTTTGCAGCCCGATTCATAACCACTATGCTACCAGAGCTCCTTAATGTGGGAGAGTAGAAGGAGTGAATATGTTTAGTGAGTAAGAAAGTGGCTCCACTACCACCATTATCATCACTTCTAGGCAGCACACACTACTGCTATGACAAATAAACTCACCTGAAATCTGGACCTGGGCAGGATATGTCAAGACACATGGAATGAAAGAACCACAGAACATGGAGAAAGAAGCTATTGGTTCTTATCAAATCTCCACGGTTCTGGTGTGGTGCTACAGGATAAGCACTGGCCTGCAAACCACAGGTTGGCAGTTCAAATTCACCAGTTGCTCATCGGAAAACCTACATGTGGTCACTATGAGTCAGAACCAACTCAATGGCACTTAGCAAAAACAAGACCAGATAAGGGCTAAAGGCCTTGGGTTGTACAATGCTGGAAGAATGGGTGTTCTAGGACCTTCCATTGTGTTCATGAGGAAACCTGTTGTACAGAGAACAACAGGCAGTCATTTGAAGAGAGCATGGGGATGCTGAATGGTTTACAATCAGGAAAGGTGTGTGTTAGGGTTGTATTCATTCATCATACTTATTCAACCTGTATGCTGAGCAAATAATTTGAGAAACTGGATTATATGAAGAAGAATGTGGCATCAGGATTGGCAGAAGACTCATTAACAGCCTGAAATGTAAAAATGATGCAAACTTGCTTTGCTGCAAGCAGAGGACCTAAGTACTTACTGATGATGATCAAATACTACAACCTTCAATATGGATTGCACATTTATGTTTAAAAAAAAAAAAAAATCCTCACAACTGGACCAATAAGCAACATTAAAATGGAGAAAATATTGAAGCTGTCAAGGATTTAATTTTACTTGAATCCAGGATCAATGACCCTGGAAGCGGTAGTCAAGAAATTAAATGATATCTTGCATCAGAAAAAACTGCTGCAAAAGACTGACCTCTTTAAAGTGTTAAAAAGCAAAAGTGTCATCTTGAAGACTAAGTAAGGTGCACCTGAGCCAAGCAATGGTATTTTTAATCACCATCATATGCATATGCAAGTTAGATGATGAATAAAGAAAACCAAAGCATTGGTGCCTTTGAATCATAGTGTTGGCGAGAAATATAGAATATAGCATAGAGTGGCAGAAGAAAAAGCAAATCTACTTGGAAGAAGTACAGTCAGAATGCTACTGAAAACTGAGGATGGTGGAAATTTGTCTCATGTACTTTGGAGGGACCAGTCCATGTAGAAGGGCATGATGCTTGGTAAAGTATAGGGTCAACGAAAAGAGGAAGACCCTCAACAACATGAACTGACAGTGACGACAGACTCAAACCTAGCAACAATTGTGAGGACAGCACAATGTTTCCTTCTGTTGTATACAGGAATATACAGTCACTGGGTCATAACTCATTTATTGGTACCTAACAACATAAGTGTAGGGGTTACAAATCGAGCTGCGAATCTTAAGGCCAGCAATTCAAAACTACCAGCTGCTCCGCGGGAGAAAGATGAGGCTTTCTGCTCCCATACAGATTTAACAGCCTCAGAATCCCTGTACAGGGTCACTATGGGTTGGAACCGACTCGACGGCACTTAACAGCAACAACAACATAAAAACATTACTCCCCAAACTCACTACTGAGGCAGAGGTGGCAAACGCGTTCTCTCTTTTCAGAAAACCACTATTGTATCCCTAACAGGCTATAAGCAAACTAAGGTTCTGTGAATTTAATGGTATTTTAAACACACTAGAAGTCATTCTGGCTTCTTTAAAGCAGTGGCTCTAAGCCAGCAGCATCAGGAGGAACTGGGAAGCTTTTCCAAGAGACACATGCCTGGGCAGCAGGTCTAGTCTGGAGCCCAGAATGTGTATTTTGACAAAGCAATGCTACTCTAATGCCCACCTGAAGGTGCGAAATACTGGCTGAAAGCAAGTCCCAACTTTACAAAGCAGCCTTTCCTGGCAGTGGGGGGATAGATTGGGGTGTGTAAAGGGTACAACCACCACAGCCCACAAAAATGCCTCTGCAGCCTGTTTCCTGCTGCCTGAAATTCCTTTAGCAGGACTTACATTCCACAGATGAGAAAACATCTGAAACTAGAAAAGGAACTGATTTTGACAGTGCGTGTGTCTATCTATGTAACTGTCCCTTCTTCAAGATCACCCCATGGCAGCATTACTGTACAATGAGGAAACGACTGGGTGTGTCTGCCCACTGCCTCCAGATCTATCCCCACCCCCATCCCATCCTCTGAGTTTCTCCTCAGGTTGTACTGAACCAGGAATGCTGCTGTTTGTTAGGTGCCATGGAGTCAACTCATAGTGACGTATTGTGACAGTAGAACTGTCCCATGGGGTTTCCTCTACTGTCATCTTTATGGGAGCAGGTCCCCAAGTCTTTCTGCTTCAGAGCCACTGGGCGGGTTCCAACTGCCAATCTTTAGGTTGCAATCAAGCATTTAGCCATTCCGCCACCAGCTGCATAGATAGATTAGATAGATAGATAGACAGACAGATAGTCCTGGTGTGGCACTGTGGGTTAATGCACTAGACTGCAAAGACAACTTGAACCACACGATAAGTGGTTCGAGCTCACCAGCTGCTCCTTGAAAACCCTATACAGAGCTGCTATGGGTCAGAACTGGCTCGTCAGAACTTAACAACCACAACAATATATATCTCCATGCACACACAATATACATACATATATATATATATATATACATACAGAGACATACGCACACAATGGAACATTACTAAGCCATAAAGAAAACTGAAAGAAAGAATGCTGGGTGGCACAAACGATTTACATTTGATTACTAACCAAAAGATTGGCAGTTCTACCAGAGGCCCTGTGGGAGAAAGGACTGGTGATTTGTTTCTGAAAAGACTGTCTTTAACTGCTGCCAAGTCAGTTCCGACTCATGTTGTTGTTGCTGTTGTTAAGTAGGTTTGAACTGCAAACCCTGTGGTTCACAGTCCAATGCTGATCTTACAGGGTCACACCAGGAGTATATATATATACATATATACACACACACACACTACATTTGATTTAGAGATGATGTAAACTTGACACTGACTATATTCAGTGCAAAGGAAAAAGACCAAAGAAGAATTGATGCCTTTGAATTATGGTGGTGATGAAGAATATTGAATATACCATGAACTGGCAAAAGAACAAACAAATCTATAGGGGAAGAAATACAGCCAGAATGTCCCTTAGAAGCTTGGCTTGTCAGACTTTTTTGTCTCAAGTACTTTGTAGGATCAGCACCACACCAGGTGTCCATTCCGACTCATAGTGACCCTATGTAGGGTTTCCGAGGAACGGCTGGTGGGTTTGAACTACCGACCTTGAGACTTGCAGTCCAGTGCTGACCCCTAAGAAACTCCAAGGAGCTCAGTTCTACTCCATCAGATGGGGTCACCATGAGTCAAAATGGACTCTAAAGAAAAAAGGTTTGCTTGCTTGTTTGTTTTTAAAGATAAATGAAGTCCTGATACACACCGCAATGTGGATGGATCCTGGAAATAATTATGTAGAGTGAAATACCTGCCCAAAGCCCACTGCCATAGAGCATATTCTGACTATAGAGACCCTGCATAGGGTTTCTAAGGCTGTAAATCTTTAGTGGAGCAGACAGCATAGCATCTTCTTTCTCCTGCTGAGTAAATAAAGTATGTTAGCCACTAAAGGACAAACACTATGTGATCTCACTTACATGAAATATGCAAATGTAAAGAATTCAAAGCTTATTAGTAGCTACCAGGGCTGAGAGGAAGGAGCTCTCGTAGCATAGTGGTTATGAATCGGACTGCTAAATTCAAGGCCAGCAGTTCAAAACTACCAATGGTTCCACAGGAGAAAGAGGAGGCTTTCTGCTCCCTTAAAGATTTACAGCATTGGAAACCCTATACAGGGTCCCTATGAGTCATAACTGACTCCATGTCACATAACAACAACAACAACAACAGGGCTGACAGGGGAGCAGTAAAGGGAATTTTAGCTTGCCAGCAGCAGGCACTGAGTTAATGTTAATGATGGCAGAAAACTGGGGGGGGGTGGGGAGAGTAGGGACAGAAATTATGCAACATGAAGAGTACAATAGATATCACTGAATTAAACACACAGACACTGCTGAATTGGTGGATCTTTGTACATTTTCACCACAACTTAAAAACAAATTATTTCACAAAAACCCCACAGAGATGAGCATGAATATTTATAGATTTCAAATAAGAAAACTGAAGTTAAAAACAAAAAACTTGTCCCCAAACCCACAAGTTGTGAATGTAAATTAAAACTGGGAATTAAACCTAGCCTTTCAACTCCAAAGATCAGAATACTGTCTTGTCAATAAAATCACTATGTAATCTGTCAAATTTTATAGGGAGAGAGCTTTCTTCCCTTATTAGATAATTCTAAGGAAGGGAACTGTGAATTAGCCTCAAAGCTTATAAAACCTATTTTCAGCTTAAAGAAGAGAAAATGTTGTTGTTGTTGTTAAGTGCCATCGAGTCGGGTCCGACCCATAGCGACCCTGTACAGGGTTTCCGAGGGTGTAAATCTTTACGGGAGTAGAAAGCCTCATCTTTCTCCCGCGGAGCAGCTGGTAGTTTCGAACCGCTGACGTTAAGGTTCGCAGCCCGATTCGTAACCACTACGCTACCAGAGCTCCTTAAAGAAGAGAAAATAGAAGCCTCCAAAGAAAAGGAAGGCAGTCAAGAAATAACTCGAAGAAAGAAAGTAATAGGCTTCTTGTAGTTAAGTGCCATCAAGTTCATGCCGACTAATAGCAATCCTATATAGGGTTTTCAAGGCTTTTTAAAAATCTTAGTGGAAGCTTAAAGTCTCATCTTTCTCCCACAGAGCAGCTGGTGGGCTTGAACCTCCAACCTTATGGTTCACAGTCTAATGCTTATACTTTGGCGCCACCGTACCCCATACAATAAGTGTAATAAATAAACAAATCACTGAATGCTGCTTCAGGGGTGCTGGAGAAACTGTACTAATGGGAAACTCTGAGAACTAAGCACAGAGGCAGGGAGGGACCCAGGCCTCACAGGTGCTGCTGGCCTGGAACAAGGGCCACAGACAGGAAATGACAAAGCCTTACTGCTTAAGTGATTAGTCAAATGCTGAGGAACTTCCCATTCCCCCTCCCTGCAAAAGCCAGAGAATGACCAGGCATTCCTTCTCAACAGAGGGGAAAATTCAAACACTAGCTCAACCAGACAGACAGAAGTTTTCTCACTCTACTCAACTAAGGAGACTTTAAACCCACTGTCGCTGAGTGGATCTGACTCACAGCGACCCTAGAGGTCAGGGTAGAATGGACCCAGAGGGTTTCCGACGTTGTAAATCTTTACAGAAGCAAACTACCGCATCTTTCATCCTCAGAGTCGCCAGTGGATTTAAACTGCCAACCTTTTAGCTAGCAGCTCAACACTTAACCTGCTGTGCCACCAGGGCTAGGAAGTGCAATCCTGCCACAGAAATAACCAGCAGTCAGGTGACCTGGGTTTGAGCAATGGTCCCACCACTAACGCCCTGGCTATGCCACCTCAGGTAACTCAGATGTTTAGCAGCCAAGTGAAGGAAGGACAGGGCACTATGGGTCTGTGGTACTGGCCACTCCCTCCCTCCCCAAGCTACCCTAGTCTCCAGCTCAGCTCCATGACTGAAAAGAGTCCTTCTACACATTTCCAGCAGACAAAAGGGAGAAAGAAACTACAGACCACAAGTGAGCTTAAACCTCAACAAGCCTACAAAAACTGGAAATCCAAAATATAAACAAAACTAATGGAGTCCTGCTGTGATGCTGTAGGATAAGCACTGGACTTCTAACCACAAGGTCAGAGGTTCAAACCCACCAGCTATTCCTTGGAAACCCTATACACGGTCGCTATGAGTCAGAACCAACTCAACGGCACGCAAAGCAACTCTGTGTAGGATTTGTGAGGGAGTTGAAAGCCTTATCTTTCTTCCAAGGTTGGTCTGAATGGTCAGCCTTGCAGTCAAAAGTCCAGGATTTATCCCATTGCAACACCAGGATTCCTGAGCCCAGGCTCAAAGTCTCTCTCCATCAGTACAAGGCCAACCACCAAAACCCCACTCATTCAACCCCCTTATTTACTGAGGGGAGTCTGTTAAATGAGTCGCTCAAAGAGATACAGATAGAGACAGAGACCACAGCTAGAATCTAAAGTTCCCAAATCCCAGTTTAATATTTCAATTCTTTATAATAAGATCTATATTTTAGCCTTCATTTTATTTTCTACTTGTCACTACAGTAACGTTTCAAACAATAAAATAGTACAAGAATGCTATATAATAAAACCCCATATCAGCGAGACTCAAAACATTACCAACACTAACCCCTCTACGGGTTATTTTGAAATAAATCCCAGACATCATATCCCTTTATCTGCAAACATTTCAAGAATCTCTTGATATTTACAAATACTTAAGTATCTCTTTAAAATAAAGCCACTAGTATTACTTTGTTAAGTGCCGTTAAGTTGGTTCAGACCCATAACGACCCTGTATAGGGTTTCCAAGGAACGAATGCTGAGCTTGAACCACCAAACTTGCGGTTCAAACCGACTTTACAGTTCAGCGCATTAACCTGCAGCACCATACCAGGACTCCCTAGTATTATTACACCTATAAAAATTTAAAGGAAGAAGTTATGTAACCAAAAGGGGGGGGGGGCAGGTAGTTAAACTTATATTCCAGGAACAGAGGACCCCAGGACCATCAAGAAAGAAGAGCACGAGTGAAATGTGGGACCCTAACCAGAGAAACAGTGACACCAGATGGAGCCAGAGGTGATTGCATGGAGAGACAGAGCAGCTGAGGACTCTAGACTCATGGAAAGAGAAAGGCTGTGTGCTGGCGGCCAGGAAGCAGGCTTGCAGAATGTGCCCTTTGCTTATTTAAACGATTGTATATTCCATCTTTTTTTATATATACATTAAAAAAACACAGAGGGAACAGAAGCAAATACTGTTAACTGATGATGCACGGAGGGGATTGTAATCATTGCATTGAAACAAAATACAACAGGTTGAGTACAAATTTAATGTTCTCTCACGTAAACAATCACTCAATTCACATAATAAAAGCTTTAAGAAATATATATATATAATGGACTCCTGACATGATGCTGTAGGATCAGCACTGGGCTGTTAATCACAAGGTCAGCAGTTCAAACCCACTAACTGCTCCTCAGAAATCAACCCTATACAGGATCGCTATGAGTTGGATAACTAACTCAGTGGAACTTAACAGCAACATAAAAATTAGTAATAATTTCTTAACATCAATTATTTGATCAGTTATCAAATATCCACAACTGTCTTTTTTTTTTTTAACAGTGTTTGAGTCCAAATGTACATGTATAGAGTACATACGTTGCAATTATAGGTCTTGAGTCCGAATCATGGGAGCCCTACACCCGTCATAAGACAACTATACTCACAGCAATTTCAGTGGCTGATATTTCAGAAGTAGATCACCGATCCTTTCATCCAAGGCACCTCTGTATGGACTCAAACCTCCACCCTTTGGGTCAGCAGCTGAGCAAGTTAACTTTCTGCAGCACCCAAGGACTCTGATACACTAGGAAGTCAAAAGTACTGACTGTTATTACAGTTCCAGTCTCATACATGCATGGATTTACTCTAAACAAGCCGTGTACGTGTCTCTGATCAGTGGGTGACTACAGAGAAGTTCTCTCAGTAACTTGTCTTAGCCTTGTTGGGTTGTCTTAGTCTATCAGTATAGTGACTTCGAGGGGATCTGCTGGGCCAGTTCAATCCAAGGCTCATTTTCTTGAACAACACAGACAATCAAAGGGTATTATTTTGAGGAAGTTTTTCGAACACCAAAAACTGCTCTGGTGGGGAAAATGGCCAGGAAAGTTGTTCCCAAGAATGTTTTCCTATCCCAACAATTCATCTGCTCATTCTTCAAGGAGAGCAAGGGGTATCCTATCAGAATTTCATTGGGAAACCTTACCCTATCCACATTCCAACCCTGATCTTGCCCCTTCAGACTACTTTTGTTCTCAAAACTCAAACAAATTTAAAAGGAACAAGATTTGAGCCCATGTGGATACAAAACCTGCTATTTTGATGTTGTACAAATTGAAAAGCACAGAATTCTTTGGAGAAGAGTTGTTGTTGTTGTTGTTAAGTGCCATCGAGTCAATTCCGACCCATAGCAACCCTGTATAGGTTTCCAAGGAGAGGCAAGTGAGCTTGAACCACTGACCTTGTGGTTCAAACGACTTTGTAGTCAAACGCATTAACCCACAGTGCCACACCAGAAGGGTTGTTGTTATGTACCGTGAAGTTGGTTCCGACTCAGAGTAACCCTGGCACAGGGTTTCCGAGGCTGTAAATCTTTACGGGAGCAGAAAGCCTCATCTTTCTCCTGAGGAACAACGGGTAGTTTCAAACCGCTGACCTTAAGGTTCGTAGCCCGATTTGTAACCACTACACTACCAGAGCTCCCTAGGAGAAGGGTTTTCAGAAGTGAATGGACCTAGATGCAGGATTTGTCTGGAAACAACAAGTTCACTTTTTCATGGTTTTGCTTAGTAAAGGTTTCTATGAAATTGTAATAATACTTTTTACTTACAGTCATATTTTAAGTTTCACCTAATCTCTAGGTCCCTATTCAATTCTCTCTCTCTCTCCCTTTTTCCTAACAACTTGTTTTCCTGAAGAAACTAGGTCAGCTGTCCTGCAGGGTTTCCCACAGTCTGGAGCTTTATTTATCTTCCCACAATCCTCTGCATTCTACCTTGCATAAGGCAAATACGCTTGGACTTGCCCATGTGCACTGTTTCGTCCTCTCTGTTTTTAAAACAATAAATTCCAAACCTCTTTCCTTTTGCCTTGGTGCATTCCTCAGAGCAAGGTGGGTCACCAGCAGCAGTACTGGAGCCAGGGTTCCTGCTTTTGCCACATGTGCTCAAATTGGCACAGTCTGCTCTGGAATACAGCCTCAACATGTGCTACCAGTGCTTCGAAAGATGAAGGCTTCATCAAGCTGTATGATGTGATCACCTTTGAATGGATTACCAAAGACATCTACTCAACAAAAGAAAAACCAGCTCTTTGTGTATAAAATCTAAAATTCTATCACAAAAAAATAAATGAATAAATTCTGCTTACTGCCTGATTCAATACAACAAATATTTACTGAACGTCAACAAAGGAAAGGCCCATGAGAAACCAAGGTGACTGAGTTGTATCTCTGGGAAGACACAGTCCAATGAGGGTGATAAACTCCGTAATGCTAATTCAAGTAAGACTGATAAGAAGACTATAGAAGAGTCTCCATGATGAAGTAGAAACTAAGTGAAACTAGCAAAGGGTAATCAGACAGAAAACAACTTGAACAACATTAACATGATGGGAATATTTCTAGTATGTTTCAGGACAACAGAGCTGGTTGTCAAAGGATTTTGTGGAAAAAGAGTTTGATAATATAGGAGGAGGTTACACTATGAAAGTCTCTGAATATCTGCTAAGGGATCTCTCCTGAATCTACAAATAATTCATCAAGCATGATTGATTGGAGAAAAGTATCAGATCTTTATGACAGAAAGAGAAAGAATAAGAGCATGAAGAAAAATTATCTAGAGAGACAGATTTCAGTCTGGATTTCAAAAATCCAGCTAATGGGACCCTAAACTGAACCAATACACATGATCGAGAAGAGAAAAATTGGAGCCAGAAGACACCAGGAACAGAAGATATTGAAAGTTGATTTGCAGTTTTGAGAGAAAGGACGGTTTTCATGAGGAAAGGAGAAATTACTTCCACAATATCTCAAGAATGTAACTTCAGGGTTGTATTCTTTCACCATATTTATTCAACCTGTATGCTGAGAAAATACTCTGAGAAGTTGGATTATATGAAGAAGAATGTGCTAACAGGATTGGAGGAAGTCTCACTAGCAAGCTATGATATGCAGATGGTACATCCTTGCTTGCTAAAAGTGAAGAGGACTTAAAATATTTACTGATGAAGATCAAAAGACCACAGCCTTCGGTATGGGTTGCACCTCAATGTAAAGAAAAACAAAATCCTCACAACTGCACTAATAAATAACATCATGATAAATGGAGAAATGACTAAAGTTGTCCAACACTTCATTTTGCTTGGGCCCACAATCAACACTTACGGAAGTAGCAGTCAAGAAATCAAACAATGTCTGCATTAGACAAATCTGCTACACACAAACTCTTTAAAGTGTTCAAGAGCAAAGCTGTTGGTATGGGGACTAAGACGTACCTGACCCAAGCCATGGTGTTTTCCAATTGCCTCATATGTATGTGAAAATTGGACAGTGAATATGGAATACATGCATTTTAATTTATATAGTGTTGGAGAAGAAAATTACAAGTACAGTGGACTGCAAGAAGAGCAAATAAATTTGTGTTGGAAGAAGTGGAGTCAGAATGCACCTTAGAAGCTAGGATGGTGAGAGTTTGTCTCGCATGCTCCAGACATGTTATCAGGAGGGACCAGACCCAGAGAAGGACATGATGCTTGGTAAAATGAAGGGCCAGTAAAAAAGAGGAAGACCTCCAATGAGATGGATTGGCATAGTGGCAGCAGCAATGGGTTCAAGCACAACAACAATTGCGAGGATGGTGTAGGATCGAGCAGTATTTCCTTCTTGTGCATAGGGTCGCTAAGAGTCAGAGACGACTCAATGGCATATAACAACAACAACAACAACACAGTATACACAAAGTGAAGTAACGGAGAAGACAAAGTAAAGGTAAGATACAACACAGAAAACAACAACAACACATAGGCAGTATTCTTAAGGACAGACTTCCAATCTTTACATAAAACTCACATGAAATTGAAAAGAAAAACAAAAGAAAATCCATTCAAAGATGGATAATCCGATCCAGGCTTGCCACAGTCCTGAAATGAAGTGGCCACATTGAAAGAAAGACTTCTTTCCTTTAAACAATGAAGGCATGAAAGCATTTCAGGGTTGCACCCATTTCAGTAAACACAAACTTAGAGCCAAATGAATTATCTTCACGCAAATGTCACACAGTGGGTAGTGATTTCATTTGCCTAAACTGTTGTCAAAGCTTTGCATACAGAAGCTTCCAAAAAAGAGAATTGGAAAAGTGTCAATTTAGAGGTGGGAACTAAACAGGAATTATTTCAGAGTAGCAGTCTGTGGCATCCTGAAATCTTTCTTCCAAAGAACCTCTACTTAACGTTTTCCAAACTGCAATCATTTCAACCTCTGCCTTTCACTGTATTTATGCTCAAGTGTAGCTGATTTATTTTTGTAGTATTTTACCAGGGAGGAGAGCCAAAATGATTAGGAGAAAAGAGGGTGAGGGAATATTACTATAGGCTTTTAGAAAGTAAAGATAAGAACTAGAAATAGAAGGAGTTAGGAAAGAATGAAGAATGAACTTTGTTTAGAAAAATGTTAACTAATTTCATTTCAGTTTCAGCAACCTTTGCTACAGGGATCCTAAAACAAAGTTGTTGTTAAGTGCCATCGAGTTGTTCCGACCCATAGCGACCCTGTCTAGGGTTTCCAAGGAGCCGCTAGTGAGCTTGAACCACTGGCCTGTGCGGTGCAAATTTACGTTGCAATCCAGTGCATTAACCCACCAGGACTAAGTCGATTTAAGATCAAAGGGGCAGCTTTTGCCCAAGGACAAAGTTAAGGCGGCAGGAGGGGTAGGAAGGGTGGAGGAATGGCAATGGGAAACACAGAAAGGACATGGCATAAGTAACATTAAATGATGAGGATTGCATTCAATGACATGAAACAAAATGTGTATGAATTATTAAATGGAAAACCAATTTTCTTTGTAAATCTTCATCCAATTCACAATAAAAATGAAATTAAACAAAAAACAATGTATACTGAGTGTGGTGAGTGGGGCACATGGGGAAGTGTGTTCACTGCAATCAAGTAATTTCCAACTCATATTGGTGACCCCATGTGTGCAGAGGAGAATTGCCCTATAGGTTTTTCTGGTGGTAACCTTGGAAAGCCAAACACTAGGCCCGTTTCTCAGAGGTGCCTCTGGGAGAGTAGGAACAGCCAACCTTTTGGCTAGCATTTGAATGCATAACTGTTTCCATCACCCAAGGACTTCTGTGTTGTTGTTTTTGTTAGGTGTCATTGAGCTGGTTCTGACTCACAGGGACACTATGAACAACAGAAAGAAGCACTGACTGATCCAACGTCATCCTCAAAGTTGTTGTTATGTTTGAACCTATGCTGCTGTCACTGTGGCAATCCATCTTGTTGGGGGTCTTCCTCTTTTTTGCTGACCCTCCACTTTACCAAGTACAATGTCCTTCTCCAAGGACTGGTCCCTCCTGACAACTTTCTGAAAATAATGAGACACAAAGTCTGACCATCCTCACCTCTAATGAGTATTGTGACTATATTTCTTCCAACACAGATTTGTTTGTTCTCTGGCAGTCCATGGTACTTTTAATATTCTCCTTCCATACCATAACTCAAATACATCAACTCTTCTAGGGTCTTCCTTAATCACTGTCCAACTTTCACATGCTTATGAGGCAACGGAAAATACCATGGCTTGGATTAGACACACCTTAGTCCTCAAAATGACATTTTTGCTCTGTAACATTTTTAAGAGGTGTTGTGCAGCAAATTTGCCTAATGTAACACATCATTTGATTTCTTTAGTGATGTTGTCATGATCATAGATTGTAGATTCAAGGAAAATGAAGTCTTTGGTAACTTCAATCTTTTCTTTGTTCATCAAGATGCTATTTATTGGTACTATTGTGAGGATTTTTGTGCAATCCACACTCAACTTTGTAGTCTCTCATCAATTAAGTCCTCTTTGTCATCTGCATTTCGCAGGTTGCTCATGAGTCTTCCAAAATTCCTGATGTCACATTCTTTGTCATGTAGTCCAGATTATTCTCAGATTATTTCTTCAGCATACAAATTGAGTAAGTATGATGAAAGGATACATAGCTTTCCTAATGATGAACCGTTATGCATCCCTTTGTTCTGTTCTAAGGACTGCCTTTTGGTCTCTATATACAGGTTCCTCATAGGCACAATAAGTGGAATATCCACTCTTTGCAACATTATCCGTAGTTTGTTACAATCCACATTGTAAAAATGCCTTTGTATAGTCAATAAAGCACAAGCAAACATCTTTCTAGTATTCTTTCTTTTCAGTCACGATCCATCTGACGTTAGCAAAGTATCCTTCATCCCACATCCTCTTCTGAATATGGCTTGTTCCCTCTTGATACACTGCTGCAACCACTTTTGAATTACCTTTAGAAAAAAAATTGTTTAATTCGTTTACTTCTTCAGATTGCTTTAGCTTTAGAGACCATCTCCAGTGCCAGACTCAGAGTCTTCTTCTGACATTCGAGTCTTTTTTTTTCCCCCTTCCTCTCTTTTTAATGGCCTTCTGCTTTCTTCATGGATGATGTCCTTGATGTCATCTTACAATTCTTTTGGACTTCGGTCATTAGTGTCTAATGCATTTAATGCGTTCTTCAGATGGTCTCGAAAATCGGGTGGAATATATTTAAGGTCACATTTTGGCTCTTGAGGAGTTGTTTCCATTTTCTTCAGCTTCAACCTAAGCTTGCATATGAGTAACTGGTGGTCTGTTTACAGTTTGCCCCTGTCCTTCTTTCAGCTGATGATATTGACCTTCTTCATTGTCTCTTCCCACAGCTGTTGTCAATTTAATTGCTTTGTATTCCATCTGGTAATACATGTTTAGTTGCTGCTTACATTGTTGAAAAAGGTTTATATTGTTGAAAAAAGTTATTTGCAAGGAATATATCATTGGTCTTGCAAAATTCTATCATGCAATCTCTAGCATCATTTCTATCCCCCAGGCCATATTTCCCAGGTGCTGATCTTTCCTCTGTTTCCAACTTTCACATTCCAATCACTAATAAATTACCCATGCATATTGATTGCATGCTTGATCAATTTCAGACTGAAGCTGTTGGTACAATTCTTCAATTTCATCATCATTGGCTTTAGCAGTTCATGTGTAAATTTGAATAATAGTGGTCTTCTTTGTAAGCATATGCATATTATCCCACCATACACAGCATTGTAGTTCTAGGTAGACCTTGAAATGATTATTTTTTAAATTGAATGTGATGACATTCCTCTTCAGTTTGTCATTCCTGCCATAATAAACCATATGACTATCCCATTCAGAATGGCCAATAATAGTCCATTTCAACTCACTGATGCCTAGGGTATCAATCTTTATGAGTTCCATTTCACTTTTGACAACTTGCAATTTTCTTAAGAGTCATGCTTTGTACAATCCACATTCTGCTACTTAATGGATGTTTGCAGTTGTCTTTCCTCATTTTGAGATGTGCTCCACCAGCAAATGAAGGTCCCTACAGCTTTGCCCCACCCCTGTCATTAAGGTCAACTTTACTTTGAGAAGCTAGTTCTTCTCTATTCTTATTCTGAGTGCCTTTCAACCTGACAGGCTCATAGTCAACATTCTATCAGACAGTATCCCGTTGTTATTCATGTTTTCAGTGACTAACCCTTCAGGAATGGTCTGTATCTCCTTCTTCCTAGTCTGTCTTCGTCTGGAAGCTCAGCTGAAACCTGTCCACCATGGGTGACCCTGCTGGTATTTAAAATACTGGTGACATAGCTTCCAGAATCACAGCAACAGACACACACCATCATATTCTGACAAGCTGGCAGACAAGAAGTGGAGGACCCCTATACCAGGAAGTTTATGTTGTTGTTAAATGTCATCAAGTCAGTTCCAACTCACTGCAACCCTATATAGGGTTTCCAAAGGGCAGCTGGTAGGTTTGAACCACCAACCTTGCAGTTAATAGTCCAGTTGTTGTTGTTAAGTGCTGTTGAGTTGGTTCCAACACACAGCGACCCTGTATAGGGCTTCGAAGGAGTGACTGGTGAGCTTGAACCTCCAACCTTGTGGTTCAAACCAAAATTGCAGTCTGGCACAGTAACCGGCAGCACCACACCAGGACTCCAGCAGTCCAGTGATGGTGTGGTGGTGACGGTTATGTACCGTGGAGTAGGTTCTGACTCATAGCAATCTTGTATAGGGTTTCCGAGGAGCAGCTGGTGAGCTTGAACTGCCGACCTTGCTGTTCAAATGACTTTGCAGTCTAGCAGAATAACACACAGCGCCACACCAGGACTCCTAGCAATCCTGTATAAGGTTTCCAAGGAGTGTCTGGTGAGCTTGAACTGCCAACCTTGAGGTTCAAACCAACTGTGCAGTCCAATACATTAACCCATAGCGCCACACCATGTTGTTGTTATTGTTTCTAAGTGCTGTCAAGTTGGGTCTGACTCATAGAGATCCTGTAAAGGGTTTCCAAGGAGTGGATGATGAGCTTTGAACTTTGCAATCCAGTGCATTGACCCACAGCACCACACCAGGACTCCAGCGCCACTCCACACTCTTTACTTAATCATAAGGAAACAACCAAGACACTCAAACTGTGGGGACATCTGACAAATAACTGGCCAGTACTCTTCAGGAGTCCTGGAGTGACACTGGACTACCGCTCCTTAGAAACCCTATACAGGGTCACTGTGAGTTGGAATAGACTCCACAGCACTTAGCAACAACAACAACTCTTCAGAGAAGGAGCCCTGGTAGCTCAATGGTTAAGCACTCAGCTGATAACCAAAAGATTAGAGGTTTGCAGTCCACTAGTGACTCTGCAGGGGAAATGCCTGCCAATGTGTCTAGGAAATGTTAGGGGGCACGCGTACTCTGCTCCATGGGGTCGCTGTGAGTTGTCACTATTGTGGGGGCACAGAACAACAGCAACATTCTTGAGAAGAGCCGAGGCTATGAAAGATGATGAATGAGGCATTCTTCCACGTTAAGGAAAACTTGGGAAACACAGCAACTAAATGCAACCTGGGATGCTGGGTTACATGCTGGAACAGAAAAAGAACCGTCATGGAACATTTACTGGCAATACGTGAATAAAGTCTCTAGCAGACAGAATCAGACCGATGTTTATTCCCTAGTTTGTCCACTGTACAGCAGTTACACAAAACATTAGTTAACATTTAGAAAATCGAAATAACATGAATAGGAAATGTCTTTATACTATTCTTGTCACTTTTTTGACATTATTTTTAAATGAAAAGTTTAAACCAATAAACTATATATTAAACCAATAAACAGTTATATATATATATAAGAAAGGGTATGGACAGACTTTTAAAAGGAAGTCCAAAGAACAAGAAGTATTCATGTTATCTGATATCTAATAATACCCAGCCCAGAAAAGTATCGGTTCTGCTCGGCAGGTTTACAGAAAGGCCTCTGAAGATTTCCACACAAATTCTCACCTAGCTCCCCCTGTAAGTTTGCCTCCAGAACTTATGTCCAGACCCCTTTCTAACTCCAGATGGCCCTCTACTATGAATCATCTGCCACTGGGTTAATTATGTCTCTCAGAGTCCAATCACTTTATATGTAGGTGTGCCAAAAAAAAAAGAATTTATTTTCCAAACTACCAAGCTGAGAGCCAGACCCCAGACTGTGTTGATAAAGAATTATGGCCCTTAAGACCCTACCTAACACCCATCCAGCCCATTTGTTGTTGTTAGGTACCATCGAGTCGGTACCGACTCACAGCGACCTTATGCACAGCAGAACGAAACACTGCCCAGTCCTGGGCCAACCTCACTACTGTTGCCACGCTTGAGCCCACTGATGCTGCCACTTGGCCAATCCATCTCGTTGGGAGTCTTCCTCTTTTTCTCTGACCCTCCACCTTACCAAACATGATATCCTTCTCCAGCGACTGGTCCCTCCTGACAATATGTCCAAAGCATGAGAGACGAAGTTTGCCCATCGTGGCCTCCAAGGAGCACTCCGGCTGCACTTCTTCCAAAACAAATCTATTGGTTCTTTTGGCAGCCCATAGCACTTTCAATATTCTCCTCCATCACCATAACTCAAAGGCATCAATTCTCCTATGGTCTTCCTTATTCACGGTCCAGCTTTCGCATGCATATGAGGTTATTGAAAACACAATGGCTTGGGTCAAGCACACCTTTGTCTTCAAGCTGACATCTTTGCTCTTCAACACTTTAAAAAGGTCTTGAGCAGCAGCAGACTGTCATTATTCCACAGCCGTTTACAAAGGTAATAACTGGGAGCTGCAACAAAAGACTGTACAGGTCCTAAGTGGTTCTGACCTAAGTCGAATACATTTTTTCCCCCACGTTTTCAGAGCCCGTTATACGGCAATGTTTTGAACAGTATATTATAACTTTGAAGACCTTCAATGTGAATATCTGAGCATGTCAACATCACAACACTGTTGTGTAGTACATATTATAAATAATTGTTGTGGTTGTTGTTAAACAATATACATAAAAAGATCGTCTCCATATGTGGTTGGTCAGGGACTATCTGTAGTTAAAGGTGTTCTGGTAGTGTAATGGTTATGAACTAGGCTGCTAACCTCAAGGTCAGCAATTCAAAACCGTTCCACAGGAGAAAAAAGAGGCTTTCTGCTCTTGTAAAGATTTACAGTCTCGGGAATCCTGTACAGAGTCACTAAGAGTCGGAACTGACTCCACGGCACACCACTACCACTATCTGTACTTAAAGGGTCTTGGTGTGGCGCTATAGGATAGGCACTGGACTGCTAACTGCAAGGTTGACAATTCAAATCTTCTAGTCGCTCCTCAGAAACCCCATGAGTCAGAACCCACTGGAAGGGTCTTGACAACAACACAACATCTGTAAGGTAAAGTCATGTTGTAATGCAAGGAAGGTCTCAGCAGTCAACTTTGAATCCTGTTGCATAAACAGGAGGATAAAACAGCCAAGGGTACAATTTACACATAACACAGCAAAGGTTTGGTGGATACTTTGAGTTGAGTAAACATTTTTAAATGTTCCGTGAGGGCTGAAATTTGCAGTGACCCAGAATGCATCTTAGAATATGTAAACCTATACATGTCACAAGGGACCCCGGTAGTGTAGTGGGCTGCTAATCTCAAGTTCAGCAGTTGCCATCTACCATTGCTCCTCAGGAGAAAGATGAAGCTTTCTGCTCCCATAAAGATTTATCACCTCAGAAACCCTATACAACCTCACTATGAGTTGGAACCAACTCAACGGCACATAACCACCACAACCGTCACCACCATCTATGTCCCAGGACTCTCTGAATGGTACGAATGGTTACAGCACTCAGCTGCTAATCAAAAATTTGGAAATTCAAGTCCCCCCTAAGGCTTTCAGAAGAAAGGTCTAGTGATCTACTTATAAAAAAAGTCACCTATTGAAAACCTGATGGGACACAGTTCCATTCTGACATACATGGAATCACCATGACTTAGAATTGACTCAATGCCAACTGAATCTATGTCTCTGCACAGTTAAAACCCTTCAACACATTTCCATTTTACAAGTAAAACAAAGACCAAACTCCGGTGTTGTCCCTGTCCATTGCTCCAGTACTTTATCCAGTGTCCACCCCCCTAGCTCACTACAGCCCCTAGTCTACCACGATCAGCTTTTAAAAATCTGTGCAAACTGTGCCTTCCCTTTAGAACGTTTTCCCACATCCCATCCCACCTCCCAAAGTTAACCTAGCAAGCCTTCAGGAAGCAATATTTATAATGTAGAATTGAAACATTACTTAATCAGGAAAATCTTCCCTGACCAACCATGGAGACTAGCTAGGCACAGTGGTAACAGCAACAGGCTCAAGTGTAGTAACAATGGTGAGCTTGCCCCAGGCCCGAGCAGTGTTTCATTCTGTGTGCACAGGTCACTATAAGTCACTACCAACTTGATGACACCTAACAACAACAACATCCTATAGGGTCATCATGAGTTACAATCAACTCAATGGCTGTGGGTTTGGTGTGGTTTGGGTTGTATCAACTGTGGTAGTTGTCACAATATTTGTGTCCACTAGGCTGGGTCAGGATTCCCAGTGGTATGACAAATGAAATATAGCTATCCAATAAGAGGATGAAGGGTAGAATTTTGTTGCTGTTGTTGTGAAGTGTCACCAACCCATAGCGACCCTGTGATAGGGTTTCCGAGGAGCAGTTGGTGAGCTTGAACCATCAACCTTGCAGTCTGGCGCATCGTTAAGTGTCCCAAATTGGTTCCAACTCATAGCAACCCTGTAAAGGGTTCTGGGTTTGAACCACCAACCTAGCAGTTAACAGTCCAGTGATTATCCTACAGTGTCA
>NW_006408748.1:4727101-4731685 GCF_000296735.1 Chrysochloris asiatica
CTCCCATGGGTGTGGCATGTACTACCTTTTATCTTTAAGAGATGAACAAGAGACTTGAGCAGCGAAAGAGGTCCCTGCACTGTGTAGCTCCTAGATCCAGTGGAAAATTGATGCCAAGATATATGGAGCTCTCCAAGGAATACTGGGCATACAGATGCCGAAAGGAGTTAAGGACCTTTCCCCAGTGCCAGCAAAGAGAAAGCCTTCCCCAAGAGCCAGCTCTCTGAATTTGGACTTCTATCCTCCCTCCTGAACTGTGAAGGAATAAATTCCTGATTGCTAAAGTCATCCACCAGGGGTATTTCAGCTGCAACTGCACTAGATAACTTAAGACACCAATCATGAGTTTACTTCGTCTCACGGAGACCCCATGGGTGTCAAGGTAGAACTGCTCTCCACAGCGTTTTCAATGGCTACTTTTTTGGAAACAGACCTTTCCTCTGAGGTACCTCTGGGTAGACTAGAACCTACAGTCTTTTGGTCAGCAGCCCAGCACATTAACCATTTGCAATGCTCAGGGGCTCCTGGCATTTTCATACTATCACGTCATTTTTCTTCATATCATTAACCACTGCTTCTAACCAGCTGCGCCTCAGAAACCCTATACAGGATCGCTATGACTCGGAAACAACTTGATGGCACTTAACAAGGTACTTTGTATCTTCCGTTAGATTAGAAGCTTCCAGAGAACAAGGACTGAGTGAGTTAGGGTTGGAAAAAAAAAAAAAAAAAAAACCACCATATCCCAGTGCTGAGCACAGTATTTTGCACTTAGTGCAATGGGGGTAGATGATCTTACCCGCTTCCTAGCTTATTTCCAGAATTAAATGAAGTAAAGTAAATCAAGCATATGGATATGACAAGTAATCGATAAACATGTGACACTGTAGGATAAGCAGTGGATTGCAAGGTCGGTTTGAACTGCAAGGTCAGCAGTTTAAACCCACCTCAAAAACCCTATACAGGGTCAATATGAGTTGAAACCAACTCAACAGCACTTAACAACAACATTAGGATCATGTGGAGTTCTGGTGATGCACTACAGGATAATGCACTAGACCACAAGGTCCATTTGAACCACAAAGTTAGCAAGTTCAAACCCGCCAGCCGCTTCTAGGAAACCCTACACAGGGTCACTATGAGTCGGAACCAACTCGATGGCATTTCACAACAAAAGCAACATTAGAATCAAGTCAAAATGGCTGTGCTTTAAATAGGTTTAAAATTCACCACTGTGTTTTCTTCAACTGTTTGTTTGCAGGGTGGGAGGGTGTTAAGGAAAAAAAAAAAATCAACCTGACAAAAGATGCCAAGTTGTCTATTTTTTAAGGAAACTTTTTGACTGTCAAATCAGCTCGTTTTAGGATATTAAAAAACTTCAAATTGTAAGGTATAACATAAAGAAAAGAGATGCTTCTAAAATTAGCACACTAGACTTTTTTGCTCTGAGACAAATCTATACTCATCAAGTACATTTTCTCTTCTCTTCACAGTCTGCCTCATCACCCTGAAATCCTAGGTATTTCCGCTAAAAGGACATTTGGTTCTTTTTTCAAACAGCAAATCTACGAATAACCTTCATAAAAATCAATTCCAACTACGGGTAAGACTTCATTGGTTTTAAAAACATTAAAAACAAAAACAGAAAACTTTGCTTCTGTCTCACTTATCAAGCAATAAAAGCTGGATAAATCACACTATCCCAAGTAGTCCTGGTTCATAGATGAGAATTTAAACTTATAATTTAATTAAAAGATTAACACCCAAACTGATCACGTTTTCAGGGTGTGGTTCACTGTTAACAGCAGCAGCTTAATTCTCTAGGCCCAGGCAAACATACACAGGCAAAAGGAAGAAGAGATTTAACACTGAGGTTTTTTAAGGGATACCTACAAAGATTCCTACTGACCAGGGAAGAAACTGGAGAGCCCAAGGGTATGTGGGTTCCTTAGAAGAAAATAGAACTGGCTCTGGGAATGGTCTTCACCAAATGGCTACATTCAAGTTACATGCCTTATAGGCAGCAAAACCTACAGAGCTCTGGTAGCATAGTGGATTATGAGTCAGACTGCTAACTGACAGGTCAGGGATGGCTTGTGTGTTGCTATAATGCTGAACAGATTTCAGCAGAGCATCCAAACTAAGAGACTAGGAAGAAAACCCTGGCAATCTCCTCAGAAAAAATAGGCAATGAAAACCCTATGGATCACAATGGTCCGACAGGCAATGGATCATGGGACAGGCAATGTTTTGTTCAGTTATACCCAGGGTCATCAGGAGTCAGAGAATAGTAGCTAACAATACGTGGAAAACCCAGTGTAGGCCTGTGAGTCATTCAAAGATGGAAGAAAGCATGATCCCGGTTCTCACACTCATGAAATAAACAGAGACATAATGCACACACACTTCTTTCTAATCATGAGTGTGAGAACAGGGATCATGCTTTCCTCACCCCTGCTCTATTGACAGACAGTACTGACTAATGTCTGAAGCACACTGTTGTTGCTAAGTGTCCTCAAGTCAGTTCTGACTCAAAGCAATGATGTATATAGGGTTTCCAAAGCTTTAAATATTCACACGAGCAGAAAGCATCATCTTTCACCTGTGGAGCAGCTGGCGGGTTCGAACCAAAGACCTGTGGCTCGCAGTCCAGTGCTGATCACAAGGAGCCACCGGGCTCCTCTGAAGCCCACTAGCAGATCACAACTAATAGAAGACTCTACTTGAACACAGTGCTACTCAAATTGTGGTCCACAGACCAGTGCCAAGCTGCAAACTGTTTGTTACCAGCTGTGAATGAGGCAAGTACAGAAAGAGAGAGTGAGCACTGAGAAACCTGGCTAGCCAACAGACAGGCTCACAACATCCAAGCGTACGAAGGGTGGACGAATCTCTTGGACCAGTTCCGGCATCACTGACCTTGCCAGGTAAATTCAGGTGCCAACGGCTGCCTACAGGTCTGGTGCTATAGAACCACATGACCATGCATGATACGTTAAGGTTAATTCGAGAACTACTGTTGTTGTTATTGGTGTTAGTTGTCATCAAGTCGGTTCTGACTCATAGCGACCTTTGTACAGCAGAATGAAATGCTGCCCAGTCCTGTACCTCCCTCACAATCATTGCTATGTTTGAGTCCCTCACGGCAGCCACTGTGTCAATCTGTCTCATTGAGGGTCTTCCTCTTTTTTTGCTAATCTTCTATTTACAGCAATAATACGAAGGTATTAAAATCTGGAATCCATTTCTTTCATTGAAAGATCATTTAAAATTACCCATAAATTCAAAGGATAAATTGTTGGAGTTGGTTTGTAAGCAAAGATTGAAAATGAATTTTGAAAATACAACAAGGCTTGCTTCATTTTAGATAAAAGTTTAGAAGCATTTACATAGTATCTTGAGCTTGCTGAAATTGCTTGAAAATTCCTTCTTTCATTCTCACAACATCCCCTTGTAAGACCAGCAGTTCTGAATGTAAATATGATAGATACGGTTTTGTGTCAACTTTTAACGGGGCCAGGATTCTCAGCAGTTTGGCAGTTGAGATGTAGGCTAGCCACCCATGATGTGATTTGATGTGGTAAACCAATAAGAGGGTTAAGTGTGGGATGGTTGTGTTGTTGTTAAGTGTTGTCAGGCAGTTCCAACTCATAGTAACCATGTATAGGGTTTCCAAGGAGCGGGTGGTGAGTTTGAACAGCAGACTTGGTGATTCCAATTGACCTTGTGGCCCAGTGCTTTATTCCACAGCACCACACCAGAGCTCCCAGACTGTATCCTATCATCACCCTGACCCAATTTATGGAGATTCCCAAGGGTGTGGCATGCAACCCCTATTATCTTCCAATAGATAAAAGTTGAGAGACTTCAGCAGAGAAGGAGGAACCTATAATCACCAAGACAGAAGAGCCAGGAGTGGAGAGAGTCCTTTGGACGTGGAATCCCTGAACTTGAAGCTCCTAGATGCAGGAGAAGACTGATGTCAAGACACAAGAGGAACACCAAGGGCCTACGGATGCTGAGAGGGGACAAAAACCTTTCTCCAGAGCGAGTGCTCTGAATTCAGACTTCCAGCTTTCTAGACAGTGAAGCAATAAAGTTCTGGTTCTTAAAGGCATCCACTTGTGGTATTTCTGTGATAGCAGCGCTAGAGAACTAAGACAGTAAATAACACAAAGCCTAAAAGCAGTTTAGATAGACATTGCTCCTCAAATGAGGTGTCACCAACCTAAAGCTAGAACGAAGCAAGTTCATTTGTGACAGTATGAACTTTGATATATACCCGCTTCTTACTTATCAACATGGTTAGCTTCCAAAGACCAGGTTATTGTTTGAAAGTCAGCATTAAATGAAGATGGGAGATATCCCCTCTGTTTTCAGACCATCCATTTGGCCAATTTATTTAAAAATGTGATCACAGAAATAATAATAGCTAAAATTTACTGGTATGCTCATCACTGTGACAAGTGCTGTCTAGTTGGTTCTGACTCATAGCAACCCTGTATAGGGTTTCCAAGGAGCTGTCCAGTGCAGATCCTACAGCGCCACACCAGGAGACACGAGTCTGGTGGGGGTGATGTGACA
>NW_006408748.1:4732179-4733301 GCF_000296735.1 Chrysochloris asiatica
GAAGCTGGATAAAGCCGGGCTATAGGACTGAAGGGCCCACAGCTTAACCCCTTCATCTTCCTTCTGTGCTGGAAGGATGTCAGAGCTTCCCTAGAGGAGCCATTTCCAGGGCTCCACTCCCACCTCTGGGAGCCCTGTGCACCTAATTCGGGGGCCTGGTGAGTCACCAAGGCTGGGGCTTCCTGCATGGGCCTTGGGAGCCTGAGGTGGAGGTTTCAAGCCCAGTCCACCCACTTTGAAATGTCATTAAATTCATCTTTTCTCCCAAACACCTTCTCAAATGCCTCCTTCTTTCCTCTCTTCCCAGCAATATTGACTTGCAGGGCCTCGGGTCGTTTAGGAGCGGGGGACACAGGACAGACACCCACTGACTTGGCACTGCCTGCCATAGAGGGTCGTCACAGGGCAGCTAGGCACAGTGACCCCACCAGCAGGAGGGAGTGGGGAGGGCAGGGGCAGCTCTGCCCAGCTTCCCAGAGGCTGCCAGAGACCTCCACACCATGGTGGTCAGGACCACCTCCTGACTAATGCACAAAATAGTCAGATCCTATGTTCTTATGTTATTGTCATAAATGCAAAATGTCAGCTAATGAGGTAGTTGATAAGTGAGGACAGGTATACAAGGAGTCTATTAAAAGTATTAGTGTTTAATATGGGAAACATCATCCCACTCACTATTTTCATTTAGTTACAAATGCAGTAACAAAGTTACAAGGGTAATTGTGAATTTTTAAATGAGAACTGCCTAAATGCACACTTTGATTGAACATGTATAGTTTTGGCAAATGCTTTCCTTTTTATCTTCTGTTACTTATTCAGATGATATTTACTAAGATATAATTCTATTTCTGTTGATTCTAACAAGAAATTATTGCTTATATTTTAACTGTCTTTGTTATTTCAATCTTCTATTATTTTTATTATACTTTATGAAAGTACAGGTCCACACCCAGGTGAAAATAAAAATACACTGGGCCTTCAACACATAGAGGTCAAGAAGCAGTGGTCTTTGAGAAAAAGAAAAAAAGAGTAACCCGCTACAATTTGATGAACTTTACCTATACTTATGGTTGTAGTAGCTCAAAAAAGGGAACAAATCTTTACAGCAAGGGTCATTCCCAA
>NW_006408748.1:4735104-4736596 GCF_000296735.1 Chrysochloris asiatica
GAACATATCATATTATTGAATCTAAAATAACATGTTTTACATTTCTCCATTTTAAATAACCTTTTTTTTTTTTTTTTAATTAACTGACTAGCTGCTGGTCCTAACAGTCCTAGTTATGAGAACTTATACTATTAACACAAAATTCTACAAATGATTTTTTAAATATTTTGGTCTCCTCGTGGTGTGGCGCTGTGGGTTAATGTGCTGGACTGCAAAATCAGTTTGAACTTCAAGTTCAGTGGTTCAAGTTCACCAGTCACTCCTTGGAGACCCTACACAGGGTCGCTGTGAGTTGGAACCGATTCGACAGCACTTCACAACAACAACAAGAAGTTCAAGCATGATGCCAAACCATAAATAAAAAATCTCTACTCTATTAGGAGACCTTGCTGACAGGTGATAAAACAGGAGCAAAATAAAGGACATACCAATCACAGGGTGCATGAGGAGTCCAAAAGGAGATTCTAACCCAATAATAAAAATGAAACAATCTGTGAAATTGCAGACCATATGTCTCTGTCTTAGTAGCATGATATCCACACCCCATTCATGCAGAGACTGTAGCTTTTAGCAGCAGACAGCGAGAAGCAAATTAAAGAGGAACCCTCAAGGGATAAACTGGGTTATGTGAGACAGAAAACAGCATTTTTCCCAGCAGAGCCCAAAGGTCAGGCAACAAAAGCTAAATCGAAAAGTCATATGAAAAAAGTCCTTTATGGAATGGGAAAGAGGATGGGATAGAAATAGGAACCTCAGAGAAGAAATGTGATAATTGTTGTTGCAGGGAGGAGATGAAACAAAGTGTATGATTTGTTGAATGTAAAACTGATTACCTGCTCTGTAAACCTTCACTCAATTCAATAAAAATTTAAATACATTTATATCTATATGTATATACAAACACATGTAGTCCTGGTGTGGCCCTGTGGTTTAACGCACTGCAAAGTTGTTTTAACTGCAAGGTTGGCAGTTCAAGTTCACCAGCTGCTCCTTGGAAACCGCTATATAGGGTCGTTACGAATATATGGAATCCCAGTGTGGTGCTATGGGTTAATGCACTGGATTATAAAGTCAGTTTGATCCACAGGTTGGCGGTTCAAACTCACCAGCTGTTCCTTGGAAACTGTACATAGTATTGCTATGGGTCAGAACTGACTCGATAGCACTTAATAACAACAAATTATATAGATAGATGATAGGTAGATAGATAGATAGATAGATAGATAGATGTATGGAATCCCAGTGTGGTGCTGTGGGTTAATGCACTAGACTGCAAAGTCAGTTTGATCCACAAGGTCAGGGGTTCAAGCTCACCAGCCACTCCTCAGAAATCCTATACAGGGTCATTATGAGTCACTGGACAGCATACAACATACAAAATCAAAAGGGAACCATGTAGTCAGTTCTGACTCATAGCAGCCCTATATACAGTTTCCAAGGTTGTAAATCTTTACAGGACCAGAGAGCCTCATGTTTCTCCTGAGCTGACTGG
>NW_006408748.1:4737401-4757445 GCF_000296735.1 Chrysochloris asiatica
CCACACTAGGACTGGCCTACTTTTACCTTGGTCTTTTTTTCATGTACATCAGTGGTAATTAAAGCTTTTTCTATAATAATCCAGTAATGTGGCTATTTTTCATCATTAAATTTGACATATGCCAAAATTAATAGGAGTTGAAGATAAGCCCCATGTGAAAATTATGATACTAACTTGATTAACAATATAATAAAATAAGGTTTTAAGTTTAGTTTAATTCGGAATTTTTCTTCATTTATCTTGGCCCATAGCATGGGATTAAAGTTTTAATTTAGTATTAAGACAAATAAGGAAAACAAATAAAAGGCATCATAGTGCAGTAAGGATGAAACCAATACAATAAAGCAGGCTCAATGTAAGAAAGCACTCTTAGTGGACAAAACCAAAAAAAAAATTAGAGGGGTTAAAATGTTAAAGATCTTGCTAATACTTGAAATGATCTGCATCAACTCATTTTGAACTAACAGCCAGAGCATGCCCCTCCCTGCACTGCTGAAGTAATTGTACCACCATTATATTACACAAAGGAGCCCTCATAGAAGAGTGAATGAAGAGTTGGGCTGCTAACTGCAAGGTCAGCAGTTCAAATCTACTAGTCCCTCCATCGGTCAAAGATGAGGCTTTCTGCTCCCGTAAAGATTTACAGCCTCAGAAACCCTATACATGGTCACTGAGAGTCAGAACTGACTCCATGGCACACAGCCACCAACAACACCATCAGCAACCCTAAAGATTTTTCTAGAAGGATGGCACAGTGGTCAAAGTGCTCAGCCACTAACCAAAAAGGTCGGCAATGTGAGGCCATCAGCCACCCTTGTGGAAGAAAGGTGGCAGTACACTTCAATATAAAGATTTACGCATGGAGAGATGGAGTGGCTGGGGACTCTGGATCCAGAGAGGGAGAGGGACTGTGTGCTACTTGCAAGGGATACCCTTTGGTTGGTTGATGATGAATAGAGGGGGCTGTAACCATGGCAATGAAATGATATACAATAGGATGAATGTAAAGTTAATGTTCTCCCACATAAACTATCACATAATTTACAATAAAACATTTAAAAAAATAAAAGATTTACAGACTTGGCAACCCTATGGGGCAGTTCTACTGTGCCTTATACAAACTCAAATCCACTGCCATAGAATCAATTCCAACTGACAGAGGCCCCATATAGGGTTTCTGAGGCTGTCTATCTTTAATGGGAACAGAACGTCTCATCTTCTTCCCTCAGAGCGGCAGGTGGTTTTGAACTGCTGACCTTGCAGTTAGCAGTCAAATACTTATCCTTAGTGCCACCCAGAGTGCCTTTTTCTGTCCTATAAGGGTCATTAGAAATTGGAATTCACTTTGAATGACAGTGGGTTTGGGTTTTTAACTTTAACAGGATTAGAGATTTCTCTCTCACAGGCCACTGGGTGGAATCAAACTGTCAACCTCTAAGTTAGCAGCCAAGTGCTTAAGCATTGTACCACCAGGGTCCTCCTCCCAATCCCCAGCACCATGAAAGCAGTTCGCCCTAATCTCAGGGTCTTGGCTGTGACTTTAGACCAGCTTAGGAAACACCATTATTTCCCATCCACTCAAAAATGATATGGTCCTACAATTACATGAAAGCAGTCCTGGTGGCATAACTGATAAGCACGCAACTGCGAGCTGAGTTGGCGGTTTGAAACCACCAGTTTCTCTGTGTGAGAAAAAAAAGTTGGCAATCTGTTCCCATAAGGACTGCAGCCTAGGAAACCCTACAAGTAGTGTCTACTCAATCCTACAGAGTCACTATGAGCTGGAACAGTCTCAGCAGCACACAACAACAACACAACAAAGGGCACAACTGATGGTAGAATGGAAGCCTTCATGGACAACGAAAGATGGAAGCCAAGCATGAGATCTGCTAAAGTGACCAGATCTGAACAGCTCACAGTTCTGATGATGACATTCAGGAAAGCCTGGGGAGAAATAGCGCCCAGAGGGCAGTGTCGATGACTGTCCAGCTTTAAGAATTCTTCCTTGCAAAAATGCTTAAAATGCAGAAGGTGCCCTTTGGTTGTTTAAATTATTATACATTCCTGAGTGTTTCTGTATACATTCCTCCCCTGTAAAAACCCCCACAACAAAACAGGGAATAGAAGCAAATACTGTTTGAATGATGATGCATGAAGGAGATTGTAATCATCACAATGAAACAATGAGTGTAAAACCGATGTTCTCCCATGTAAATCATCACTCAATTCACAATCAAAACTTTTTTAAAATGCATAAAATGACAACATAACTTTTAAAAAATGTTTTGCCTTAAAATAATTTTCTCTAATTTTGTAATTAACAAAAATTGCATTTTAACTCAGAATGGGGGGGGGGGCCCTACAGAAGCAAGAAGTGACTGGCTTACAAGCTTTCAAGAGGGAACCTAGATTCAGAGGGCGTGGATCATGCAAGGTGGAATCTCCACTGAATGGTATCCATTCTGCCAAGTCAGGGCTGATAAAAGGAGATACAGATAGGTCCCTTGCGATACAATAGTGAATAATTGTTATCAGGACTAATTGTGAGGGCTAGAAATGTAAAGGTGGACATTTGGGGGCAAAGGGAGGGAGTGATTAACCTTACAGTCTAGGAGCGGAGGTCCCTTGAGCCATCAAAGGAGAAGAGCAGAGAACGGAACCCTACCCAGAGAAGCAGTGATGCCAGGGATGGAGGCAGAGACGATGACATGGGGAGATGGAGCAGCTAGAGACTTTGGAACTGGAGAGACAGCGGGCGGTGTGCAGGTGACAGGGGGGCAGGCTTGTAGGGTATACCCTTTGGTTGATCAAAGATGCATAGAAGGGATTATAACCATGGCAAGGAAACAATATACAACGTGAAGCTAATATCCTTCCATGTAAACTATCACATAATTCACAATAAAGCATTAAAAAATAATAATAATTAAATATTTTTAATTGCATTTTAAAACACAGAAGAAAAGAAATAAATTGAGACAGCGATTCTCCGTGATGGTTGGAAAATGCTGTACAGTCTACTTTTGCTTCTCTAGAGTGTTAAATCAGTGCTTTGTCTTATTTTTCTTTAATGAAAAGGTGACAATGCTTAGTTAAGAATGCAGACTCTGAAACTAGATGGCCTGGGTCCAAGTCCCACTTCACTAGCTGCACAGCCTTGGGCAAGTTTCTGTTTCTCATCTGTCAAATGAAGACAACAGTGCCCACCTCAGATGGTTGTTGCGCATTCATGTGAGTTCATGTGTCTTAAACACCAAGAATAGTGGTCTGGTAGATAAACGAATAAACAAGGATCCAGTTGCTACTACGTTGATTCTGACTCATAGCGACCCTATAGAATAAAGTAAGACTGCACGACAGGGTTCCCAAAGATTGTAATCTTCAGCGTAGTGGTTACGAATCAGGCTGCTAACCTCACAGTCAGCAGTTTGAAACTACCAGCTGTTCCGTGGGAGAAAGATGAGGCTTTCTGCTCCTGTAAAGATTTACAGCCTTGGAAACCCTGTACAGGGTCGCTATGAGTCGGAACCGACTCCACGGCACACAACAAAAATAACAGCAATCTTTATAGGAGCAGATCACAAGGTGTTTTCTCTCACAAAGAGGCTGGTGGGTTCGAAGCCCCAACCTTTTGGTGAGCAGCCGACTGCACAGCAGTGGTGCTGTGGGTTAATGCGCCAGACTGCAAAGTCATTCAAACCATGATGTTGGCTGTTCAAAATCACCAGCCACTTCTCAGAAACCCTATACAGGGTTGCTATGGGAAGGAACCGACTCAATGCACTAAACAACAGCACAGATGATGAACCAGTTCCATTCCTAAATCTGTCTTTAAATTAAATGTATACATAAATTGGAACAATTAGGTATGATTCATATCTAAAATCTGTCAAATGCTTGTCATAGCAAATATTGTTAAAGAAAAAACAAATTAAAGAAACACTTCGAGATACAGTAAAACATTTTAACATAATATAGTAATTATAATTTCTTTTGTGCACTGCAAAGTGGTTGTGGTGGTGCTAGCGTGCTATGGAGTCGGTTCTGACTCAAAACGACTGCATAGACTCTCCGAGGCTGTAAATCTTTATGGGAGCAGTAAGTCTCAACTTTTTCCCGTGGAACGGCTGATAGTTTTGAACTGCTGAACTTGAGGTTAGCAGCCTAACTCGTAACCACTACACTACCAGAACTCCTTGCATTGCAAAAGAGAGTCCATTTATTATTATGAACCATTGTATGTACCTTAAGGAGTCCTGGTGTGGCGCTGTGGGTTACTGCGCCAGACTGCAAGGCCGTTTGAACTGCAAGGTCGGCAGTTCAAGCTCACCAGCTGCTCCTCACAAACTCTATACAGGGTCAGAGTCGACTCGACGGCACTTAACAACATAACAGCTGGGTCTGCTTCCATAAAGATTGTTGTTGTTGTCATTGGTAAGTGCATTGTTGCCGAGAGGGTTCCGACTCATAGAGACCCAGTATAGGTTTTCTGAGCAGAGGCTGGTAAGTTTGAACCGTCAACCTTGTGGCTCAAAGCAACCTTGCAGTCTTGTGCTTATCCCACAGTGCCACACCAGAAGCCCATAAAGATTACAACCAAGAAAACCCTATAGGGTCTCAATGAGTCAAAATCAGCTTAACAATACCGAAGCACAATTACAATTCAGACTATCTATATCTGAGTCATTGTCTGATTAATATCATTCTCACCTATTATAAAGACAGTCCATGAGGCAACGTATAGCCAGTGTCTGGCCCACTGCAGGTCTCAATAAATACTTACTGGATGATTGAATTTCACCATCCAGCAAGGCTAGGAACATCACCTTAATATGCATGACCCAACACAGTTTGCAAAACACCCTCATATAAATTTTCTCATCTGAGCATCACAATAAATAAGCTTATAGGGAAGACAGTGCAGATGAGAAAACCAAGGTCCCCAGGTTCACTGAGTTTTCAAGGTCACAGTCTTAGAAAGTGGCAAAGAAGCAAAGTGGGGTGTGTTTTTTTGGGGGGTTTTTTTTTGAGCTTTTATATTTGAGTTTATTCTTCATTTAACTTGCAAACACTACTATAGTTGACTATTAAAAAAAAAACAAAAGCAAGTAGTGAGCCCATTATGCTTACAGTTCTTCACTTACTACTGCATATTAGATGCTAGCAGTGAGTGTTATTCACTGGCCCCCATATTAAGAGGTCTGACACTGAATCCCACATCTGGAGTGATGGTCATCATCCCCACATGATTCTCCATTGTAATGCAGCTGTCTTTCCTGGTTGCTAGTCTGGGATTTCTTAAAGAACATTCTGCTGTCTGAGTTAAATCCAACACAAAATGCTTAGGTTTTGCCTTGGCCTTGCACTTTCCAGCTTGTGCTGTTTTTAACTCTTCCTTACCCACCCACCCCCAGACCTGTCTCCTGCCTCACTTCCCACTTTTCATTCACTAAACACAAGGATAGATGGGCAAACGCTCCTCCTTGCTCAGCTGTACACTCGTAGAAGCTACTTCCAATGCATGGACAGCCACTCAACATAAAGCTTTACACTGCACAGACATCTACTGGTTCTTTCAATCCAGCCCTTGCTAATTGCTAAACTCCGTGTGAGGCACCAGGTGAGAGATGTACAGTTAGCACACTGCAGTAGTGTTGTGTTCTGCTTTTGCTGTCAGGTGCCATTGAGTCACTTCTGACTCATAGCGACCCGATGAGTTTAAGGTTTCCAAAGAGCAGCTGGTGGGTTTGAACGCCAGCCTTGTGATTCGATGTCCAGTGCTGATCCTACAGTGCCACACAGGAGTCCCAGAGCTCTATGAAACTAGTGAAGTTTCCATTCATACAGCCTGTGATGTCCCTGGTACCTCAATTGTGAACTATAGCATAAACTTACCGTCATCAAAACTTATGCAGATTACACATGAATTTTTTTAAGAAACAAATTTATTTTTTTCTTAAAATAAATTTGGAAGAGGAGCCTCCTCTGGCCTCCTCTTCCTCCACTGCTGTGGACTCCAGCAGCTCTCTCAACAGAGTCCCAGAACTTGCGCTCTCTTGGTCATCCTCTGCATTGGATCACCAGCGTGCCCCACCATGTCAGACATGGCTGTGGACATCAGCTCTGAGAGATCATCTCCAAGGACTTAAAGGAGAAGACGGATATTATAGAGGAAACAGAAAATGGAAGGGTCACACCCGCTAATGGGAACACTAAGGAGGAAAATGGGAAACAGGAGTCTGACAATCAGGTGGAGGAGGAGGAAGAAGAAGGTATGCTGAGGAAGAAGATGGAGATGAGGAGGAGGAGGCCAAGGCAGCTACAGGCAAATGGGTAGTTGAAGATGAAGAGGATGATGATGTTGACACCAAGAAGCAGTAGATGCATGAGGATGACTAGACAGCAAAAACGGAAAAGTTAAACTTAAAAAAAGGACATCATCACGTGACCTATTCATTTCCACTTCCTGGCTCAAAATCTAAACGTGGTCACCTTCCAGTAGAGTGTCCTGCCTGCCCACCTTGGGCAGCGCCACCCACAGATAACACTCGCTCACCACCACCTAACCAAAACCACAATGTGAATTTGCAACAGGGAAGAAAACAGAACCAAAAGTTCCAAGGCCTGGTTTTTTTTTCTTAAAAGTACTTTGTATTCTCTGTCCTAGTTCTGAATTTACTTGTGGTGTGACCATGTTCATTATAATCTCAAAGGAGAAAAAAACCTTGTAAAAAAGGCAAAACCAACAACAAAAATTACAACCTTATTTCGAGCATTCCAGTAACTTTTTTTCTGTATGTACTTAGCTGTGCTATAAGTAGTTGGTTTGTATGAGATGGTTAAAAAAGGCCAAAGAAACAGTTTCTTTTTCTTTTTTGTGTCTATGAAATTGCTGTTTTGTTTTTTTGTTTGTTTTGGGCCTGCTTGATGTATGTGTGAAACAATGCTGTCCAACAATAAACCAGAATTTTATTTTGCTGAGTTGTTCTAACAAAGAAAAACAAACAAACAAACAAACAAAAAAAGACTAAGGGAAGGGAGTTGTTATCCAATAACATCCAGAAATCAAGTCTTCCCAAGTCTACTCTACCAAAACGGCCTTTACTCTTCAGGTCTATCAAATAGTTAATAGTCCTTCTCAAACCTCTCAGCTCAGAAGCACATACAATTAAAAAGGGAAACTACAGATTTAGGGATCTTATGTCTCTGAATTACTAGCAAAGAATCACAACTCTAAATACAACAGCAATAAACCTGCAAGAATCCCCATAAAATATAGTATCAATTAAATGTTTGTGCAAGAAATGTTATGCAGAATTACTGTCATGCTCACACTCCCTGAAGATAAATCACCAAAGACTTTAAACAAGTGAAAATTGATTCTATGAATATTTAACACAGTTGTTTTATTTAAAATCCCCCATTGCAGACATAGACTAGCATGAAAAAGAGCTACAAAGGGTTAATAATGCTAGACTATATGTGGATTCAGAATAGGGGGAGATGCTGACAGGAACTCTTCCTTATCTTAGAAATGAAAATATTTAAAAACCTTGGGAGAAACATACAGAACAGCATTCCACAACACACTAATTCATTACAGGATTTAATACAAACAATACCCAACCAAATCTCCCCTATACTTCATACATCAATTCCAAAACTGAATTTGAGAGGTCAATCCTAGAGTTGTAAGAACAAAATAACTCTCAGAATGGAAAAAAGCTGAGAAATGATTTGCCTTTGTTCCTGTGTGGGTCCATGAAGAACCTCCATTAGTATCAATTAGCATGTCGGTTCCCCTCCTTGCTAACACCTATAATGACATAACTTCTCCTATTCACAGTAGTGTCAAATGAAAAACTAAACCCACTGCCAGTGAGTCAGTTCTGACTCATAACAACTCCATAGCTCAGGGGACCATAAACCAAACCCATGACCTTTGAGTCATTTCTACAATTCATAGTGACCGTATTCAAGAACAAAGATGTCAGTCTGAGAACAAAGAGTCAGTTTGCGCCTGACCCAAACCATGGTACTTTCAGTAGCCTCATATTCATATGAAAGTTGGACAGTGAATAAGGAAGACCATAGAAGAATTGATGCATCTGAGTTATGGTGTTGGAAGAAATATTAAAAGAACCACAGACTGCCAGAAGAACAAACAAATCTGTGTTGGAAGAAGTACATCCAGAATGCCCATAAGAAGCCAAGATAGAGAGACTTCATCTCTCATACTTTGAACATATTATCAGGAGAGATCAGTCTCTGGAAATATTATGCTTGGTTAAGTGGAGGGACAACAAAAAAGAGGGATACCCCCAATGAGATGGACTGGCCCAGTGGCAGCAATAATGGGCTCAAGCGTAGCAGTAAGGGTAAGGAGGGTGTAGGACCAGGCGGTGTACTGTACTGTTGTACATAGGGTCGCTATAAGTTGGAACCCACTCAATGGCACTCAACAACAACATTATCGTGACCCCATAGGATACATTGTTGTTGTTGAGTGCTGTCAAGTGCTGATTCATAGCCACCTTGTATAGGGTTTCCAAGGAATGGATGGTGAATTTGAGCCACTGACCTTGCAGTTCACACCAACCTTATGGTCCAGTGCTTATCCTACGGCATTCCCAAGGCCTGTAGATCTTTATGGAAGCAGATCTTTATGGAAGACACACACTGTCTTTTGTGGAGCGGCTGGGGGTTCCAAACTACCCATCTTCTGTCTAGCAGCCTCCTACGCAACCAGGGCTTGCTCACAGTGGTGCTAAGCATCTTAAAGAAGCCTAAGTAAATCTGTATGCTTGTGTTCTTATGTTTCTGTGTTTGACAGTCTTTAACTAGAATTAACTAAGGGGACATGGAGAGAGGGAGCAGCTGAGAACTCTAGATTCATGGGAAAGGAGGGACCACGAGCTCGCGGCCAGGAGGCAGACTTGCAGAAGATGCCCTTTGGTGGTGTACATTATTATGTATGTCTGAGTGCCCCCCCCCCCCAAAAAAAAGAGGCTAAAGTGAATAGAGAGAAATACTGTTAACTGATGGTACATGGAGGGGATTATAATCATTGTAATGAAACAAAGTATATGATTTGTTGAATGTAAAACTGATGATCTGCCCTGTAAACTTTCACTCAATTCACAATAAAAACTTAAAAAAAAAAAAAGTAGACTTAACTAAAGTGCAACTATTAGTCTCTCCTCTGAAAAGTAAAGTGAGTGAAGAAAATAAGACAAAAGGAAAATGAAACCGATCAGTCCAAAAGACTAATGGACCACAGGAACCCCAGCCTCCAAAACTCTAAGACCAGGAATAGATGATGCCCAGCTACTACTACTGACCACCCTGAAAGATATCACAATAGGAGGTCCTGGAGAGCATGGAAGAAAATGTGGCACGAAACTCAAAATCTTAAACAAAAAATAGGCTACTGGTCAGCTAGACAACTCCAACCCCTTAGGTACACTGCAAGCCTGGAACCATCTCACACCTCCCCCTGCCCCCCATCCTTAATCAACTTTCAGCTAAACAACACACAGGCCTTTAAGGGGAAATTTATAAAGGGTCACTATGAGTTGGAACTGACGGGACAGCACTTAACAACAACAATATAAGGTGAACAATAATGCAATAACAATAACATCCACTCCTTTGAACAATCAACCATACAGACCAAGAGTTCAGTAGGCAAATAGGGAAAGGAAAGAAAGACAAACAGAAATGGTTAAACACAAGGAAAAAGTGGGAAGAGTGTCATAACCTTGTGGGAATTACAGTTAACATCACAAAACAAAAAGTGTATGAATTGTTGAATGGAAAACTGATTTCCTCTGCACATTTTCACTCAAATTACAATCAAAAGTTAAAACTAAATAAGGTAGAGTTAAATTTTGCTCAAATGTTTGCTACGTCTGCCAGTGGACCAGATGGTCTCTTGATCACTCTGTTTTTCCCAGTTTTAAATTATCTACTCACCCCGAACTCACTGCATCTACATTCATACGAAAGTTGGAAAATGAGCTGCATGGTGCATTGTGTCTGGCGACCATGATGGGACATTTTGATCAAAGATTCTTTTGAAGAATCATGGTCAAATGGAGAAAAATACAGAACAGAATTTCAAAATCTCATGGAATCAAGATTTTATGGAGCCACTGAAGCTGGGTGAAGCCTCAAAATTATTGCTCTGAGATAATGGTTGAACCTTAAACAAAAAATACTCCCTGAAATCTTCTTTAAACCAAACAGCTGTAGGTGTTACTGCTGCTGTTAATTACCTACGTGTCAGTTCCGAGTTACAGCAACCCCAGTTAGAACAAAATGAAATACTGCCTGCTTCTGTGCTATCCTCACAAACTTTCCCATATTTCAGCACACAGTGCCAGCCACTTGTCAATCCATCTCATTGAGGGTCTTCCTCATCACACTTTACTAAGCATGATGTCCTTCTCCAAGGACTGGTCCTTTCTGATGTTGTTGTTATGTGCCATGGAGTCAGTTCTGACTCAAAGCTACCCTGTATATGGTTTCCGAGGCTGTAAATCTTTACGGGAGCAGAACGCTTCATCTTTCTCCTGCGGAACAGCTGGTAGTTAGTTTCGAACTGCTGATGCAGAGGTTAGCAGCCCGATTCGTAACGACTAAGCTAATAGTAATCCCAAAATACAGGAAATGAAGTCTCACTATCCTAGCTTCTAAGGAGCATTCTTTCTCTACTACTTCCCAGACACATTTTATAGTCCTTCTGAAAGTTCATGCTATATCAGTATTCTCTGCCAACACCTTAATTCAAAGGCATAGTTACTCTTTGGTCTTCCTTACTCATTATCCTGCTTCCAGGTGCATAGGAGGCGACTAAAAATACCATGGCTCGGATTAGGCATACCTTAGTTTAGTTAAAAAATACTTTATCTTATCATCATGGGCATTATGCTTCATAAAGAACATCATGCTTGGTGAAGTGGAGGGTCAGCAAAAAAGTGGAAGACCTCCAACAGGATGGACTAACACAGTGGCAGCAACAAAGAGCTCAAACATTAACAATTGTGAGAATGGCCCAGGGCTGGACAGCCTTTCTTTCTGTTGTACACAGGGTCACTATCAGTCAGAACAGACTCGATGCCATCTAACAACAATATGGGATTAAATTGATGAGCATACCTTGAGCGATAGGGGGCAGTGAGTTTATGTCAGTGGACAGGAACAATTTGGAAAAGGAGAATGAGTATAGTTATACATTTGGATGTAATTGATATTAATGAAGTGTTATTGTTGTTAAGTGCTGTCGAGTCGATTCTGACCCATGGCGACCCTGTATGGGGTTTCCTAGGAGCAGGTGGTGAGCTTGAACTACCAACCTTGCAGTTCAAACGGCTTTGCAGTCTGGCGCATTAACCCACAGTGCCACACTAGCATTCCTAGTGAAGTGTATGTGTAGAAAATTTCAAATGTGTACATTCTTAACAATAACAACAAATAAAATGAATTTAAAATACTTAGATTATAAAAAAGGAAGACGAATGAACTGATGCATCCCAATTGTGGTGCTCGATCAGAATAATGAATATACTTTGGACTGCCAGTAAAATGAACAATGGGTCTTAGAAGCTACAACCAGTGTTCCTTAGACCTCAAGCAGCAGGATACACGCTCACTTTGAAGACATTATAGGAAGACCAATACTAGAAAAGAACATCATGTTTGGTAAAGAACAAAGAGAGACAGTCAGTGACAATGAAAGAAGTCCTCAGAAAATGGACTGACAAAATAAATGGACTGACTTTAGTGGACTCTAAGATACCAAAGTTCATGAAGACAGCCCAAGCAAGGACATTTCTTTCTGCTCATGTTACACCATGAGAAGGAGTCGTAACTATCAACAGTCGATATGTACAAGAACGTGATTTCTGAATTCTGCAGAAAAGCCACGAAGGCCCTCAATGAGTCTCATCAGAAAAGCTTCCTTTGATCAAACCTAAAGTTCTTCTGGACGTTTACTTCCACTGCTTTTTCCTTAGGCATGGACTCTTAAAAGAAAAAGTCCCTTTCTTCCCACAGAAATAACCACATTTTAGTCAGAAGCATTCTGTAAATTAACAGAACAGACAAGCTCTACATACATTGAATTTTCAAAAAGAAGGGCATCAATGATCAAATTTTATTCACTCGTTTACATTAGAAAAGTATTCAGACTTAACATTACTTAGCAAGAAATTAAGCATTTAATATCGCCTTTGATTCTAAGCTCACCAGCTACTCCCTGGAAACCCTATACTGGGTCACTATGGGTTGGAATCGACTCAACGGCACTTAACAACAACAACAACAACAACAACAACCTAAAAGTTTAAGCTCATACCTTCTTTTCCTTTTAGTTCCCGTAGATGAAGAGAGCTTTTGCTAAATGGTTTCCATGAGCCATTGTGGGAAGGCGGTCAAGGGTAGGACAAACTGTACCTTAAGGGTCCTATGTTTCACTCCAACTATTTCTTCAATTGGCCTCTAGGAGCTTCTAGTAGGCTTGAACATGAATGAAGAGAGATGAAACGCAAGTTTGTTCATTATACTTTGTGCCTAACTCTTGATTTTAAGAAATATGAAGGAGGAAATTGAAATGCAGCTAAAATTGTTTGGAGATGTAAATTACCCTGAGAGCTAATTATGTATAATTTAATTTTCTTTATTCATGCAACTGAATCCTAAGATAAATTTCCTTTTAGGTCAAATATTCTTCCTTTATGACTTCAGGACTAACCCTATATAACGCTACTGCTTACTTACCCCACACAAAGAGCTCAGGATTACCATGTTGTTGTTTTTAAGTGCCATTGAGTCAGATCCAACCCATAGCACATTAACCCACAATGCCACACCAGAACAAGGGGACTTTAAAAGTTTGTGGGGAAATTCTATTTTCCACCAATATTTGAAGCCCCCTTGCATTATACTGTTAGGAGGAAAAGAGTCAACATGTGTCTGAGAGGGTCTAACGCAACAAGCTTTAGCGGGGAGTTATCATTATTGGGTAGAGTTAAAGTTACATAACCCTGTAACCAAAAAGGAAAGTGAGTCTGAGAAATACTTGATCTCCATTCTAAGAAGGCATATAAAGGTTTCCCAATGGCTTTTCCATCTCTAGCATGCTGGTTACTTTGCATATCTGGTTGAAGATAAACCCACTCCCAAAAAGCAATCATAAAACAAAAGAGCTGTCTATATTTAGTCTCTTCTTTTTCTCATCCCATTCTTTCTGGAGTTCCTTTTTCATCAGACTTTCATTCCTAGCATTCTACCAAAATTAGTCTTATCAAGGTCACCAATGACTCCATGTTATCAAAGTCAATGGTTAATCTCAACCCTCATCCTACCAGATGACTGCTGTCTAGAAATACCTTCATCTCATCCCATGCCTTCTGAGATAGCTAACACACACTCTCTGGGTTCTCTTCCTATCTCATTTGACTCACGTTTCTGTCTTCTTTACTGTTTCTCTTCTCATCACTGATATCTAGAGACATGGAAGTCCATTGTCATAGCTTCAAATACCTTCTACATAATCATTCCCAAATTGTATCTCTAGCTGAAATGTCTTCCTTGAACCCCAGATGCCAGAATCCCTCATCTAGCCATGTATCTAACTGTATAGTCAACATCGCTCCACAAACATCTAACAGGCACGGCAAACTTCTTCATGTTATGTGTCATAGAGTCAGTTCCAACTCATAGTGACCCTGTGTATAACAGAATGAAATGTAGCTTGGTCCTGTCTCAGTCTCACAATCGTTGTTACGTTTCAGCCCACTGTTGTAACCACTGTGCCAATTTTGCTGATGATCTTCCTCTTCTTTTTAACCAGTGTCCTTCTCCAGGCACTGGTCCCTCTTGGAAACATGTCCAAAGTACATAGACAAGTCTTGCCATCCTCACTTCTAAGGAGCATTCTGGCTGTACGTCTTTCAACACAGATTTGTTCATTCTTCTGGCAGTCCATGGTATATTCAATACTCTTTGCCAATTTGTTGTTGTTGTTAGGTGCCATCGAGTCGGTATCAACTCATAGCGACCCTATGCACAACAGAGTCAAAAACTGCCCAAAATATAGCAGGCTAATTTTTAAGCAGACAGTTTTGTATGGCCTGTGAATGATGTTATAAATTTTGGCAGAAAACAGGTTCCTCAACCCTGTACTGGAGTCCTAGTGTGGCACTTTGGGTTAATGAGCTGGACTACAAGGTCAGTTTGAGCTGCTCCTCGTAAACGCTATAGTGTTGCGCTGAGTAGGAACTAACTCGACGGCACTTTCAACAACAACCCCTGTACTGAATGAATGAATGAATGAATGAATGAATGAATGAATGAACGGGAGAGAGACTGGCTATTTGGATAGAATATTGTTGTCATCAGCTGAGCCCGCCTCTGATTCACGGAGAGTCCATGCACAGTGGGATCAGACCATTGTGATCCACACATAGTGTTTTCACTGGCTAGTTTTCTGGAAGCAGATCACCAGTCTGTCTTAGCATGGATGCTCTGCAGAAATCTACTAAGCATCATAGCAAGGGCATTGCTACTGTCGTGTGCTGTCAAGTCAATTTCAATTCATAATGACCCGAGAGCACAGAGGAGAATCTACCTCATATGGTTTTCTAGGCTGTACTCTTTATGGGAGCAGATGTTGTTAAGTGCTGTCGAGTCGGTTTCAACTGATAGAGACTCTTTATAAGGTTTCTGAGGATCGGCTAGTGGATTTGAACTGTCAAACCTTGTGGTTCACAGTCCAGTGCTTATCCTACAGCACCACACCAGGACTCCAATAGCAAATATAGATCCTAGGGGAAAAAAGGAAAAAGTCTCTTAATATTATCATTATTTGTCACCAAACAAAAGAAATACTTTTACAACGAAACCGTGAGGTTTCTAATGAGCAAAGAATTAAAACTAGAAATTGTATGGTACCCATTATTACTATTTTAAGATGTACAACAACGTTAGTGACATTGTCTTCTTTTAGAGCACTTTGTTGTTACATTTTAAGAGAAACTTGTTAAAAGGAGCTCTGGTAGTGTAGTGGTTAAAACTATACAAGGTTCATAAAATTCACTTATTATCTTGGTATTTCTGACTGTCCCCTAGCCAGGATTATAAATTTCACAACCTTAAGTTCTACCACCAAGAGAATTTTAGGACCCTAACTTTTAAAGTAGGAGAGATACTATTTAATTAATTTTCAACAGCTTTGTAACATCTTAGAGGTCAGCCCTTTCCTCCCACTTAAAGAAACTCGGTTCTGTTGCTGTTATGAGCTCATGAGTCACTTCTGACTCATAGCAACTCTGTATAGGGTTTCTGGGGTTTAAATCTTTGCTAGAGCAGAAAACCTCATTTTTCTCTGGCAAAGCAGAGGGTGGACTCAAACCAGCAACCTGTGGTTCGTAGTCTATCCTATGGAGTTATCATTACAAATCGTTTCTTAAAGCATTTCCCTTTACTGACTGTGTCTTGCTTCAAGTTTCTTTCAAAAGATTTTTTCCTTCCCAGACAACTGTCTTTCACTATATTGTGACACTTTCATTGTATTTAGCTGTGGCCAAGTGGTGTGAAATATATTTTCCACGTTATGTTGTAGACCACTCAGGTGGGCTCAAATAAAGCTGATTTCTATCTGTTCACGTACCTCACACCAATTCAATTAAAAACGTGTGAGGTCGGACTATGAAGTAATAAAGCAATGGGGGGGGGGGGGGAAGGGAGGTCAGGTGGTTTATGAAATCATTTTCCTTTTCTTTACATGTCATTCCATGATAGGATTCTAAATGAAAAATGTAAAGTCTTATTTAACAATAAAAACAGCAACAATAAAATCATCATCCCACAAGGGAGCTACTACTGCTTTCCTAGTCTGTAACCACTGTACAACAGCAGTTAGTTAAGAGCTCTCTTAGACAAATGGATTCAGAACATTGTGTATTTTATAGCACAGAAATGTTTTACATAGATGTACCTGAAATATTTTATAACTATAGAGATGAGCAACAAAGTCTTCCCAGTCAGATCTATCCAATTTCATCAGGCTTCTGAAATTACATCTTTCACTGAGGCAGCCTCAGGGCACACATGCAATAAGATAACATTAATTAAAATACATAAAACCATCCAGGAATAGCAAGGAGCCTACTTTTTTTTTTTTCCCCCCGAAAGAGCAGAAATTGAACTAAAAATAGTAATCACCATTTTGCCAATTTAAAAAGCTAGATCTTTTATAGTGCCTGAAGCTATCATCCTACCAGACTTTCTCCAAGGTAGAATAATCATTAGTGTGATTCACTCGTCTGGTATGCACCGAACTCTGCGAGGCTCTAGGTGTGTGTTCACGTTACAGTCATGAGCTTCAGTTTTCTGCTCCAAGTTTGCCATTAAGCAGGATCCCAGAAGCTACAAAGTACCGTCCCTTACCACCTGCCAACCATCGTACCATTCAAAAAGTGAAGATTCAATGCCACCCTCATGGGTATCCCAACTGTAGCTCCGATCTCCACTTCATTTGGAAACAAATCACTGCTGTCCATAAACGAAGCACCACCCGGACAATTATTAATAAAAACCACAACTGCCTTAGTACTTGCATGATGGCAGTGGATCTTGCCAGCAACCCTGTAGAGAAAGCATTATTCAAATTCAGATGAGAACACTGAGATTTCAAAGCAGTTGAAAAACTTGCTCAAGGCCGTACAATTAGGCAGTGACAAAGCCAATCTGGAATCCAGGTCTGTGAGATTCCAAAATCCACAGGAGTATGCATTTACCTGCACTATGTATTCCTTAAGAGCTCTGGTAGTGTAGTGATTGTGAGCAGGGCTGCTAACGTTAAGGTGAGCAGTTAGAAACTGCCAGCTGTTCCACAGGAGAAAGATGAGTCTGTGCCCGTAGAGATTTACAGCCTCAGAAACCTTATACAGAGTCTCTATGAGTCAGAACCGACTCTACGGCACACCACCACCACCATCACCACCATGCATTCCTTAAGAGTTCTGGTAGCACAGTGGTTATGAATCGGGCTGCCAGCTCAAGGTCAGCAGTTCGAAACTACCAGCTGTTCCATGGGAGAAAGATGAGGCTTTCTGTGCCCATAAAGACTTACAGCCTTGGAAATCCTATGCAGGGTCACTATGAGTTAGAACCAACTCCATGGCACATCACTACTGCCATGTAGTTCTTTGGAAATCAATGCAGATGTAAACAAATATTTAAGGTGCACAGACACGAAGACCTTAATTTGTCACTAAAATTCATGGCCTCTGCAGATGCATAGGTATGATGAATGTGAGGATGCTATTTTACATTATGCCTTTTCAGTCCCGACTACTTCATGTATTTGCATCCTAGTTACCACAACACAGAAATACATTCAGGTCAGAGATGAGGTTCTGCTTGAGTTGTGTTTCCTAATGAGGTGAAGACACAAAGCAGGGTCCTGGGTAATAGGGACAGCAGTCCTTTGCTTTTACAAATATTAAAAAGTAACACCTTATAAGATTGAAAAAGTAAATGTATTGAATTCATTTAAAAAAAAAAAAAAAGTAACACCTATGGATATGGTGGGGTTTGAGGTGATTTTCTTTATTTTTTATATTCCAATATATACTATTGTGGTTTTTCTAAAACCCATACCATTTTTTTTACTGTATTTCATTACAAACTTATGTTTTTTAATCAAAGCCTATACCAGTTTTGTGTGGCACTGTGGGTTAATAATGCACCAGACTGCAAAGCTATTTGAACCGCAAGGTCAGTGATTCAAGCTCACCATCTGCTCCTTGGAAATCCTATACAGGGTCGCTATGGGTCAGAACCGACTCAACAGCACTTAACAACAACAAATAACAGTTTTATTAGTGCTGGTGGCGCTGTAATGCTGGTCATAGACCACCAGTTCAAGACCACCAGTCATTCCTCGGGAGCAAAAATGAGACTTTCTGCTTCCATAAGGATTTGCAGCCTCAGAAACCCCATGCAAGATATTTGTTAACAAAGATGATTTCTTAAAAATCCTTAACTAAATAGTACTCCCATTAATTTCTGAGACATGAACTTATCCTTTCCTATTTTCGCTCTTTCATAATCCACATCGTACTGCAGAGGCAAAAGCAAAGGCATCTCTCTCATTCTGTGTGTATATGCACATTATTGCTGTTATTAAGTGTCTCTGAACTGATTCCAACTCTTAGCAACCCTGTACAGGGTTTCCAAGACTAAATCTCTGCAGGAAGAAACAGCCTCATCTTTCTCTTGTGGAGTGGCTGGTGGACTCGAACCACCAATCCTGTGGTTGGCAGTACAGTGAGTGTCCTCTAGAGCCACTGCACTTCCTGTATATGTATGGTGGTGGTGGTTATGTGTCATGGAGTCGGTTCCGACCCATAGCGACCCTGTACAGGGTTTCCGAGACTGTAAATCTTTACAGGAGCAGAAAGCCTCATCTTTCTCCCGTGGAACAGCTGGTAGTTTTGAACTGCTGACCCTGAGGGTAGCAACCCGATTCGTAACCATGCAGATATTTTTTAAAATATCCTCATCAGACTGAAAAATTATTATTCTTTAAAATTCCAATATATATTTATGCAAAGGAGTTTCAACTTTACATTAAAACCAGTTTTAAGCAAGATTCCCATTCAATTCACATTAAAGAGTCCATGGATTGTGAGGGTATTTTGGAGTTCCACAAGAAGACTTCAAAACAGTTCGTGGAAAAATGGAATTAAAAGATGGGGGGGGGGGGGGGTGGATGGAATTTGTCCACAAACTTTTTGAAACTCCCCTCATGTTATTGTTGTTGTTGTTGTTAAGTGCCGTCGAGTCAGTTCCATCTCATAGCAACCCACAGGAAGGCCTAAAAGGGCTACAAAGTGGAGGCATCATACATAGTTGGTAGGAATGTAAATTGGAATGGCCACTTCGGAAGACTTTGGCAGAATCCATTAAAAAGTCTAAACATATATTCTTCACAACTCAATCATCAACACATACTTAAGAGAAATGCATATTGTGCCCACTAAAATGCATGTACAAGAATATCCATCGCATCATTATTCCTAAGAACTAAATGTACTAAAATAGGAAAGGATAAGCTCATGTCACAGAAATTAATGCGAGTACTAATGTGGCAACGTAGCAACATCAAATGGGCTCAAGCGTGGCAACAATTGTGAGGTTGTCCCAGGACCGGGCAGTGTTTCATTTTGTTGTGCATAAGGTCGCTATGAGTCAGTACCAACTCGATGGCACCTAACAACAACAAATAAAGGTAAAGTCTAATAAAATAATGAAGGCCTGACATAGCACTGTAGGATCAGCACTGGTCTGCTATGCACAAGGTCAAACCCACCAGCCACTCCTCAGAAACCCTAGACAGGGTCGCTATGAATTAGAACCAACTTAACAGCACTTAACAACATACAGAAGGTAAGGAGCCCTCGTAGAGTGGTGGGCTCAGCGCTGGGTGTTAACCATAAGGGATGCAGCTCAAGTCTACCAGCTACTCTGAGGAGGAAAGATGAGGTTGTCTGTTCCCATAAAGATTTACAGTCTGAGAAACTCTAATTAGAGTCATTCTACTCTGTACTATTTGGATGTTGTGCGTCAGAATCAACTCATCTATCCCAAACCCACTGCCATTGAGTCAATTCTGAGTTTGAACTGTTAACCTTGCGGTCCAAACGGACTTTGCAGTCCAGTGCATTAACCCAGAGCCATTCCAGGACTCCATCCATACCATATATCGGAGTCCTGGAATGGCTCTGTAGGTTAATGCACTGGACTGCAAAATCTGTTTGAACCGCAAGGTTGGCAGCTCAAGCTCACCAACCACTCCTCAGAAACCCTATACAAGTCGCTATGGGTCAGGACTGACTCAATGGCACTGAACAACAACACAGCTATATAAAGAAGGTTGGAAGTTCGAATCCACCCAGTAGCTCTGCAGGACAATGACCTGGTAATCTGCTCCTGCCCAGAAAACCTGACAGGGCAGCTCTACTCTGTGACAAAG
>NW_006408748.1:4758047-4759757 GCF_000296735.1 Chrysochloris asiatica
AACTCATCATTTAGGTGTACACTAAAGATCTGTATACTGTAAGGTATGCTATTGAAGCTATACCTTAATTTAAAAAATAATAATAATAAATTTTTCCTAGGCCTGCAGCTAATTTTTCAGAAGTGGACCACCGCTTCCTTCTTTCTAGTCTGTCTTCGTCTGGAAGCTCAGCTGAAACGTGTTCACCATGGGTGACCCTGATGCTATTTAAAATACCTGTGGTGTCGCTTCCAGCATCACAGCAACATTCAAGCCACAACAGTATGACAGACAGACAGACAGACGGTATCACTTTGAGGACTAAGGTATACCTGCCCCAAGTCACGGTATTTTCAGTTGCCTTATATGCATATGAAATCTAGATGATGAATAAGGGAAATTGGGAAAGAATTTATACATTTTGATTGTAACATTAATGAAACATATTGAAATTACTACGGACTGCCAGAAGAACAAACAAATTTGTCTTGGAAGAAGCACAGACAGTGCACCTCAGAAGTTAAGTTGGCAAGACTTCATCTCACATACTTTGGACATGTTATCGGGAGGGACCAGGCACTGGACATCATGCTTGGCAAAGTGGAAGGTCAGCAAAAGAGAGGAAGTCCCTCCACCTGAGGTACTGACAGAGGCAGCAACAATGGGCCCAAACAACAATTGTGAGGAGGGCACAGGACCAGACAGTGTTTCATTCTGCTGTGCGCAGGGTCACTATGAGTGAGAACAGACTCAACACCTAACAAAAATAACAGGCCTACCATAATAAGGAGCTCTGGTAGTGTAATGGTTACGAGACGGGCTGCCAACCTCAAGGTCAGCAGTTCGAAACTACCAGCAGTTCCATGAGAGAAAGATGAGGTGTTCTGCTCCCGTAAAGATTTATAGCCTCAGAAACCCTGTGCAGGGTTGCTATGAGTCAGAACCGACTCCATGGTACTTAACAACAACAACCATATGTAATAAGGACTCCTGGTGTGGCACTGCAGGATAAGCACTGGACTGCTAACCATAAGATCAGAGGTTCAAACCCACCAGCTGCTCCTTGGAAACTATACAGGGCCGCAATGAGTCAGAACTGACTCCACAGCACGTAACAACAGCAACAAGTATATAATGCTGGCATACCCTCTCCCCAAAAACAGTTTGCTCATCACTGCTACTTGTTAACAAAGCACTCACTTTGGAAATCAAGCAACAAACGTATCAACCACTGAAGTCCTCAGTACATTTAGCTTTCCTGGAAGTCACTAGCTAAACATCCTGATAATGGATCAAATTCTTTTAAACACAGAACCATGCCTTAGCCATATTCTGTCATCCATACCCTGTTTTCTAATTCTTTCTAAACCCAGACAAAAGTATCAGCCCTCTTCTGTGTTGGCATGATACTTATCCTCTGTGAGAAGTTTCCAGGTGGTGCAAAGGCTGAAGTACTCAGATACTAACCAAAAAGTTGAAGGTTCAAGACTATAATTGAGACTCCTTGAAAGAAAAGCCCAGTGATCTACTTGTGAAAAAAACAGCTACTGAAAACTTTCTGGAACACAGTTTTTCTTTGACACAATGCGGTTGACATGATTCAATACTGACTTGACAGTAAATGAATTTTTAAAATTTTTATCATCTGTGAATGGCACTGTGGGTCAATCATTGGGCTGATAGCTGCAAGGTCAGTGGTTCAAACCCACCACCTGCTCTGTGGAAGAAAGA
>NW_006408748.1:4760473-4778257 GCF_000296735.1 Chrysochloris asiatica
CAACATGCCTTCAATAAAATTCTCTTAAAACATTATTGCTAAAGATCAAGTATTTTCTTTTAGAATTATCCATATGGGTCCAATCCTACACAGGCTTTAAAATTTTTTTCATTAAAACATTGAGTAATTCCTCCAGTATTATTATTCTTTAAGAAATAAAACTGTCCCACAGTTCAAGCACAGCTTAGTCTAATTACACTGTAACACATTTATGTTTTATCATTTATCATGTCAAAGGAATCTCTTACACAAGCTGTTTCTAAAAATTATGCTTGTGATCATCTCACCAGAGACAGTAGGGAAAGTATTGACCATGAAATGGGGGAAACAAGTCCCACTTTATATCACTAGGTTTGGATACTGAATGGGTTTTGGTTTACAATATTTTGTTGTATAGTAATGCAGAACAGGTAACTTCAGACTGCCATGTATATCATTGTTAGCTGCCATTAAGTTGCCTCTGGCTCAGCACAAGATGTTGCCCAGTCCTATGCCATCTTCATAATTATTGTCATATTTGAGCCCATTCTTGTGGCCATGTGGCAAGCCATCTCATGGAGGGTTTCACTCAGTTTTGTTCATCCTTGACTTTACCAGCCGCACTCTCCTTTTCTAGTGAATGCTCATTCCTGATGACGTGTCTAAAGTAACCGAGCCAAAGTGACACCACCATTGCTTCCTAAGGAACATTCTAGTCATTTTCTTCTAAGACAGATTTGCTCATTCTTTTGGCAGTCCAGGGTAGTCATTATTCTTCACATCACACCTCCAGTGCATCACACCTCCAGTGCATCAATTCTTCTATCTTCAAGTCATCTATACCTGGCCAGATGTGATTCCTGGAGTTAGCTAAACGCTACCTCCTAAAGTAAGATAAAGCCATTGGTATGACAAAAGCGAGAACTTTTCCAAACAACAACAACAAAAAAAGCCAACAAAAGGCAATCAATCTCCCAATTCTGATGCAAGAGTTTTAGAGAAATTAACCTATAAGGAACTAATCTCTTTCTAGTGGACAAGTAAGGAGATGGTATTTTTTTTTTTTGATGTACAAGAGCAACAAAAAGGCTGGGAGAAGGGAAAGCCAGGCTAGCTATGAGATTGAACTCCATGTGGCAGATGCTTTGAAAACCCAACTGTATCCCGTTAACTCTTTTTAGGGAGAAGCTCAGCTTGGATCACTATAAGTCAGAACCAATTCAAAGGCACTTAACAACAACATTCTATCTGCATGCTGAACAAATAAACCGAGAAACTAAACCCTACGAAAAAGAACAAGGCATCAGGATTGGAAGAAGTTTCCTTAATAACCTAATAACCTGTGATATGCAAACGATACACCCTTGTTTCCTGAAAGCAAAAAGAACTTGCGGCACAAGCTGATGAATTTCAAACACTTCTGATTTGTGGTGTTTGAGAAGAATTTGGAAAGTATGAGTCCTGATGTGGTGCTGTAGGATAAGCACAGGACTGCTAATCGCAAGGTCGGCAGTACAAACCTACTAGCTGCAACCCCTGCTAGAGATTAAGATCCCCTAAGAACTTGATTGAACCTCAGCATAGTGATCCTGCTTGGTCACCTTAGAGCAGGTGGTGGTCTGGCAACGTCTTGCATATAGGGTCCCCAGCCGGTCTCCTCCCTCCCTGCCTTCTTCGGATGGTGGCTGCTTATGCTGGACGTGTGGTCAGAGACGGATAAGGATCACGTGGAACCTCGGCAACCTAAGACAGAGCCATTGCCATGCTGCAATGAATTTCGATGACAGGTAAGACGGAGGAATTCACACTGACCGCCTAAGACAGGCAGCGTCCCTTAAACAAATAATAAATAAAGGGGAATCTGATGCAGACCGTGCAGACCCGGTCAGGAATTCAAGTCCCTGTGGGCCCAAGCATTGCAGACCGTCCAAACCATAGGCTCTGAGGATCAGACTTTAGCCACCTAGCAGACATAGCAAACTGTCCCTCATCTGATTATTCAGTTATGCTTGCTAGTAATCGCATACATGAGCCCTGGATATCCACAGATAAATGTAAAAACATTCCCTAAAAGCCGAGACTGTAAATTCCAAAAAAGCAAAGTTTCCCCCCCCCCAAAAAAAAGCTAAAGAGGAGAGAAACATTGTTAACTGATGATGTATGGAGGGGATTATAATCAATGTAATGAAACAAGTCATATGAATGGTTGAATGTGAAACTGATGATGTGCCCTGTAAACTTTCACTCAATCCACAATAAAAACCTTAAAAAAAAAAAAAATCTCCACCACAATGAAAAAAAAACCTACTAGCTGCAGAAACCCTATACAGAGTCGTTCTGAATAAGAACTGACTCCATAGCACTTAACAACAACAACAATGGAATGCCAAAAGACCAAACAAATCAGTCTTGGAAAAAGTTGAGCCAGGAAGCAACTTTGAAGCGAGAATGGTGAGTCTCATGTACTTAAGACAAGTCGTCAAGAGAGGCCAGTCCCTGGAAAAGGACATCATGCTTGGTTAGTGAAAAAGAAGAAGATCCCCAACAAGATGGACAGACCCAGGGACAGCAACATGGGCAGAAACAACAATTGTGAGGACGGTAGAGGACCAGGCAGTTTTTTGTTCTGTTGTGTCTGGGGTCACCATGAATTAGAGCCAACCAAAGGGCACCTAACAACAAGTAACATCATTTCATTCCTTTGCCTAACATTGACAGAATCACTGCTGTTAAGTGCCATCAAGTCAGTTCCAACTCACAGTGGCCCTGTAGAGGGCTTCCAAGGAGCAACTGGTAGATTTGAATCGGCTACCTTGTTTTTAACAGTTCAGTGTTTATGCTTCATCACGACATCAGAACTCCACTGACAACATTAATACTTATTAAGTTCTTTTAAAGATGTATTTCTATACATTTGTTTTTCCTCCGATCCTCTTTGGAAAACCCAAGTGTAAGAGAAAGATGGTGCCTTCAATTGTAGTAACTCACTAAGTGGGGTGGTCAGTTTTAGAACCACTGGTACAGAAGGCCATTCTCTTGTACCCCTAACACAGTTATATCCTCCAAGTGAGTAGCCACGGCATCATGGTGAATTTTTGATCATCAGCTAACATCTGCACTGATTATTTGACAGCAATGACAAAATAAAAGAAGTTGTTTTTCCACTTGCTCATTTTCAACCCCTCCATTTCATCACGGCAATTAAGGACCTGTTTTCAGAAACCATAGTCGATGGTTTCTGGTTAAATCATATGTTTGACAATTGAGACCACACCAAGGAATGCTAACATGGATTTGTTCAGGGGTCCTGATGTGGTGCTATAGGATAAGCACTGGCATTGGGTGGCCTTCTGAAAAAGAGTAGCTAATAATATGGTCACTCTTACAACCATTGCAGGAATTCCTGACAACAGTTAAGCACTCAGCTTCTCGCTGACAGGTTGGTGGTTCAGACCCACCCAGAGTGGCCTTGGTAGACTGGCTTAGGTGATCTACTTCAGAAATATCATAGCCTTGAAAACTATAGAACAGTTCTACTCTGCACACATGCATTTCCAATGAGTCAGAACTGACTCTATAGCAAATAACAGTAACAACTACAACAACAGCACAACCATTGTAGCCTACCTATCCTACTCTCCTACCTCAGGAGAGAATGTTGTTACTGTTAAGTGTGGTGGAGCCGGTTCCAACTCACAGAGACCCTGTATAGAGTCTCTGATCAGTGAAAAAGAGGAAGACCTCTAACAAGATGGATTGACCCAGTGGCAGCTGTAATGGGCATAACAACAATTGTGAGGATGGCACAAAACCCAACAGTGTTTTTATTCTGTTGTGAACAGGGTCACTATTCAACAACAACAATAACATAGGGTCCTGAGGAGTGGTTGGTGAGTTTGAACCACTGACCTCGTAGTTAGCAGTCCAGTGCTTATCCTATAGCACCACACCAGGACCCCTGAACAAACTCACCTTAGCATTCCTTGGAGCAAGGTCAGAAGAGGCTTGGAAATCTTTAGCCAGACACTAACAATTAGTATCTCTATAAGCTGAAATTTCTAGCGTTTTTTTTTCCCCTCATTTTCCTGAGATTGGTCATAATAAGTACAGATTATGTTCATGATCAAAGGAAACCACACAGCTATTCCCATTTGGAAAGTAGTCTCTCCTTACCTCCCCAAAATATAGTAAGTGGCTGAAATCATGCATTTGCCACCATAGCATGGAGAAATATGGTAGGAGAAACACACACTAACTGAAGTCACTCACCACCAGAGAACTACACTTCGGCGGGTTTTTTAAAAACTATCACAAATGGTTTCAGGACATAAAGTGCTGTCATTTGGAGACAATTAACACCACCACAGTCATCTTTAAATTGATTACTTAAAGATACAGGTGGTTCACCAGATTTAAAAGCAAAACCATGTTGGCTCAACATGCTGGTTCATTTCTTTTAGTTTGCCTAATCAGCAATCTGCACACAGCTTTTCGCCAATATCCGGCCTATTTTAATGGTTTTCTCTTCTACTTAAACAACAGTCACTGGATGTTCACTTTCTCCCCAACATCTAATAAAATTTTTTTTCTAACGTTGCCATCAATTCATCTCTAACTCATGGTGACCTCATTCATGTGTGTCTAAGTAGAAGAGTGTGCCATAGTTTTCAAGAGTTGATGTTTTGGAATGGGATAGTTAGAACTTTCTTTTTCTGATGCACCTCTGGGTACACTTAAACTGACAACTTTTCAGTTCACAGTCAAATGTGTTAACATTTATCATACCCATGTTCAAATCATGAAGCTGTTTTCAAGAGAGTACAGGAACCCAAGAGTGCAGCATGAATCCAAACCAAAAGGAATTGTTGAAATATTAGATACAATACTTAATCCCCCAGGAGATTGAAAAAAGGACTCATGTGAAGCCCCACAAGGACTCAGAAATCCTAGAGCTTTCAGAAGGAAGTAAAACTGGTTATATTCAAAGAATCGGAAGTGAGAAAGGCTCCATCTAGTCTTGTCAACAGCAGTACAAGAAGCCCGATGTCAGTGGAACAAGACATTCTGAGATTCCAATCCTAGGTATGAAGAGTGAAAGCCTGTGTACTTTTCACAGTAGCAAAAATATGGAACGAACCAAAATGTCCATCAACACATAATGTATAAACAAAAAGTGGTACACAGAGAAAGCAAGTCCTTGACGCATGCCACAACACTGATGAACCTAGAAAACATCATGCTGAGTGAAATCCATCAGTCCCAATAGGACAAATACTCTAAGATCTCATTTATATGAAATAAGCAAATATACAGAAATCAAAGATAATTAGTGGCTCCCAGGAGCAACATGAGACATAAAGAGGAAATTTTAACTGAGGTGGCATTGAGTTTATATCACTGGAGGTGGAATAATTCAGAGAAGGCTATTAAGAATGGCTGTACAACTCAAGAATGTAATCAATGTCACATGTAGAAATTGCTGAAATGTCCTATGTTTTATTGTGTATGTTTCACAATCTAAAAAATCAACAAACATTCTGAGAGCAATTTCCAACCTAAAAACTCCTAAATTCAAGAGTGAAGGTGAAGTAAAGACATTTCAGACCTACATGGCCTCAGAAACTCCTGGATGATGTGCTCCCTGTAAGGCGAAAAAAAAAAAATCCCAGAGATCCAAGAAACAGGAGATGCACCCCAGAGAGGGGCCTCCCAACTAGGGAGCTGACAGCAGCTGTAAATGTAAGTACACAGGACAAAGGGCTCCAGGAGGAATCTCTCCAGGAAAAAACAAAGCTGGCCAATTATATGTTTGTACAAGAAAAAAAAAAAAAAGAAAATAAACATCCTACTCTATGTGGCTCAGCAGAGAATATATCTCAACAAACCTGGTGTGCCAATGTAGTATGAGCACTGGACTGCGAACCACAAGGTCAACCGTTTAAACCCACTACCTGCTCCTCAGAAACCCTATACAGTGTCGTTATGAGACAGAATTGACTCGATGGCACTTAACAACAACAACAATCACAACAGAGTAAATGCTGAATATTGATTTGATACCTCCATCTGCTGCACAAGACCTTTTTAAAGTGTTGAAGAGCAAAGATGCCAGCTTGAGGACTAAGGTGAGCCTGACCCAAGCCATGGTATTTTCAATAACCTCATATGGATGCAAAAGCTGGACAGTGAATAAGGAAGACCATAGAAGAATTAATGCTTTTGAGTTATCGTGTTGGAGGAGAATATTAAAAGTACCATGGACTGCCAAAAGAACCAACAAATCTGTGTTGGAAGAAGGACAGCCAGAGTGCTCCCTGGACTCAAGCGTGGCAACAGTAGTGAGGTTGGCCCAGGATTGGGCAGTGTTTCGTTCTGTTGTGCGTAGAGTCGCTATGAGTCAGTACCAACTCAGTGGCACCTAGCAACAACAACAACCCAGCCCAAAGACTTCTTAATCCTTGTCTTGTAAAACAAATACAAAAGCAGTAACATTAATTAAGCCAAGGTTTTGATTATAAGCACAAATTACTTTGGCCAAGCACTGATCTAAGCACTTCAAATTAATCTACTCAGTTAGTCCTCCCAAAAGCCTGTCATTTCTCTTGAAATGGTGAAATCACAGAGGCAAACATGAAGTGTTCGTACACCAAAGGAAGTGGCAGGATGTGAATACTATCAGTCTGGCTCTAAGGTCGGAACCACTGTAAGTGACCAGGGGCTAGCTCCTGTACTTGCTATGGTGGGAACCACTGTAAGTGACCACTGGCTAGCTCCTGTACTTGCCATGTTGTTAGCAAGCCAGGCCTTTGTATCTGGTACGTCACTTCCCCAATGCCCTTTCCTTCCTTTTGCTGTCCATTGTTATTAAGTGTCGTTGAGTTGGTTCCAACTCATAATGACTCCGTAGAGGGTTTCCAAGGAGCAGCTGGTGAGTTTAAACTTCTGACCTTGTGGTTCACAGTCCAGTGCTGATCCTACAGTGCCACACTGGGAATCCTTTTGCTGCCTAGCAAACACCTATTCTACCTTCAATCCCATCTTTAGGAAACTTTCCCACAAGCAGAATTAATCATGCTCTCCTCTCTACCACAAGTTTCTTTGTTTATATGCTATTTTACTAACATGCAAATAATTACTACATCTTCTCAATTTGACCATGAGCTATATTTGGAAGGGAGCTGTGTCTTACTCATACTTGGCCATGAGCTACATGTGGAAAGAAGCTATATCTTATTCATACCTGAATTCTTCACATTTAATAAATGTTAAAAGCATGAACTAGCTTACAAATTAGAGACCTCTATGGCACTGGTGTGCTGTAGGTTAATGTGCTAGACTGCAAAGTCGTTTCAACTGCAAAGTCAGCAGTTCAAGCTTGCCAGCTGCTCCTCGGAAACCCTATACAGGGTCGCTATGGGTCAGAACCGACTGGATGGCACTTAAGAACAACAATATAAGTGGTGCTGTGGGTTAATGTGCTGGACTGCTAGTTCAGTTTGAACTGCAAGGTTGGCAGTTCAAGCTCACCAGCTGCTCCTCAGAAACCCTATACAGGGTTGCTATGAGTCAGAACCAACTCGTCGGCATTTAACAACAACAACATGGGTTCATTTAATAATATAATAGCATTTAAGAAGTGCTTAAGGATCCATATTGGTGCAGTCAGTTAAGCATTGGGCTGGTAATAGAAACGTCTGCAGTTCGTACGCACCAGCCACTTCATAGGCAAATGCTGAGTAAACCCTATGAAGCAGTTCCCTTCTGTCCTAAAGAGTTGCTATCAGTCAGAATCGACTCAACAGCAGAGGGTGGGTGGTAAAGTGCTTGCTATTCTAGACACTCAGGTATTTTAACTCATCAGATCCTTAAAACAACCCTATTATTGTCCCCATTAATGAATGGATGTGCAGGCAGAGAAAGTGAATAATTCCATTATCACCCAAGTTCAGAGCAAGTAAGAACCAGAATTTGAACTCAGGCAGTCTGGCTCCATGGTGACTGCCCTCCCTCCCCTGCCCCTATATAGGCTCTGTACTAGACTCTTGAAAGTCTAAAGACAAGGTTAGGCCCCATTCTTGCCCATTAGATTCCACATGGACCCCACCATCTTTCTTCACTTTGATGATGAGAATAATGGCCTCAAGACTCCATGAGGGCAGGCCAATGCCTATGTGGTTTACTCCTGGACACTTACTGTCTAGCATGGGGTCTGGTTTTAAAAAGGAAGCTCACACATATTTGTTGACTACCTAATGAAAAATTATTTTCATTTAGCTTCGAAATGATTCTGTATATGTACATAACAGCAGCAGATACTGTTCAAAGTTCATTAGTCTAGTCTCAAAACCACTAAAGGAGGAAGGTATCTCCATTTCTATTTTACAGAGCCATCCCCACCCAAATTACACCCACTGCCATTGGATCAATTCTGACTCATGAACCTAGAGAACACAGTAGAACCGCTCCCATTGAGTTTCCAAGGCTGTAAATCACTTTAGAAGCAAACTGCCACAACTTTCTCCCACGGACCAGCAGCTGGTGAGTTCAAATCATTGACTTTCTGGTTAGCAGTGGGATGCTTAAGTCACTGAGCCACCAGGGCTCCTTAACCCAGGGCCATCAAGTCAAGAGCAACTCTGTATGGGGTTGCCGAGGCTGCAAATCTTTACAGGAGCAGAAAGTCTCACCTTTCTGCTGCGGAGCAGCTGGTGGGCTTGAACTATGAACCTTGAGGTTAGCAGTCCAGTGCTTATCCTACAGCGCCACCAGAACTTCTTAACTGAGGCACAGTGAAGTTCAATGTTTGTTCACAATGTTATTCAAGACTGTTAATATGTGAAGCCAGGAATGTAAACCCAGGCATTGGACTCTAAAAAGTTTTCCTCCTGTACTATGTGGGAATACAGGTATCTCTGGTCACCTAGAAAATATAAATGTATACATAGAAACTGTATGGAGCCGACTCCACAGACTCTGGGAAATTACTAGTTACCCCTTCCTGATCCTTGATTAAGCTAAGATTTGCCAGTTATCAAGTCTCTCTCTGAGTAAGAGAGTGGTTAAAGATTTAACCCTCAAGGGCTTCCTTACATCTATAGCACACAGGATACACCAGAAATGTAAATATACTTTCAGTGAATGAGAAACCGTTTTAAACTACATTAAAAACACACACATCTATTTCTCTAAAACTAAAGCCAGTGAATATGCCAGAAAATTTACAAATAATAAAGCCTATAATCTGCTTACCTTCTAACTTAATTCCAACACTGTTAGCTTATTATGCACCTCCATTTCTTCCATGAATTCTGACCCCAAACATTAAACAATATTCTACGTAACAAATAACCTATCATTATTTAATATTTTTATTTGTAAAATGCTCAACAGATGTATATTTGTTACTTTTAGGAGCTAACAAGTCTTTGGGCTCTACAGTTAATAGTTTAAGATGACATGAAACCTTTACATTTTGGTTAACCTGACAAATTTTAGCCTTCAAGGGAAAATGTAAAAGAGCTTAACAATTATTCAAGTAAATGGGTGTGTTTTCATTAGTAGCTTTCACTATTTTGCATTGCGTTCATTGTAAAGCAATTGTACTTTGTCTATCTGTTAATCGTGAGAACTACATTAACCACCAACTAGTAGCCTGATTTTCCCTGGATGCTGGAGAAGCAACCAAAAATGAACTGACGGCCTAATTCAGCATTCGGCCCTTTAGGCAGATTATTCAGCCCTTTAAAGAGAGCTGAGAAAACACCTGTTATGAGTCATGGTCACCCAACTGCTCAGGAGTTAGAGTTAGTCTTTGAAATGGTTTTGTTGGATGATATCATTTTTAACTAAATGAATGAATAGAGTCCATTAGATCACCTTAGGGGAGAGGGGATGATCACATAAGTTGCCTAAACTCATTTCAAAAAGCAAAATATAGCATTTAGGCAAGATGCACTATAGGGCAAACTTACTCAAAGCAAATTTTATAAGGAAAATGAGAGTCCCTAAAATCAAATTCTTGGAATCCTGATGTGGCACAATAGGATAAGCACTCAAGGTCAGCAGCTCAAACCCAGCAGCCCTTCTTGGAAACCCTATACAGGGTCACTATGTGTTGGGACTAACTCAACAGCACTTAACAATGACAAAATTCAAATTCTTGATTTGGAACTCGATCTATTTGCTTGTCATTTTATTAATTTTCCTGACTCAAATAAAAGTCGAAAGGGCAGTCTGACCATTTTAGAAACCACACAGAACTACGTATATATTTTCGAATTACAGTAACCATCTTCCTCTACAAAATGACCACACAGAATGATTTAGCAAGTGAAATTCTCTTCCTAGCACATCACATTAAAATGCAATTTTCAGATTAATATATTTACTCGAGACCTCCAATTGCTCTCCCCTGGTGACTGCAGCTTATCCTCTGTAATTATATTGAGCATATTCTCAGGGCATGTTGCTCAATGATTAGAAAAATCACCGATTTTTTATTAAAGAAAAACATCACAATACCAGCTATAGTCTTTAAAAGTATTTCTCATCCAACCGAGAATATAGAAATTTTCTTTGTTTAAAACAGGCAACTAAAAAACTAATAATAATGCAATTACAACCAAATACAGTCCAGGCTTCTGACATGAGTGAGCATTCTCATACCAGTCCTCAGACATTCCATCCTCCTGGGAAATTCCCATTTTGCAATCCAGTAACTCCTTGTGTCTTAGGGGCATACCAATTAAAAGGAGTGTGTACGTGTGTATATATTTACATTTACTGAGTACCTTCTAGACTCTTTCCCCATAAAGTACACTAAGCCCAGCCCTATCACCTGCTTTAGCCTCGTGTCCTTGGATGACCTTGGTAAGCCTTAGCTTCCCCACCTGTACATAAGGACAGTGACTTTATCAACATTATAGGTGGTACAGAGTCAAATTCATGAAGCTCATTGGTCATACTGACTGTCAGTTTGCAGTGTTGTTGTTGCCAAGTACCGCTGTGTCAGTTCCGACCCATAGTGACCCTGTATAGGGTTTCTGAGGAGCAGCTGGTGAGCTTAAACCACCGACCTTGCAGTTCAAACTGACTTTGCAGTCCAGTGTACTAACCCACAGCGTCACATCAGGACTCCAGTTTACAGTTGTTGTTGTTAAGTGCCATCGAGTCGATTCCAACCCATAGCGACCCTGTACAAGGTTTCCAAGGCTGCAAATCTTGACGGGAGTAGAAAGCCTCATCTTTCTCCCGTGAAGCAGCTGGTAGCTGGTAGGTTCAAACTGCTGACCAGTTCACAGTACGTGCTCAATAAACATTAACCCCAATCATTGCTATCACATACTCTTTATAGGGAAAAGAGGTAACTTGTTCAGGGTCCACAACACTCACAGAGACTAATTCAGGCACAATTCCCAATCCATAAGCCTTCCCCAAGTACCATCTGCCATTAAGTTAAATTCCAACTCATGGCAACCCCATGTATGGCAAGAGTAGATCTGAGCACCACAAGGTTTGTAATGGCTGATTTGTTAGCAATAGATCACCAAGCTTTTCTTCTGAGGTGCCTCTGGGTAGACTCGAACCTCCAACTTTTTGGTTAGTAGCCAAGCACATTAACTATTTGTACCACCTAAGAACTCCTAAATTTTCCAACTCTAAGTCTTTTCCTCCAATACCAAGGTGGTGGTGGTGGTGCCACTGATGATGGTGGTGTGCCACTTCTGACTCATAGCGACCCTGTAGAGACTTTCCGAAGCTATAATTCTTTATGGGAGCAGAAAGCCTCATCTTTCTCCCATGGAACAATTGGTAGATTCAAACTGCTGACCTTGTGTCTAGCAGCCCACCTCGTAGTCTACTACCACAGCAATATGCTATGAACAATAGCAGGAGAAAACATACCAAACTGCAGTAATAAGCATAGAACATACTGAGGGGCCATTTATTTGCACTCTCCTAAGATCATAAGGGGTGGAAAGCAAGTAAGTAACAAACAAAACCAAGACCATGTAGATAAATACAAACCATTTAAAGGGCTGAAGGAGAATAGCTAACAAAACCAAAACCATGTAGTTAAATACAAAGCATTTAAATATACTAACAACTAGAAATATTTTCCCATCAACCTTTTTTAAAGAATGATATTTTTCAATGCTTAATCATAGACACTCTGCAAGTTTTTAATAAAGAACCACCTTCTATATATATAAATGTGGTGTTAACATAGAATGCCTGTTTTATTCAACAGTAATTAAACCTACTGACCATTTCAACAAGAGGAAATCAAGAAAGTAAATATTTTGATCATGTACTCTGGAGCAAATATTTATCTAGAATCACAGTAAGCCATCCCAATAGCACAATTAGGGAGATAGGTAAAGGGAAACATAATTTATCCCAAAGCACCCACCTATTGCAGGGAAGGGGCAGAATTTAAACAACGCAGTTAAGTCTAAACCGAAAGCCTAGACTCTTTTAGCACATGCTGCTGTTAAGTGCTGACGAGTTGGTTCCAACTCAGAGGAACCCTGTATAATGTTTCCAAGGAGTTGTTGATGGGTTTGAACCACCAACCTCATGGTTAGCAATTCAGTGCTTATTCAATTCAGTGCCACACCAGGACTTCATTTTTAGCACAGAAGCCCATTTAAAAACCAGTTGTTGTTAAGTTAACTGACTCACGGAGACCCCGTGCATGTCAGAGTAGAACTATGCCCCAGAGGATCTTCGGTGGCAGATTTTTTCAGGTAGATTACCAGGTCTTTCTTCAGAGACATCTGGGTGGACTTGAACCTCCAACTTTTCAGTTAGCAGTCCAGTGCATTAACCATTTGCACCACCCAGAGGCTCTGTAGAACATGGACAAAGCAAAAGCTAAAGATTAGGCTACCTAGTCACTTGTCTTTGGAAGTATAACTCAATAGAACAAACGGGAAAGGTACCAACATTTCTGAGAACATCCCAGTGAGGTCAATTTCTACCAATTTAACATGTCTCCTGGTGTGGCACTGCATTACACTGGACCACGAGGTCGGTTGAAACCACAGGGTCGGTGGTTCAAACCCACCAGCCACTCCTCAGACCTCTAGAAAAGCTCACTATGAGATAGAACTGACACTTAACAACAACAACAAATGCAGAAATCAGTATAGACCACACTCAAATCACAACTTCAAAGTTGTTGGTGAGTATTTACTTTGTACAACAAAAAGCCTTTGGAAAGACTTGGCCCCAGAGCTTGGTTTCCTACTCTCCACAGCTCGGTGATCTGTGTCCCCTCCAGCCCTGAGAGCTTGGTTTCCTACTCTCCACAGCTCGGTGATCTGTGTCCCCTCCAGCCCTGAGACCTGTGGCAGGTTGCACTGAAGTTAGAACATGCCCTAAGAGCCTTCAATGCAAGTTAATTCCTCCTGCAGGTTCTAAAATGACAAGAAGGCAAGACCCCTGGGCAGGTGGGGCCCTGAGACCAATTCTCTATTCCCCAGTTCACATCCCTGAAGAGATAGTCCTGAAACACATCCTTCAGATGAAACAAAAATGAGTGCTCAAGATTTGTGTTTTTCCTTTGACTCATTGCTAAGATACAAAAACAGTAAGACTGTTTGGGGAGGGAGAAAGGAGAGTAAAGAAATTAAAAAATCAAACCAACAAAATTCTACAATCCCACCACAGAACCACAAGATTTTCATGTCTACTCATTTTCTCATCATCTTTTGCCACATGCAAACTTTTTTTTTTTTTAACAATCACATTGGGTATCCTCCTTTTTTAACTTCTGTCAAAATAGTATATCTCCAAGCATTTCAAAACATTAACTTTCAAGGTCAACCCTACAGAAAAATCAACATGTTTCTGTGAAGATCTGCATCTGACAAGCTCTCCCAAGGTAGGAATAAGTTAAAGTCGCACATCCTTCCACTCTGTTACAAGGAAATCGTCCTTGGTGAGAAAACACTGTATTGTTTAATAGTTGGGGCTGCAGAAAGCAAACAACACCTTCACAACCCGTTCATACAAAAGCATTTAAATGTTAAGCAAAATTAATATCAGCTCCGAACGCTGCCATCTCCTCTCATTGTCCTCTTTCTCCATGGAAAACAGTACAACAGCATCTAATGAAAACCTGTTCACTTTACAGGAAATAAAGAAGATAACGCCACAAATCAACATTCTCCTCAGTGTTTCTTTTTTCTTTTAAAGAACTGGTTTTCCTAGGATCAATATGTTCTCAGAACTAGGAGAAGAAAAAAGAATTTAAAAATTCAATCAAACTCCACGTCTGATTTTTGTTTCTTATTTCTACTTGAGGCTTTTTAAAAAATACACATGTAGCAGCAGAATCTAGACCTGGCAGAGGAAAATGATTGAAGCTGAAATAAAAACCAAGTCGGCAGGAGATGATTTTGATCAAGAGATAATTAAACATAAATTGATGGACTGTTCCTATTGCATTTTCTAAGGAGCTCTGGTAGCGGAGTGTGTTGGGCTGCTAACTACAAGGTCAACAATTCTAATCCACCGGGGCTGCTCCTCGGGAGAAAGATGAGGCTTTCTGCTCCCTTAAAGATTTACAGTGTTGGGAACCCTGTACAGGGTCACCTTGAGTAGAACCAGCTTCACAGCACATAGCTACTGTCACTTCATTTTCTTTCTCATTTAGAGACAGCACAAATGCCATGAAAACAGATTACATCAACAAGAAGTATTTCAATTTCATTCTGAGTTGACGTTGAGTCGTTTCCAGCTCACGACCTTTGTTTCCTAGGGCTGCTGAAACAAAATACCACAAACAGGGTATCTCACAACAGCAACTTACTATTGCAGTATTCTGGAGGTTACAGCTCAGAATTAGCCTGTCTGCAGCACCAAACTCACTTCCAGGTTTTAGGCGGGGATCCTTTTCTAATTCACCCAGCCTAAATCGACTCTATGTCTCTGTCTTCCTTCTCTGTCTCTTCTCTTTGTGCCAACACATGGGTCTCATTAGATTAAACACTAATGGTGTTGGTGTTGGATGCTGTCATGGTGATTCCAACTTACAGCGACACCGTGTGACAGAGTAGAACTGCCACATTGGTTTTCCCGGGCTGTGACTTTCATGGGCCCACATTGTCAGGTCTTTCCTCTGCCAGAAACACTGGTGGGTAAAAACTGCCAACTTTTAGGTTAACAGTCAAGTATTTAGCCATTGCTGAGCCACCAGGGTGCCTTTGGCCAATAATAATAGCATCTTCAGAGACCCTATAGCTAAGCAAGGTCACATTCACAGGGACAAGAGGTTAGGACTTCAACCTATCTTTAGCAATTTTGGTGTGGTGCTATAGGATAAGCACTGCACTGCTAACCACAAAGTTGGTGGTTCAAACCCACCAGTTGCTTCTTAATTGCTATGAATTGGAACGGGCACAGCGGCACTTAACAATAACAACAGAAGTTAGGACTTCAATGTATCTATTGGGGGAAACAATGCAACTCATAACAAGGGAGAATGGAAAGTACCCATTAAAAGATTGAGGTCTGAAACTAGAAAGGAGGCCCTCAGGTACCCACGCCCTCATTTTCCCAGCACTCCAGGCCTGGCTCCCATCCTGTGTGGACCATTTCTGTCCATGGCTCTGGCTCCTACACCTAAACCTAACAAAGCACAATACAGGCTAGAGACCACCTGCCACCTCTGACAACTGAGCCAAAGGCTACTTCCCCTTCTCTCTTCTCTCTTAATGATTGTACCTAGGGCATGAAGACCCTTCACAAGACGTTTTCAAGAGAGACCCTGCATGTGATTCTGTCAGCCCCAAAGCTCTCCTCTAAGTGATCGTGACATGGCCATTGCTTCCTGTCCCTCAGGCTGAGGCATAAGGGCCACCTACTCAAGTGTCAACATTCTTATCAACAGAGGGAGAAAAGATTGAAGTTGTCAAGGACTTCATTCTTCTTGGATCAACTATCAACACTCATGGAAGCAGCAGTCAAGAGATCAAAGGACGTATTGCATTAGGCAAATCTGCTGCACAGGAACTTTTTAAAGTGTTCAAGAGCAATGATGTCAGCTTGAGGACTAAGGTGCACCTGACCCAAGCCATGGTATTTTCGATAACCTCATATGCATGTGAAAGCTGGACAGTGAATAAGGAAGACCATAGAAGAATTGATGCCTTTGAGTTATGGTGTTGGAGGAGAATATCGAAAGTGCCATGGGCTGCCAAAAGAACCAACAGATCTGTGTTAGAGGAAGTGCTCCTTGGAGTTCAGCATGGCCAAACTTCATCTCTCATACTTTGGACATATTGTCAGAAGGGAACAGTTGCTGGAGAAGGATATCATGTTTGGTAAGATGGAGGGTCAGAGAAAAAGAGGAAGACCCCCAATGAGATGGATTGGTCAGGTGGCAGCATCGATGGACTCAAGCGTGGCAACAATAGTGAGGCTGGCCCAGGATCAGGCAGCATTTCGTTCTGCTGTGCATAAGGTCGCTATGTGTCGGTACCGACTCAATGGCACCTAACAACAACAACCCAGACTTGGTGTAGTGCTGTGGGTTAATGCACCAGATTGCAAAGCCATTTGAATTGTAAGTTCGGCGGTTCAAGCTCACCAGTGCTCCTCGGAAACCCTATACAGGGTCGCTATGGGTTGGAACCGACTTGACAGCATTTCACAACCACCACCACCCAGACCACTTGATCTAAAGGAGCCCACCAGGCATTCTGGGCCACCTTCTCACCACTCTTTGTTTCCATAGCACCTAACCCCAATGAGCCCTGGTGGGGCAATGGTTGCACACTCAGTTGCTAACCTAAAACGCTGAGGAAAACACCTAGCCATCTGCCACTCAGATTATATACAGATTACTGCTGTTGTGTGTCAGCCAGTTGGTTCTAACTCAGAACGAGTCTGGATAGGGTTTCTGAAAGCAGCTGGTGGGTTTGAACTGCCAACTTTGTGGTTCTCCTACCTTGCCACATCATGGCTCTACCTAGGGAATCCTATGTTGTTGTTGATGTTAAGTGCTGTCAAGTCAATTCGGACTCATAACAACCCTGCATAGGGTTTCCAAGGGGCAGGCTGGTGAGTTAGAGCCACCGACCTTGTGGTTCAAACCAACCTTGTGGTCCAGTGCTTTCTCCCTGAGCCACACCAGGACTCCAGGAAACTCTATTGAGCACTTCCACTCTGTCATGTAGGGTAACTAGGATCAACCTTGCCCCCAGGGGAGCAGGGTTTTACTCACAGTCATATCCCTAGGGCCTGCTGACACAGAGTACATAGGTACTCAATAAACATTTGCAGGATGAATAAGGGCTGTATTCTAGTTATCACTTCCTCTGGTCTAGAGAAATGATTAACCATCTGGATATATTGAATTCTAGTTCAATGTGAGGCTCTATTTCCAATAAACAAGCCATGCTATGGTTGTAAATTTAAATGACAGCTACATTTCCTCTGATCAGATATTTTCTTTCAAACACATACACAGCCTAACCTACCACATGAAAACAACACATTTTTTTAGTCATTCCAGAAACAATGTCTCTTATTGTTATGTGCCCTTGAGTCAGTTCTGCTTCATAAGGACTCGGTATAGGGTTTCCAAGGAGTGGCTACTGGGTCTGCACGCCATGCCAGAACTCCTTCAGAAACAATAATGGATTTAATGTGAGCTCCTCCACCACACCTTTCTAGAATCTGGTGGTGGCTCTGTGCCGTGGAGTTGGTTCCGACTCATAGCGACCCGGTACAGGGTTTCCAAGGCTGTAAATCTTTACGGGAGCAGAAAGCCTCATCTTTCTCCCGCGGAACAAC
>NW_006408748.1:4778517-4786641 GCF_000296735.1 Chrysochloris asiatica
CGATGGCACTTAACAACAACAACAATACTATCAGAGCTCCTTTCTAGAATCTAGACACACACACAAAAAGGTATGGCACGTAGGATAAACACTGGACTGAAAACCCCAAGGTCAGCCATTCAGACCCACCAGCCACTCCTTGGAAACCCTTTACAGGGTTGCTGTTAGCAGGAACCAACTCAATGGCACTTAACAACATGTTAACCAAACTATGCCTTCATAACCAGGGATAAACTCTCAGAAAAACTCAATGCTGATTATGTTCTGGGGCATATTTATTAAGGCTTCCGATGACAAATTCTTTTTCAATTATATATTCCTTCATCAGCAAATATTTATTAAGGACCAAGTTCTAGGAACACAAAATGACCAAAAAAATCAGTGTTGTCCCTCAAGAATAACAGGGAAGCCAGGGAAGTACAGATGTGGCAAGGATGCTGCCACAAGGCAGGATGTTTTCAGTGGGACCACAGAGATGAATCAGTAGCTCTGTCCTGGGTGATGGGTGATCATATTAACAACAACAAAACACACTGACATCAGTGGATTCCAACCAATGGCAATCCCATGTATGTCAGAGAAGAACTGGCTGCCACAGGGTTTTCAATGGCTGGTTTTTCAGAACTAGATCACCAGGCCTTTCTTTGGAGGCACTTCTGGATGGACTTAAATATCCAACCTTTCATTTAGCAGCTGAACGCACTAGGAACTGGTGGTCACAGACACCAGTGAGATCCCAGACCAGCATCATCAACGTTAACTGGATCACTCACTCTGGGGAAGGGACCCAGCAACCTAGTTTTAACACGCCCTGGGGTGGTTTTGACTCAGCCTACAGTGGATGGTGATTCAACTACTTCCTGGAGAAAGAATGAAAATCAGGCAGCTAGTGTAGACTGGAGGCAGTGGGCGTTGGTGGCGCCCTGGCATCAGTTCCATTCAGAGCGACCCTGCCTAGGATCTCCAAGGCTGTAAATCTTCATGGGAGCAGAAAGCCACGTTTTCTCCCGTGGAATGGTTGGTAGCTTCAAACTGCTTACCTTGAGGTTAGCAGCCCAACTCGAAACCACTATGCTACCAGAGCTCCTTTCAGGTAGTAGAAGCAGGGAAACCAGGCACATGTCCAACACCCAGGACCTGAGATTAGTCAGAGCAAGAGATACAGAGCCTTCAGATAAAGCAGCAGAGATAAGCATGGCAGCAAACCAGGGAGGGCCTTGAGTGCCGTGCTAAGGAGCTGGGCAGTGAAGAGCCCTGGAAGGGTAATAAGCGTGGAATGAGCAAGTCCAGAATTATAGATGATTTCTGAAGATCACCTTGGATACTGAGTAGGGAACACAGCAGCTGTAGACTGAGACAATGATGGAGAGGAAACGTCCCACTTTCCATGTAACAGCAAGGCTTCATGTAGGAGCTGTACTATAGTCAAGGAACAGTGCCTTAATCAGCTGGAGATGTGGAGGTGGGGTGAGCTCAAGCGCAGGAGGGAATAGACTATGCAGTCCCTCCCCTGGGGAGCCTTGCCCAACACACTCCCCAAGCTCAACCCAAGTCCTGGGGTAGGGCTTGATCTGAGAAATACTCCTGTAACACACATCGCTTTTTCTCCGGCACTCTTGTTCTTTCACGGAGAGGTCCAAGCAAGCAGAGGCGGTGACCACCCTGGTCCCTTTTCCACGTGCAGCTTTTGGAATGGCGCCCAGCACTTGGAAAGCCAAGCTGAACGGATGGAACTGGACAAACCAGTAGGCTGCTGAGAAACTTTTGCTGAAATTCAGGGGAGAGACAGTTATATGTGGGAAAGGTACTGGAAAGACGTTAACAACTGAATTTCTTGTTTTAATCTAGTTTGTTGATGCCATTTCATAACACTAAATGAGAATCTTTACAAGACAATTATGAAAATTTAACAATAAATCTGATCTGCTAAGGAGAGCCTGCAAAGCTCATCATCCTGAGGAAAGTCAGAAACAGCTATAGCCCGAGGGCCTTTCCAAGGGACAGTCAGTCAGCTGAGAACATGCCACCCAATGGTGGTAAGCAGTTGGCCTTAAAGCAGAGGATGGAGACATTTCAAATCCTGCTGGTATTGTATGTGCCTTTCCTGTGATTTTTAGAAATGATTCCAAGCAAGTAGATAATATTGTGACCCAATTACAAGGTATTTTGGAACCTGCCTTGGAGGTGGAGCTGGTGGGTGTAGAGGGAAGAGTTACTAAGCAATGTGCCACCTCCTGCGTCTCAAAGCTTCACGGAACTCTAGAGAGAAGGGAGCTGTGGCCGCCAAGCACCAGTCTCCCCTGACCTGCTTCCTGGTTTCTCAGCAGTCCCAAAATAGAGCCCAGGAAAATCATCAATATCTTTCTCAGTCCTCTAAAGGAAGGCTCATTGAGAGCATAAATGTGGGTACTAGGGGGCGGGTGGGGGGAGGAGAAGAGAAAAGAAAAGGGTGAAAGGCAAAGGTTTCCAGAGATGGAAAATTTGGAAAAAAGAGAATCAGAGAAACACAAAAACAATGGCCAATTCTTCTGCCAAAGCATATTGAGGGGCAGGGCCACACCTCAGCTGGCCTGGATTCTCCAAACCAGTGAAACACTAAACTCATGTTCTTTAAAGCTCAAAGTGAAAGCTTTCATTTTAAACCAAAAGTAAATGAATTGTTCCAAGCCCTTACCACATACTAACGCATGAAATCCTTTTAACAATATAGGCACCATTACTACTGCACTTCTGGTGTGGGGCTGTGGGTTAATGCGCTGGACTGCAAAGTCGGTTTGAACCACAAGGCTGGTAGTTCAAGCTCATCAGTCACTCCTTGGAAACCCTCTACAGGGTTGCTATGGGTCGTAACTGACTCGACGGCAATTAACAACAACAGTATCTCTACTTATCAATGAGAAAACTATGGCACTGAGACAGTATGATTCTGTTGTCCCGGTCCCTGCCCACTGTCATGGAGTCTCACATCTAACTCACAGTGACCATCCATAGGGTTTTGGAGATTGTAAGTCTTTACAGGAACAGACAGCCTCATTTTCTCCTTCAGAGCAGCTGATAGGCCTGAACCACCAACCTTAAGGGTGAAGCCCCACACCTAACCCACAATTCCACCAGAGCTCAGGGTAGTATTGGAACTGCTAACTGAAAGGCTAGACGTTCAAACCAACCCAGCAGCTCCACAAGAATAAAGACCTGGCAATGTGCTATAGGAGCCCTGATGGTGCTGTGGGTTAAGCATTGGGCTGCTAGCCATAAGGTTGGCAGCTCAAATACACCAATCACTCTGCAGGAGAAAGAAGAAGCTGCCTGTTCCCATAAAGATTTATAGTCTTGTTAGAACCTAAGGGGCAGTTCTACCAGGTCCGACAGAGTTGCTATGAATTGGAACGGACTAGATGGCAGCCAGGAGTAGAAAACCCTATAGGGTTATTCTACTCTGCCACATGGGGTTGCTATGAGTCAAAATCGACTCAATGGCACCTAACACCAACATTGGAATCCTGAGTCTGGCTCTTAACTACCAAAGCCCTACTGCCTCCCTACAGAGCTCTTCTGTGCCTGGAGAGGTTGTTCACAGGATCCTGATACCCACCCCTACTCCCAAATTCACCGTGAGTCCAGACCATGCCTCAGCTTTCTGTGTTCAGGCATTTTATTTTCTCGGTTCACCAAAGATTGAATCAACAGAAGCACTGTACTTCATTCTGCTAAAATTGATGAAATATTTGGCAATGGATATGGGTGATGGTCACATATCGTTCATGTGACCAATGTCACTGAATTGTACATGTAAAAAAATGTTGAGTGACACTATTTTATTTTTTTTAACCACAAAACGAAAAACCACCACCAACAAAAACACCTAACTTAAACTAAGGACATCTTTATTTTTTCATTACTGAGAAACAGGGCAAATGAAATCAGGGTACTCCACGTGGCAGCAGGTCAACTGGCGCTCGTTACCAGGATGTGAAGATCAGACGTGTCTCATTATAAGCAGAGCCAACACCAAAGAGCAAGCCGGTGGCTCACAGGGAGACACACTGCTTGCTGTCCAGTGTGCCGGGCTCCCCTCTCCAGACCCAGGGCTGCTGGCGGAGCACCGAAATCCTTGCCTTTCTCCAGTCATCAGAAGCATCTGCCATCTCCACATTGCCTCATGATTGGCGCTTGACAACTAATCAGATGATGATGTGTTTCACAACAGAAACATGCTAGACTGAAGTCCTTCCAGAGACATTCGACAAAGAGACTCTTAGTTTCAGACATATTTAGAAATCATATTGGGATTGTCCTATTATTCACTTTACAGTTGTTGTTGTGAAGTGCTGTCAAGTCGATTTTGACCCATAGCGATCCTCTATAGGGTTTCCAAAGAGCAGCTGGTGAGTTTAAATCACCGACCTTGCAGTTCAAACGGCTTTGCAGTCTGACACATTAACCCACAGCGCCACACCAGGGCTCCCTCACTTTATGGTAGGATGAAAGAACTATATACCATGGGGTAGGACCATAATGTGGAGGAAACAGTTCTATCTGCAGCTGAACATGCAGATTTAAGATAACATCCATTTTCCTTTCTTTTTTCTAAACGTTTCATTGTGAATTGGGTGGAACTCTAAAGAGCAAATCTCTTTCCCATTCAACAATTTATACACATTTTGTTTCATCTCACTGACTGCAATCCCCACAATGTAGCATCATTTATCCCACTTCTTTCCTGTGTTTCCGGTTTCCATTCCGCTTCCTTTCTGAATCCTTCTAAACTTTGTCTTTGGGTCAATGCTGCCCTTTTGGTCTCAGATGGTTGATTATTCTAAGGTGCATCTCTATTAGTGTTACGTTCCTCCTATAAACCTGAGCAGTTGGGGTGAATTCATTTCCAGATTTGAAGGATAACTATGGATCATAGCCTCCAGGGTTCCAGTAAGCCTAGTTTGTTGCTGTTTTTTAATTTTGAGTTTTGTTGTATGTTTTTTTCTCAGGACCTTCTATTGTGCTCTCATCCAGAGCAGTTGGTAGTAGGAGTCAGGCACCATCTAATTCTTCTGCTCTCATGGTTATGGAAAGAGATGTTACGGAAAGGGTAATGGAAAGACACGGTGCATGAGTCCACTGGACTAAGTATTTTCATTTGTCTTTGATTTTCTTCACTCGTCTTTCCTCCAGACAGGGAGGCCAGTGAGGATCTTTCAAGACCTCAGTCACTACTCAACACAGTAGGATATGAAACACTGTGGATGGTTGTGCCAACTGACCACAGTGTCCCCTAAGACGATGGTACTGAATCACAGGACAAGTTAACATTCATTTTCAAAGATAAAAACTTTTCACCTTTTTCACAAATGCTGAATTTAAGAAGGCTTCATGGTGCGGTGGAAAGGACAACAGCCTAGGTTTTGCTTCGGGCCTGAGCAAGCCCTTTAACTGTTCTGAGTCATGGAAAAGGGGAAGTAAGAAAGATGATTTAAACAATGAAACTGGTTCTGTAGAGCCCCCAGCACACTTGTCGTTGTTATTAAGTACCATAGAGTCAGTTCCAACACATAACGACCCTGCACAGGGTTTCCGAGAAGTGGCTAGTGAGCTTGAACCACCAACCTAGCAGTTCAAACGGCTCTGCAGTCTGGCGCATGAACCCCAGCGCCACACCAGGACTCCACCTAGCACGTTGGTAAGTACCGTGGAGTCAGTTCCAACTCACAGTGACCCTGCACAGGGTGTCCGAGGCTGTAAATCTTTATGGGAGGAGAAAGCCTCATCTTTCCCCCACGGAACAGCTGGTAGTTTTGAACTGCTGACCTTGAGGTTGGCAGCCCAACTCATAACCACTATGCTACCAGAGTTCCTTGTTGTTGTTGTTGTTAAGTGCCGTCGAGTCGGTTCCGACCCATAGCGACCCTGTACAGGGTTTCCAAGGGTGTAAATCTTTACGGGAGTAGAAAGCCTCATCTTTCTCCCGCGGAGCGGCTGGTAGTTTCGAACCACTGACCTTAAGGTTCGCAGCCCGATTCGTAACCACTACGCTACCAGAGCTCCTATCCTAAATTAATAAAAGTCAGTTCTTCATCCTGAGAGTTCCTTGCTAGCCCATGTAGTCTTTAGATTTCTAAAGTACACACCACTATTCACTTAGGTGGTTGTTGTTGTTACGTACTGTAGAGTCAGTTTCAACACACAGGGTTTCCAAGGAGTGGCTGATGGGTTGAACTTCCAGTCTTTTGCTTAACAGCCTAGTGCTTATCCTATAGTGCCACACCAGGACTTAAGGATCTCAGTTTCCTAACTCTAAAATGGGAGCGGAGTTCCTGGAAGGTACAAAGGGTTATTAACCCACTCAGCTGCTAACCAAAAGACTGAGGTTTGAGTCCACCCAGAGATGCGTTGGAAGAAAGGTCTGGCAATCTACTTGTAAAAGATCAGCCACTGAAAACCCTGTGGAACATCATTCTACTATGACACATAGGATGCTACCACGAGTCAGACCTGGAATCCACTTGACATCAACTGCCAGATAAAATAGGAACTGCACCTTTAGTTAGCATTCAGTAAGACAGCTAGCCACACAGCTCTGTTGTTAAATGCTGCCAAGTCAGTTCCAACTCATAGTAATCCAGTATAGGGTTTCCAAGGAGAAACTGGTGGGTTTGAACTACCAGCCTTGTGGTTAGCAGTGCAGTGTTTATCCTACAAGTGCTAAACCAGTAGTGAACAAAAACTAAATGTTCCACAATTATACAGATAATTTAGTATTATGACCAGAGAGTTCTAGAAATCACTTAGCACAGATTTTTTTAAGTATTCTCTGAAAACATTATTTATTTTCATAAACTACTATTTAATATTCAAGAAATAATTAAGGTTCTGTTCTTTGGGGGTTTTGTTGCTCTTGTTTGTTTTACTTCCCCTACCCCAAAACAGGGGAGCACAGTGGCTCCATATGATAAGCATTGGACTGCAAACCACAACCTTGGTGGTTTGAGCCCACCAGTGACTCTGCAGGAGAAAGATGAGGCTTTCTGCTCCTGCAAAGATATAAAGCCTTGGAAACGCTATAGAGGGTTGCTGTGAGTCAGAACTGACTCGACAGCACTTAACAGTAATAACAACAATCCCCAAACAGTAAACAGAATTCCAAGTCTAAAGTTACATACGATTCTTAAGCTTCCTCTAGTATTTATCACGTTACAGCAGTCCAAATACAGTTACTGGTTCAAAGACTTTGACTCCATCAGCATTACTACAATCACCGAGCCCGAAATTGCTCAAGCGTGCTATTATGGCAGAAAGAGTCTATATACAAAGAAACAAATGCCGAGGCACACCTTGTCAAGGCTTTGTTGCTGAAATTCACATTTCAATCACTTGTCCCTTCTGTTCTCTTTGACCTTCATCTTTCATCTTGAGGCTTTCCTTGTCATCCTCAGTCTATAATTCAAAAATACTTGAGGGCTCCCAGAGCACTTTCAAAATTAACTCTTCCTCCGCTCCTGGGCTCTTGGGTCTGTTCCAGTGATTCCACATTCCTAGAAGGCTCCAGGGCCCCTCAGCCCACCCACAGATCCCACTGGAATTTGACTAGATCTACTGATCCAACCCAATTCCTTGAGGGCAGGGCTCTCTGCAGCTCTGGGCTCAGAGTTCCAGATTTATCAATTTCATGGACCATTAAGCTGCCAAATAAAAATATTCCCTACAAAGAAAATAAACAAGCTAAAATTCCCATCAATTCATAAAAGAAATGAAACCTTGCCCCAAAGTCAGAAGGGTATCGTTGTTGTTATGTGCCGTGGAGTCGGTTCTGACTCATAGCGACCCTATACAGGGTTTCCGAGGCTATAAATCTTTACAGGCGCAGAAGCCTCATCTTTCTCCCACGGAACAGCCGGTATTTTCGAACTGCTGACCCTGAGGTTCACAGCCCGATTCATAACCACTACACTACCAGAGCTCCTTCAGAAGGGTGTAATTTCATAGAAAATGGTATAGCCGTTGATTTTAACACAATTATGGAATAGTCACTATATCATTCCTTATTATCATTTTGATTGTTGTTGTTGTTGTTGTCAGGTGCCATCGAGTCAGAACCGACTCATAGCGACCCCATGCACAGCAGAAAGAAAC
>NW_006408748.1:4786751-4796367 GCF_000296735.1 Chrysochloris asiatica
CTCTGACCCTCCACTTCATCGGTGGACAAGAGCCCACACAAACAATAGGCATTACATTCATTTTACCTTGTGTAGCCTCTTCCTCCCACTTCAAGCATGCCAACAAAGATGATTCAAAATCTCAGTTATTACCTACCAGACAATATTCTGCCGTATTTCCACAAGAGGAAAAGGACACCAAGCTTTGAACTTAATTCACAATTCTTCTTTTAACTTCATTTACAACCACTGTGCAAATACAGCAACAAATATATTTATCCAGACTCCAACACCTTCATGATTTGCCATGTTTTATTCCCCTGTTTGGTTTTCAGGATTGTAAGCTTTCAAGAAAAATGGTTCCTAGATGGCACAAACAGTTTGAGCTCGATGACTAACCTAAAAAGTGAGAGGTTCAAACCCACCTGGCAGTATTGCAGAAGAAAGGCCTGGTGATCTGTTTCCGTTAAGATTATAGGCCAAAAAGCCCTACTGGAATTAGGTCCTACTCTGTACCACAGAGGCTCACTCAGAGTCAGAACTGACTGGATAGCAACAGGTTTGGTGTTTTCTTTGGTTTTGAACTTCAGAAGCAGGTTGCCGGACCTATTAACCAAGGCACTTCTGGGTAGGTTTGAACCATCAGTGTTCCAGCTAGTAGTCAAGAACGGAGCCATTTGTGCCATCCAGCTACTCCTTGTTTGTTCACCACACCTCCCTACACAAACCCACTCCCACCTAGTCCATTTCAACCCATAGTGATCTTATTTATAAGACAGAGTAGAGTGCTCCTTAGGGTTTCTGAGGTTATAAATCTTTACAGAAGCAGATTGTCTACTCTTTCTCCTAAGGTTAACAGCTGCCAACTGTGAGGTTACCAGTCCAATGCTTAACCTACTGTACCATCAGAGCTCCTATGTTTGCCCACACCAAAACCAAATCCACTGCCATCAATTCAATTCCTACTTATAGTGACCCTTTACAGGGTTCCCAAGGCTGCACCTCTTTATGGGAACCGAAAGTCTCATCTTTCTCCTGAGAAATGGGGCTGGAGGGTATGAACCACCCACTTTGTGATAAACAATCCAGTGCTTTTCCTGTAACATCACCATGGTTCCTTTTGTTTGTCCACAGGAATGTGTAAATTTTACACAGTCATAAATTATACAATGAAATGCTTTCCTATTATAAAAGTACTACATGTTCATTGTGTTGTTAAGTGCCATCAGATAGGTTTAGACTCAAAGCAACTCATACAGGATTTCTAAAAAGTAGCTGGTAAGTCTGAACCACTGACTTTACAATTAGCAGTCCAGTGCTTATCCTACAGTATCCCACCAGGACATGTTCAGTATAGAAGGTTAAGTAAGATTCAAACATTATGGAAATAGATTGTGTAGTAACAGAATGTCTCCAGAAACTACACCTAAAGACTCCTGGTGTGGTGTGTAGGATCAGCACTGGACTATAAACCACAGGACAGTAGTTCAAACCCACTAGCCACTCCTCAGAAACCCTACACATGGTCACTATGGGTTGGAACCAATTCCATGGCACTTAACAACATCAATAACCTTTAAAAACATCAAAAACCTTTAGCACCTTTAAAACAATCCAGGTCTCTTACTTCTTGCCAATTTGAGATGACTTCACTTTTTTGTGCCTACGACCCTCATGGACTGCTGAGAGTCACTGCCTGCCTCCTAGCAGGAATCCAGGCACCCTGGTTATGATCTGAGACACTCAAGTCACTGTCCACTTACTGGCGATTATTAAAATGGAGACAACAATTCTCACAACTCCTCACCTACCTCCCTGAAGGGTTAATAAGGCTGGAGTTTTGTGAGTGTCTTCAAAGCAGAGTGCACTAAAAACATAAACAGGATGGCTTTCTTTTGCTCTCTGACCCAACATCAGAGCTTACCAGAGCTCACCTGATTGTGCCAGTGGTGAGTAGGTACATGCAGAAAGCCATCCTTCCCCCTACCTGCAGCAGCTAACTGGTCAACACAATGAGGGTGCTGACAATCAATGATAATGCCATTCCAGTGACCAAGTGCTGCCTTCCAAATCAAGGGTAGGAGTCAGAGGATGGGGGCATGGGAAAGGCTAGCCAAAATTTCACACAGACCTCAACAACCTCTGCAGGCCGGGTGGGGGCTTCTTCCTCCACTAATCTGCATCCCAAGAGAAAAAAAAAAAATCTCCCCTCAGAAGAGGCTATGAAACGGTTTCAGAAATCTAATGCGCCATATTCCAATCTAACCATTACCTTATCTCCAACCTAGACTGAAAGGCCAACAAACAGCTAATTTTATGACATTCTATTAAATAAAAACTAAAGAACCAGACCCATTTGCCATGGAGTCCATTCTAACTCCTGCCGACTCCATGTATGTCTGAGTAGAAATGTGCTCGATAGGTTTGCAATGTCTGTTTTTTTGGAAGCTTGCCAGGCCTTTCTTCTGAAGCATTTCTAGGGGGAGTGAACATCCAACCTTCTGGTTAACGGCCAGGTATATTAACCATTTGCACTGCCCAGGGTTTCTAAAAACTAAAGGGGAGGAAAGAATTTGACCAAAAAACAAAAGTGGGTAGGGGGCGCAACACAAAGCAGTCACAGACCAGGTTGAAACAAGAAAGGCAAAAGTCAGTTTTGTAGACTCTAAATATAAAGTCCTCTCCTCTGCTGGCTGTCCACAGACCTCTCTACTAGGATAAGAAGAAACTAATAGATACCCAAAGGGTAGATTCTACTACAACACCTTCATTTTACAGATGGGAAAACTCAGGCCCAGAGATGCTAACTGATTTTCCCAAGGTCAGGCAGTAAATTATACTTGCAAACAAGCAGGGTCTAGAAGGCAAGTCTTCAGAAAAGCCATTTAGTGGTCTACCATTAAACCTTACCAGATTACAAAGGAGAGTCTAAAACTATGCCTGACAAACCATTTCAGCAAAGAAGAGTCATCAACACTTATCAACCAGCAGAATGCACGCTATAATAATATCTTATATTAAAAATGGGCAATACCAATTTATCTTCCTTACATTTTCTTGTACTTATGGGTAGCCCGTCACTGTTAAAAAGTAAATGACCACAAACAGTTTTTAAATCCTCATGGAAGCTTTATAAAAACATTCAAATCAGAGAGAGGGAGCAGCTGAGGACTCTAGATTCATGAAAAGAGAGGGACTGAGAGCTGGTGACCAGGATGCAGACTTACAGAATGTGCCCTTTGGTGGTGTAATTAATTATACATGCCTGAGTGTTTAAAAAAAAAAAAAAAAAGCCAAAATGAATAGGGAGAAGTACTGTTAACTACTGGTACATGGAAGGGATTATAACCATTGTAATGAAACAAGGTATATGATTTGTTGAGTGTAAAACTGATGATCTGCTATGTAAATTTTAACTCAATTCACAATAAAAACTTTAAAAAAATTTTTTTTTTCAAATCACTTTGAAGACATGCTGTTTCAATTGAACTTAATTCTAAATAACAAATCAAAAATGTTTTCCAAAAGAAAGTTTCTGAGTAATAACGGGTAGTTGACAGTATTCTCATATGAGACTGAGCTTCAATATTCCAGTGTTGAGCAATCAAAGAAATGTCTACCCCCTCAGAGGGGTTCTTATTTCCAAAATGTTGACAGCATGAGACAGTACAAGCTAGTCCATGACTTACCATTGGAGCTACAATGAACTGCATTTACAACCCTGTTGTTTGGGATTTTTTTTGGGGGGTGGGGAATGGGATGGGGTGGAAGATGATACATCTTATCATATATAATATAAACTACATACAATGTTGCAGCTTGTAATTTGCTGATGTTATCATTCCCAGGCAGATAAACACTGGTGAATGTATACATATAGTATTCCCAACCCCCAAGGACAAAGAATGGGCTTATAAACATACTGATAATATAGAAGGCAATCCTACTAGGAAAAAGAGGGTATTTGACTTGTCAGAACTGACTTATGACAGTCATCAAAATGAAACCTTGCTATAAATCAGAGACTACCTATATATGGATAGAACTTATGTCAGCCTTGCCACCTAGTAAGCACTGAAAACCTGGGGGTGTGGGGGTGGGAAAATAGGTATCACCCACTTAAACTAGTAAGGTAAATAACACCTTCTAAAAACACTTTCTTAAAAGTCTGTTCTGCACCCCTAGAAAACTGAAGGTGTTATATCATAAAGGTATTCTCTATTTCAAAGGAGTAACTGAAAAAGTTGTAGAAACACAATGTGTCAAGTTTTCTTAAAAAATAGATTTAGATATCAGTAATCAGAATAATAAGCACAACTTTATTCTACTATTACAGCAAGATGTTCAGTATAAATTGCTGTTGTAACAGGAAAAAATAATAATAATTCAACCTCATTTTCTCTAATGGCAACAAAACAATCATCAAAAAGTTGATACATGACATTTAAAAAGTAACAGCTTTAGGATATTTTATCTTCAAATATTGTGGCTTCTTGCAATATTTAGTGGTCTTTTCTTAATTAACCAGGTAGTTGCTATTCACATTAATCTGGTTACATGTAAAATGCCAGTCCTTTACACTTCAGTTCATCAAACTTTTCAACTCCCATTTTATATCAGTTTCAAAAAGCAAGATCATGCTGGCTCAAACGGGTGAATTACTCAGCGAAAAGTATCCATTCAAAAAGAGGATAAAAATATAAAATAGGAACATCTTCCCTGGAAAGCAATGTCAGCATTAGAGTCCTGAAGTGAACTCCAAGACTCTGAGTGAATATCTAGGAACAAAATTACAATCCCAGTGTATGAAAACTCTGAGTGATTATTTTCCGGGTTAGATTGCAAACCAATGAAAAACAGAGAGCAAAAGAAATCTTATATCTGCGTCTCCACTTGGTACTGTGACTACCAGCCCACTAGGCTCCACTGCCACTGTTTTCTTTCATTGTCTCCCCAGTCTGGAGATTCTCCATCCTCTTTTGACAAATGTTATCCTTCAAGACAGTGCCAATTCTAGGTTTCTGCAACTTATGATACACAACTGTTGAACAAACATTACTTTCAAGGCATACATTGAAAAACACAAGACTGCTACTCAGGTTCATAAAGAAATCCTACTTCAAGGAATCTGTATATTTTTTGAAAGCCCAGCAAATTAATTCAGATACTCTTAATAATTATGGTCTTTGAAAGATAGGAGTTAAAATATAAACCCTACTGCCAAGAAAGATACGATTTAAGAGATCAAAATCCAAAAACAATAGATCGGGAGGTTTTATTTGTTTGTTTACTCAGTGAGATATTAAAACAAATAATGACAAATCAATCTCACAAAGTTTCCTCATTTCATGGAATTCAAACAACATCACTGGCATCATTTTATGGTATTTTTAAGTCATCAGCCCACAATGCAAATCCAGTGACTAAGGGACTTCTCAAACACAGCTGTCCTCTTCCAGAGCCCAGTCTTATCAAAGCTTCTGACACTGACCTTATTCTCCTCTCATATTTGACCCTCCCCAATCACACAATCAATCCAGAAATGTCCGTGACAGTCGTGGCTCTAAAACCGCGCGGAACTTGACTAGTGAACGGTCACGACTCTACATCTGATTTCTCCAGACAATTCATTTTCCTACATCCAAGTCCCACCCTCTCTCTGCCCTTTGCCCCTCACCATTCGGTCCTACACCTCGTCAACGACATGGAGACCACCTTTCATTGTTTTTACCGGGACTCCGCATCCTTCGCTTGGTCCAGCGATTTGCATCGTACAAATGTCATTTCTAACGTTCATACCTCCGTTCTTCCCGGTGGGCAGCAGATGGGCTTTACCGACCCAGTGACCAGATTTCCCTGATTGGGTCTCCTTCACACAGCCATTTTCTAAGCAAAAAGCTCTCTCTGCCTCCGAGGAGGAGGATGAACTTTTCCCCCTTTCATTCTGCAGCAGTTTATCTCCAATCTCAGAGAAACCGGCACCTTCTACAACTCCCCGGCAGGAGCGCGCGGCTGCCCGGGAGGCAGAGCCCTGCTGCGCGGCGGAGGCTGGTGCCAAGGCAAGGGGGTGTGCGCTCTTCCCAGCCGGCGCCCGTTCTGACTTTGCCCCTCCGCAGCCCCCACCCGGGCGCACCCCTTCCACGGTTCTCCCACCCCAGGCCCTGCCAAGCCCTGGCTGCTGAGGAAAAGGGCGCTGGGAAGCAGAAGGAATGGGAGTCGGGGAGTGAGTCCGCAGTCGCCGTGCCACCCGGCCCTGCGGCGTGGGCGCAAGGCGCACGGGACTCCGCAGCGGACGCCCGCTGCAGATGCGGCGGCAGCTGCTGCAGCTGTGGTTGCGGCTGGGCGGGCGGCAGTGGCCGCGCAGCCCTAGAGCCAGGAGGAGAGAAGCAGCCTCTCGGGGTCCGCCAAGCCACTCGCCTGCATGCCGTTGTGGCTAGCCGGGCTCTCCCTAGCACTCCCGAGGCGCCCGGGGCCTGAGTCAGAGGTAAAGAGGGAAGCAGGTCTCACCAGTGGTGCGCGCGGCGCTCGCCTTGGCTCCGGCGCCCGGCGGCTCTGCTCCGATCCTGCCCTCCCCGAAGCGCCGGGATCAGCTGCGGGCGCAGCGCGCGAGCTTCCTACTTGAGACCAGACCGGGTCCCAGCTACTGAGCATGCTCAGTGGCGCTCCGCGAGTCCCGCGCAGGGAGCGGCGCCGGCGAGATTCCACTTCTCCAGGCTTTAGCGGCGGCTGCGCGAAGGGAGCTGGAGGGGCCGGGCGGGGCGGGAGCCGAACGAAAGAAAGGTGGTGCCGGAGGCGGAGGCCGCAAGGAAGGGGCGGGCCGCGCTCCTAGTGCGACCCCTGCAGGTGGAGGCTGCCGGGCCTCAGGCACGCGCCGTCTTCCAATTGCTTTCGAAGAGGTTGGTCAAGAAAGCAATGGGTGCCAAAGGCTGGGAGTCTCAGTGCAGCCTCAGTAGCCCCTCCTTGCGGCATGGCATCAGTCTAGACCAGTAGGCAACTGGGTAAGCTTTATCCTTGAGCTAAATAGAGTCATGTTCTTCCACATCATTTCATTCTCCTACAATAGGAAAATGTCCCAGATGAGTGCTGCCCACAGCAGGCTAGCCATAAATTTTAGGTGAGACTTTCTCCTTCCTTATGGATTTCCTGTTCCCCTAACAAATGCATATGACACATACACATTCCTCATCAGAAAATCACAGCTACATCACATGGAGCCAAGAAACATACCTGCCACCAGCGAGAGCCATCATTTCCTTTCCATTCCCAGGAATATTGTTGCTCTTGTTATGTGCCATGGAATCGTCGGACTCATAGCGACCCTGTACAGGGTGTCTGAGGCTGTAAATCTTTACAGGAGCAGAAAGCCTCATCTTTGTCCCGAGGAACAGCTGGTAGTTTCAAACTGCTGACCTTGCGGTTCACAGCCCGATTCGTAACCACTATGCTACCAGTTACTTACAAATCGAATTGTAGGGGGCCACATAGGGCTCTGATTATTGTTGTTAAGTGCCATCGAGTCAGTTCCAACTCATAGCGACCCTTTATAGGGTTTCCTAGGAACGTCTGCATTTTTCTTGGATCAACTATAAACACTCATGGAAACAGCGGTAAAGAAATCAAACGATGTATTGCATTAGGCAAATCTGTTGCACAAGACTTTTTTAAAGTGTTGAAAAGCAAGGATGTCAGCTTGAGGACTAAGGTGTGCCTGACCCAAGTCATGGTATTTTCAATAACCTCATATGCATGCAAAAGCTGGACAGTGAATAAGAAAGACCATAGAAGAATTGATGCATTTGAGTTATGATGTTGGAGGAGAATACTTAAGGTGCCATAGGCTGCCAAAAGAACTAACAGATCTGTGTTGCACGAAGTGCAGCCAGAATGCTCCTTGGAGGCCAGAATGGCCAAACTTTGTGCCTCATACTTCGGACAAATTGTCAGGAGGGACCAGTCACTGGAGAAAGATATCATGTTTGATAAGGTGGAGGGTCAGAGAAAAAGAGGATGACCCTCAGGGAGATAGATTGGCAAAGTGGCAGCATCAGTGGGCTCAAGCGTGGCAACAATAGTGAGGTTGGCCCAGGACCATGCAGTTTTGTTCTGTTGTACACAGGGTTGCTATGAGTTGGTACCGACTCGATGGCACCTACCAACAACAACAAAAGAGCAGCTGCTGAGTTTGTACTGTAGACCTTGTGGTTCAAACCGACCTTGCAGTCCCATGCTTTATCCCACAGCTCCACATTAGAGCTCCAGGACTCTGACGTTGTTGTTAAGTGCCATCGAGTCGGTTCCAACCCATAGCAATCCTGTAGAGGGTTTCCAAGGAGTGCCTGGTGAGTTTGAACCATCGACCTTGTAGTTTAAACTGACTTCGCAGTTCAGCACATTAACCCACAGCACCACACCAGATGGATAATTAGTCAGTGGCCATCAGTGCTATGCCCAAGACACTGTAAACAGTGAATGGCATTTCCAAAGCACCCTTAGGGTTTGCCCTCACCAAAGCAGTGGTCCTCAAACTTGAACCTGCATTGGAATCACCCACTGATTGCTGGTTTCATACTCAGATTTACTAAGTAGGTAGCTCTGAGGTAAAGGAACCCTGGTGACGCAGTGGTTAAGTGCCCTGCTGCTAACCTAAGGTGGGCAGTACGAACCCACCAGAATCTCCACAGGAAAAATATATAGTAGTCTGCTTTTGTAAAGATTATTGTTGTTGTTAAGTGCCATTGAGTCAATTTCGACTCATAGTCACCCTATATAGGGTTTCTGAGGAGTGGCTGGTGAGTTTGAACCGCCAACCTTGCAGTTCAAACTGACCTTGAGGTCTATTGCTTATCCTACAGTGCCACACCAAGACTATAGGACAGATTACAACCTTGGGAACCCTGTGATGAAGTTTTACTCTGTCCTCTAGTCCTGGTGTAGCACCATAGGATAAGCACTCAACTTCAAGGTGGGTTTGCACTGCAAGGTGGTGGTTCAAACTCACCAGCTGCTCCTCAGAAACCATATACAGGGTCACTATGAATTGGAACCGACTCGATGGCACTTAGCAACAACAACAGTGTACTCCGGGTGTGGTGCTGTAGGATCAGCACTGGACTGCGAACCACAAAATTGGCAGTTCAAACCCACCAGTCACTTCTTGGAAACCCTACACAGGGTCGCTATGAATCAGAACTGACTTGGCGGCACTTAGCAACAAAAAGATAGTCCTGGTGTGGTGCTATAGGGTAAGCACTAGACTGCAAAGTCAGTTTGAACAGAAAGGTTGGTGGTTCAAACCCACCAGTCACTCCTTGGAACCCCTATACAGGGTTGCTATGAGTCAGACCTTACTTGGCGGCACTTAACAACAACAAAAATAGGGTCCTATCATTCTGCTGTGCATAAGGTCACTCTGGGTCAGTACCGACTCGATGGCACCTAACAACAAATAGGGTCACTGTGGGCTCAGCACTGGACTACTAACCTCAAGATTAGTGTTTCAACCCCACTAAGTGCTCCTTGGAAACCCTATACAGAGTCGTTAAGAGTCAGAACTGACTCCATGGCACTTCACAACAATAACAGGGTTGCTGGCACTAAAGAACTTAACAACAACATAGGGTTGCTAAGTCAGAATCAA